>NC_090942.1:74257986-74566736 GCF_040807025.1 Struthio camelus | reverse complement strand
TTCATAACTATGTCAGGGCCAAAATCCTTGAACAGCCATAAAAATGCATCCAAGGCCTGTGCTTTGCTTCTGGAAACTTTATTCTCACTTTACATATAGTCAAAACCTGACAAGAGCTCACTGTCGGATTATGCAGGAAATCTGCAAGTTTCACCAAGGTGTGATCTTATGCTTTTTCACACATTATTGTATCATGCCGCGCCAGAACACTAACGTATGCACAGTTCTAAAATAGCTTGCATTATTACAGCACAGCATTGAAAACTGTACTGAAAAATCCAACAAGCAGACCTCCAGAGATTTACTCTTCAGTCACTGGCAAACTGATAAAGGGTCACAATTGCCTTTCTTACCAAGGAGAAAAAAAAAAAAAAAAAAAGAAAAGGAAACAAAACGGAACACTCAGCGTTCCAAAGCCTTTTCCCCCCCTTTCTCCCTCTTTTAAATGAAACTGTCAATTGCCAAATTTCTCTGTGGTAATGTTGGGGTGGGAGAATGGGATTTAATAACATTTAACTGACTTGCTATCAAGAAGGAAATGTATTTTTCTTCTCTCAAATTTGAAACCGACACTTTCTTTTTTTTTGTTGGCCTACTTTCTTTTAAGTTGCTTTTCAATTATTTATGAAAATGCAATAATGCATTACTTTGCTGTGCAAATGTTTAGAAGAAGGAGATAGTGTCTTTCAAGTGAAAACACACATACATGGGTATATAGGGGTTTATTTAAAAGCAGGTGATATTTAAAAAAAAAAAAACAACTACATACTTTCATTTCCCCCCTCAGACATCCCCATTTTCTTTAAACTGTGTGCTTGATTAAAAAAAAGAAGAAAACAAAAAGTGCATAGATCCACAGAAACCCCCTACTTGTTCCTCTCCAAAGCAGGAAAGGGAAAGAGAGCTGTAACAAACAAACGCACGGTCTGAATGGGAAACAGTACAAGGAGTCGAAACAAAACCTGTTACAACACTGACAACTCTCCCCAGTTTTTGAATAGCAAGAAGAGGGCAAAAATCTTGCCCCACTAAATCAAGGAAATCAGTACCAAAACTCCCTATGACTTCTCCCTCATTTTTTTAATAGGTGTTCTTTGAAAGTTGGTTTTTGGAAACAGCTGTGTTCCCAAGCCCATTAAACACCAGTGAACACTGAGTGCTGCACTTCCTCCTACTCCTGTGGAAATCCCACATGGATGTACGCTCCAGCGGACATTGTTTCAGAGGGCTCACCCTTTCAGCGTTTTAGCACAGAGAGACTAAAATGAACTGCAAAGTGTCCCCTGGTGGTAGCGGGTGCAAAACTAGGCCCATAATGGTTATCTCCCACTTCTTAAGCTCCACTTTCACGTGGGCTAACTTTGGTCTAGCGAGAATAGCCTTCCTTGTTATGATCAATGGTGAGAAGGAAGCTCTTGTCCTGCAGCGCTCCCTGAAGGAGCCTGCCTCTCAATATTGATGGAGTGAACCTAGAAGGATCGGCTTTACCAGGTTGAAACCAGCCTTTGGGGGTATCCTATAAACAAAGATCCACATACATTCATATTCTTGACCAAAACAGAAAGCATTACAAAATGAACATGGGTAGGTTTAACAGCAATTTAACATAAAATGAAATATAATCAGCAACAGAGAAAGACAACACACCAAAACAAACCACAAGCCTCCCAGACAGGCCGTGGGACCATGACGATTTTCCAGATCCAGCTTGGCATGACCACGGTCACCCTGACCTACTGTCAGCCCCAGGCCCCTCCACACAGGCGGCCAGACCCGATGACTGCCAGAGGTGCTGTCTAACCAAAATCCCTGATTCTGTGAAAGAAAACAAGAGAAGCCAACCTCTGCTAATAGTAACAATTTAAAATGCCCACAACATCATTGCTTAGACCCGGCATCTGTGTAAATTCTGCAGTCTCTGGAGCTCCTGAAAGATACCTCTAACACACAGCTGTCACAGTTCATGATGGCTTTCAAAACATAGGAGTAATGCTTATTTACATAGGTAACTTAGGAGCCTCATTTTTTTTCTCTCTTTTGTAAGAGCAACTTAAACACCTAAATCATCTGGAAGGTCAACAGAGCACTGTCTAAGCTACCTTCAAAAACGAGCCTTTGGCTGCCTTGAAACCTCACTCCTTTCTAACTCAACCTAGCACTTATGCAAATGTTCACATGTCACTGAATTAAAATGAACTCAATCATGTTCCTAAAGTTAAGCCTATACTTACATATTGTTCTTAATTAGGGCCATAGGACATACTTTTCCAACTTGCAAGTCATATTCTGAGTTTGTTTGTAAATGGGTAATCTATAAATAGTAATGAAAACACAGAAACATTTCTAAGTACCTTAAGCTTAGAAAGAGTAAAACTTCTAGTGTTGTGCTAAAAATAATTGTATCAAGCTGTATGGTTTTACAAGTAAGTATTTTCCTTCTTCTCATATATAAAAACTCAGAATTTAAAATTAAGCACAGCAAGAAGAAAAATCCTGTATGAATTTCTAAAATTTTACAGCATTGTGCAATGGTATTTTTCCCTAAAGCTTCTTACTGCTACTCTTCATGTAATATTTGTATGCATTATAGAGGTGCTTACGTATAGAACTGTTGCTGATATTCACGCTATTTTACCTAAACTGGAGCACCTTTACCTCCAATATACTTTTAACAATTGGAATCTCTTGTTTTCTCCATTTTCTATCCCATTTCTGCTTGATACTTGCCACCATGAACCGCTTCCCGTAGCAGTACAAAGTATCATCTACTATAAGAACAGGGGGACCTGAAGTATAAAGTGGAAGAGCATGACTTATTTACCCCCCTTTTTTTCTACCTCATGAAGACATTAATATATTGCATCTTTCGAAGATAACTTATGTAAAGTGAGACATGTGAGACACTGGCCTAATTACAGTTTATGATGGGGGAAGGCAGGAAGTATCCAGGTAATTGAAAGTTCCCAAGCGTGCATTTTGAACATACTAGTAATCAACTACGCGTACTTTTACAGAATCATACCCTCAAGAAGTTTTACTGAATCAGGGCCCAAAGGCATAGGGAATCTGACTTTCCATCTCATCCCATGAGGTGCTGCTTGCAGCACATATTCCAGGTCACACTGGTGATACACCGCACAAAATTTAACAGGGCTGTTCTCTACTACACTTTTCTGGCAGAGAGGCGCCTTCAGTTTCCAAAACTGTCAATTGCCTTCCAGAAGCACTAAATTCACGCATACGTGTTTGTAGATGTTCATCAGCATTTACTCATGTGTAATCTCTCATGACAATTAATATTATTCCCCTACAATTGCATAACTTCCATCATTCCATCCAAACTGATACTTACCTACGGCAACTCTGTTTATAGGAATGCCTCATTACATATAATTTCAGGTTTCAATTGGAAACTGTTCTATAGAAGTGACAAGGACCTCAGTAATTTCTACTCCTGCTCTGTCTTTTCTGCCTATCAGCAGAATGCATGAAACTGATGTCAGCAACAGATTTCAATGGGAACTAAAAAGCTCACCCTACATGTGTGGATATTGAATGAGTAATCTATGCATGGCTTGCAAACCTGAACTAATTAATTGTCCTAAATTTGTTAATCTCAGCCACAACGTACTTAACGCACCATGGTGCCACTATAAAAATATTCATTCTTTCTCATGTGTCAGAACAAATCCTTTATTTTTCTCAGAATCAAACTGTCCTATTTCCAGTGGCCGCTGGCATACAATTACAAACATAAAATCAATCCCAAGCATAGAAGAGAACTCAGTATCTGACACTGAACACGCTCTTCTCCCAGACCTGAATTGGGAGAACAGAATATTGCACTAACGCATTCACTTTCCTGTGCCTACATATACTTCTCATATTTTACAGACCCTTCAAGAGCAGATCTATTCAGTTTATTATTAAATGGAAGTAGAACAGATACATATACTTCATTTCTTATTATTTATGCATCTGCCTATATTTTGGCATGAGAAGCATGATCTTTGCTACTGTAGCATAAGCAGAAAATTCATTTCAGTGAAAACACACCTGTAGTTTACTGTATGGACACATAAGGAAGGCACATGAAAGAGCTAGAACAGCTGACTGCCTGCGAACCTTCATGTCCATAGGCTCCTTCTAGAGTAAGTGGAGAAGAAAAGACTGTACCAGGGATCGATTTGGTGCATCAATCACTGCTACAGAAAAGGTATTTTTCCTATATCTTTACAGAATTTGTTAATATGGAAGTTAGCATCTGCCTTTAATTCAAAAATTGCTATGAAGTCACTTGAAAACTGTTAATTTTCTTCTCTTTTCTAATGGTTTCTGAGTTTTTCTCAGTATAAATCTGCTTCATTAGGACTAATCTCCTGCTAGAAGGTCAGCAGTAACATTAAAAAGGGGGGTCCCAGCTAAGAAAAGCAACTCTTCCATCCACTGACCAAAGACACTAACTTAGCCAAATAATTGCTTAATTTTTTTTTCTAAACATACTGTAAAATTAGTTTTTAGATCCATATTAAGTAAATACTTAATTGGTTAGCTGAGGATTACAACTGTGTCCTCCAGCCCTTGTTTTTGTTAAACTGAAAACTTACTCATATAGGAAGATTTTATAGCAGTGTAAGAGGTAGCCTCCATAATCCTAGCTTAGAAATTGAACCAGTTTAATTAAATGTGTCTCTTTAAACTGACTGCTACAAAACACAGCATGGTACTCTTAATCAAATTTAAACCTGTTCTATTCATATACCCCCCACAGAAACTAAAGATACTGCAACCCATATTTACATCTATTTCAGAGCTAGCTCAAGGCTTCTGAGCGGTGCAAACAAAGCTGAATTTTGTCCTCTCCTCAAAGATATGTCCAAAGTAACTTCTCAGGGCAGGATGGGGCTGTTATTGCCCTGGTATGAGCAGGTGAATTTGCCCCTTCCTGTCAGTTCTCCTATTATTCAGGCTTTTTGCCTAACCTAGCCAACTCTCCTCCCTGCCCATGCCAAAGGCCAGTGCTGAGAATCTGGTTTTAAATGAAATTAAACAAATCACAATAACTGTCATTAAGAACAAAACCTTAAAAAAAATTTTACTAACAGTCCAGGATCTCTGAAGCATCTCCCCAGTAGCTGACCAGTTAAGGCAGGTCCCCTATATAGCAAACCAAAGCCTACTGAACAAGACGTTGGCTTTCCAAGACCCTATAGACTCATTTCAAGTAAAACCGGGATCACCCTGCCAGGGTCCAGGAGACTTCAAACTGAAATCACTGAGCTACAAGATGTGATTTTATTGGGACTGTATTTCATAAAACTCTGTGCTCCTTGCGGAAAGTATAAAACGCTGTCAAATGCTACTGGACGTTTAAGCCTTTTCAACCTCTCTAAGACGATGCTCACAAACAAAAAAGATGGGCTTACGTCTTCTCTGTCCTTTATCAGACTAATCAAGTACCAATACAGTACAGACTTTTCTTTGTATTTTGACTATACCCATTCAAAGGACCAAATACTCCTATATGATGCATAATTTTAAGTAGCATTTTTTTTTTTTACCTGAAGAGATCTTGCAGTAGAGAAGCACACTATCCTTATAGAGTAATTTTGACCTGTAGTTTTCAGGCAACTCACTTCCTTAAAAACCTAAGTAAATACTCTGTTCTTTAAACAGAAGAACACAGAATACACTCCTGATCACATAATATGCTTCTGCTTTGTCACCAGCATTTCTTTTTATTTAAAAGAACAACAGGAAATGGGAAAGAAAAGACTTCTCTTAAAGGACAACTCACTGAAGGGTCTTTTAGCTGGCAATTGTCAGCACTGCTCAGGGCCAATGGATCAAATTTAACTCTAAAAAGTGCTGACGGTTGTATGAGTCATCACAGCGGGAGCTGGCACTCTGGGCCACTCAAGTTCAATTTTTGGTGTTACCAGTGGCTTTAGGAACTGGAATCTTGGTGAGCAAAGATTTGCTCAGTATTTGATGCACTGGGTAAAGTGGCAGTCTTAAAATCACCTGCCTCCCAAGCAGCTAGTAAACCAGCAGGAGGTTAGCAGGAAGAGAAAGTAATTGTCCTTTGTGCCTCTGAAAATAGCCAACATAAATGGATCCTCTTGTGGATTACCAGGGTCTCAATCCACATTTGCAGCTCAAAGAAAAAGAGAGAGGCTGAAGAAGACAGAAAATAAAGCTGTCAAAAATATTAGAGGAGACCCTCCTCAAGCTGTCATGAAGCATATGGTCTCCTCATCTAGAAATGTGTGCAACATAAAGCATGTGTAGTCAGTGAGCAATAACAACTTGTTCAGACAGTGCACTTTACATATAGAGAATATACTATGCAGATGCCTGCGTATGTGTGTGTGTTCTAGAAGAGACCTGAGCCACAGAGAAAGCACTGCAAGGATGACAATCCTGCACCTTCCTAAGACGTCCATCAGTGGAGTAAGCGACATACACACTTGAGCTGCTTTAACCAACTGTACACACCTAAGTCGAAAACCGTGTTTTCTGTAGCCTCCACTCTCCAAAGAATGCCAATGAACATGCAGATTAATCGTATCATAATTAGAGGTAGGACATGAATCTAAGGTTTTGGTCTTGACCTGAATTTTCTTGTCTGTACTAAATTTCACAACGGAAAACAGATTTGGATTCAGATTCCCCTAGTCCTATACAGTTTGGTCACTAACGTGAAAGGAAGTTTTCTTGATCTGGTCTAAGCATGCCTTGAAAAAGGCAGAAAGTTCCCAAAAGCTCCCAACACTTCAGTGCCACTCAACAGGAGCTCGTTCTTGTTTTAGGCTTAAACTAGTATGTTGTCTAAACCAAATTTGGATTTGACCTTGACTACACCATGATCATCTCTGATGCCTTGAAGAAAGGAAGAATTGAAAGAAAACTGAGTTTATAAAAAAAAGTTTACAGTACAGGAGAGTTCATAGACTTTACAAGGGTCACTCCCACGGTGTAAGGCCCAGTTGTCCACTTTCTTTGAGAGCCACACTCCCACTGCCTTCAGTGGGAGTATGACTTTGCCCATTCAAGGAACATGTGAGCGTTCTTATGTATAAAACGAGGGAAAAAAATTCTTTGCTAATAGGAAAAACATCCTTATAATAATACTAATCTATTTATAATGGTCAAAAAAATATGACAGCTTACAACAGCGTCACAGCAGTGCTTTGGCAATATTTTAGCATACTGCTGTATTTTTAGAAAGACTGTTCATTTACTTTCTCTTAAATGCTGGAATTCTTATTTTTCAACAAACGCTCTATTTTTTGGTATATCCATATGTCAACATCACAGTATTTTATATCGGGGTAAGTATGAACCACAGGCAGAAATAAAGCTCCTGTATACATGTTGCATTACAGCAGCGCTGTCAGAGATGCCAAGTCTCAAACTCCTCCTATGCTTTATGTAGTGATAGTTAGCTACACTACTTTTAAACCGTCTTGGAATGTAGCGGTATATTTTTACGACGAGTAACAGAGAGCTGCTGTTTCTTAATCCTGAACACTAAGGAACTATCTTATTGTAAACAATATATCTGACAGTTTAATGATATTGCTCAACCTAACTGGTTTTGGCAAGCAGAAGGTAAGATAAAGGTGCAGCAATATGTTTAAGTACTTTTCTATTTTTTTCAGCCTAGAGCCTTCAGAAGTGTATCTTACCATTTCAGAATTCATTAGCAAACTGCCTGCATGCTTAACTGAAAAACAGTAAGCTCTCTGGAACTCTCACCTACTGCTACGAGATCAAGACAACAGGACAACTGCAGTCCTTAAGAACCTCTACAAATTGAGCTCAAACGCACATAGACAAAAATCTATATGCTTTTATTTTCTTTTCAAAAATCATATATTAGCTTCCACCACTTACAAAAACTTTTATGAGGCTAAATTAGGTACATGTGCACACATATGTTAGCTAAATTAACCTGAAACACTCAATACATCTCAAATGCCCCTCTGTTTACAGAAGACACTTGCAGCTTTCAATTCGTGTACTCCTTACAGCGTAACTCTCAACCAAAACAGTTTAAGTTCAACCAGAAAGCTCTGTTGCAAGACTTCCAGATATAATGGCCATGTGTTTATCAGGTTCTCATGTTCAAATTATGTCAGAATAGACACGCTATCCATTCACAAAATGCAACAAATTGATGCCAGCCTTTCCATTTTCAGCTGGAGAAGCCTCATAAAACAAAGCCGGCTATAACCTTGCTAGATGTTATAGCTAAATAATACAAAAATTCTCCCCTTGCAATCCCAGTTTTATAGTTGTAAATAGTATGTTCTGCAGGATGAAGAATCCATTTCTGAGGTAATAATATATTTTCTACCACTGGGAAGGATTAAGGGGATATAAAAGTAGCAGCAGCTGCAGTAGCCTTTCTCAGGTAAGTTTCAGGTGATAAAATATTTTGATGAGGAACTGTGTGTGAGCTCCTGACGTAAAAGAATTTGACTTTAAATTTTAGCAGCTCACTTCAGCAAGGCTGCAGGCAGCTAGCTTTATTTAAATTAGGAGGAGGGAAACCAGGACACATTATCTTAGGGTTTTACGATGGGAATAAAACATCTTTTTTTAATTTGAGTGAAAGTTAATACCCCATTTTTTGACAGAGATGGAGCAGAATGGATCTTTGTAAAAGAAATATCACTTCCTCTCTAATTTCAAGCTATTGTAAACTTTCCTTTTGCAAGAGTTGAGCAGCAGCAACAATAATGAAAGCTACCTGTAACAGCGTGCGATACTAGACTCTCAAAGAAAACAGTTCTCATCAGACACGGGGCTCTAGTCCTCCTGGGCGCCCCTATTCTATTGTTGTTGTTGATGATGATTGAAATGTTGAACGCCTCCAAATCTCCCACGTGCCTATTTCGTTGGCCTGCTGGTTTAAAAAAAAAAAAAACGCTAGAGGCCATTATTCATGAGCAGTAAGAAAACAAATCACTCTTAGACCTACTCCTCTTGCAGATTCCCACACTTATTACCCAAAATCCCACAGCTTTCTATTGGTTCTACCCTTGACCAAAGTACAGCGCGGAGGCAGCATGCCATCCCCTGGGAAAATCCGATCACGTCCCTCCCGACGAGCTGCGCTGGTTATTCTAGGATCGCAGTTGCGTTAGAATAAAGTCCCTTAACTTTTCTGAAAAGACAGAGTTCGCTCCCACCGCCAGTGCCGGGGCCATCCCGATTTTGGGGGGGGGGGGGGAAGAGGAGGGAGCGCAGCACCCCGGGCGCTGACTGGGAGGGAACATTTTCTGCCTGACCTGTTCTCTTTTCGTAAGGAAAGCAGCCGAAATGAGTGCACCGAGTGCCTTCAAACCCCTTCCGCAGAGCCGCGGCGAGCCGTGCGCGCTGCCCCGAACATGCCTTTCGGAAATATGTAAACAGCCTCGTCCCGCCGCCCTCCGGGGGGCCAGCGGGGACCGGCTCCCCGCCGACCGGCACCCGCACCCCAGCCCCGCTGCCCGCCCCGGCCGGGGCCACGGCGCAGCGCCCCGAAACCGGCCCCTGCCCGCGACCCCGGCAGCGGCGCGGCGGCGGCCGCCCCGCACTCACGCCCGCCCGGCAAGGAGAGGCAATTACAATAATTTAAAGCTTCCTGTCTGCGCGCTCCGCCGGGATCCGCAGGGGCGAGCCATGCCCGGGCACCGCGGCACGGCCGCAGCGCAGCCTCCCCGCGCTGCCCGCCCGCCGCGGGCAGGAGGGGGCGGGCCGAGCCGTGCCAAACTTTGGGAGGTGTGCGAGCGCCCGGCGGGCAGCCCGGCCCGGCCTGGCTCGGCCCGCCGCCGCCTCCTCCTCCTCCTCCTCCCCCGCCGCGGCGCCCGCGCCGGGGGTCCCGGCGCCGCCCCCCTCCCCGCCGCCTGGGCGGGGGGACCCCGGGGCGCGGGAGCAGCCCCGCCGCCCGCGCCGGCAACAAACAACAAAGTTAAAACGGTTCTGTTCGCGCACCTACCCGCTCTCTTTAATGTCTCCTCCGGGCGTGGGGTGCTAAGTGAGACACTGGCTGGGGTGGGGGAGAGGTAGCGATGTGGGGAGGGACCTGGAGATGGGTATTTGGTTGATCTCTTCCTTTTTTTTTTTTCCTTCTCTCTTCTTCTTCCCCCCCCCCTTCCCCCTTCTCTCTCTCTCTGTCTCTCTCAAGGACGAGGTGAAATCCCTTTGCTGGTCATGAGGCGGCTTCAGAGACAAACAACACAATGCGAGTGCAAATAACAAAAGGCAAAAAAAAAAAAGAGAGAGAGAGAGAGAGAGAGGGAGAGAGAGAGAGAGAGAGAGAGAGACTGGGAACAATGGGGGAGGAGAAGCTCTCTGTGCGATGTCTGGCCACCTCAGACACCCTGGGAAGGAGGAGGAGGAGGAGAAGGAGGAAGGCGAGGCGGTGGCCGCGGGGAGGGGGTGCGGGGAGTCCCCCCCCCCCGGCACTTCAGGTCTCTCCCGATCTCTCTCACCCCAGAGCCGACCTCCTCCCCCCCCCGCCCCCGGCCTCCGGCCAGCCCCGCAGCGGAGCCGGACTAGCAGCGGCCCGCCCGTTACCCGCCCGGTGCGCCCTAACGGTCACCGCCGCCATCGTCCCCTTGGGGATTTGGGGCGGGGGGGGAGAGGGTGTTGCTGCCCGCCACTCCGCGGAGCAGCTCGAACAGGGGCCAGGAGGGAGGAGGACCGAGCCCTTCCCTCCTCTTGTCAACTTCTTCACAAAGCAGGAATTGTTGCTGATCCCTGGGGAATCATTACCTGAACCGAGACACCCCCCCCTCCCGCCTTCCCCTCCTCCCCCCTCAGTTCCCCATTTGCGAAGAGCAAAGCCCCGAGAGCTGCGCGTGTGTCCGCGCGCCCGCGGGAACCTCCCGTAACGCCCGCAACTGTCAGCGCGGCGCGAGCGGGCGGGCGCACGGCTCAGCCGGAGCGGCCGCGGCAGCCAGCCTCCTCGGCAGCCTTTTTATGTTGCGGGGGGGGGGGGGGACGTTTGTTTGTTTGTTTTGTTTCCCCTCTTTCCTTTCCTCAGCTTCCTTTCTTAATTTTCGGGACGCGCCCCCCCCCGCCTAATGTATTTTTTAGGAACTGCCCGTAGGGAAACGAAAGCAAAACAGAAGTTTGTGAGGGTCTTTCGCCGCTCTTCTCCAAGCGGGGTTGGGGGGGGGGGGGGTGCGCAAGCAGCGCCGAGGCGGCGGCGGTTTGGGAGAGGGGGTGGGTTGAGGGGGGGGCCGGCGCGGAAACGCGGCCGCACGCGCCTCAGAAAAACGTGGCGGTTTTAAAAATAACAGCCGCCGGCGGGCCGTCGCTGCCGCCGGCGGGCTCCGCGGGGCGCGCTGCGAGAGGTGGCGGAGCGGCGCGGAGCTGGGGCGCAGCCGCCCGGCCCTTCCCGCCACCGCCGCGCCGCTGCCTCACGGCGTTACCTCAGCGCCGGGGCCGGGGCGCGGCTGCCTCCTCTCGCCGCCGCTGACTTAAAACAGCTGCGGTCTCCCAGGAGCCTAAAATACGCGCCCCGGATGCGGGGGAGAACCTCCTCCTGTCACCTCTTCCCCCAAACTACAGCAAGGGGTAAGGGGGGGGGGCTGCGACCCTGCTTCCGCAGCTGGCCTCTCCCCTGCCCCTCGGCGTTACTTCTTCTTTACTTCTGTCATTTTCCCCCCTCAGGCGCTCGCCATCGAGCGCGGCCGTGGCACCGGGGCGGGAGCCCGCGGGTGTCGGCCCGTGTGCGGGGCGGGGGGCGCCCCTCGGCCGGCGTTTGTTCTCTCTGCGCTCACAATAAACGGCGCTTTTGCCAGCAAAATACGGGTCGTGGTAGCGGGGCCGCCGTGCTCCGGCGTGGAGGCTGAGGCGGGAAAAGTGGTGCCTCTGGCAGCCGCAACTCGGAGGGGAAAGCGGGAGCGGGAAACGGGCTCTGATTAAATAAAGTCGCATCGGGCGCTTTGCGAATAAGGCGTCTCTCCCTTGTTTACTTACGGGGTCTTTCATTTTTTAATTGACTGCTTGGCACACGTGCTTTTTATAAAGTGGTGAGGCAGGCTAGACGGGATTGCAGCCTGATTGGTAAGCGGAGAGTGGGAAACGCAGAACGACGTACCCCGAGCCAAACTGTTCAAAGAAGAACAAGTTCGGTTATTATTCATCTCCACGAGGGAAGCCTTATCTTCTACAAATATTTGATGCTGGGACAAGTCCAATAATTAACAGAACAATCAAACAATTTCACTGCCTTCTCCGGGATTTAAAAAGTCATCATCTGGAATTCATGAGCATTACACCCTTTTCTTCTGCTTGGATGCATTACTGCGTGTGATCTTTCCAGTGTGTGTGTGAGTGTGTGTGTCCCTAAATGATTTTACTCTTTGATGCCAAAAGATGCAGCCCATTAAGAGCACTGATAACAGTCACAACTGCTGATTCGGTGAGACCTCAAACCTCTCTGTCAGAGTGGGGAGAGAGGGTCGTAAAAAAGACTGGAAAAGGAAAAAGATGTTTTTGCTTCCTCCCCACCTATATGGTAGAAATTTCCCCCAGGAGGGTGGTGGGGCGGGAAGGGAGCTGTGCAGGTCTAACTCAGTGCGGCTGCCTCGTGCCGCGCTAGCCAGCGCCGCCGAGATGGGAGCCCGGCGAGTGTCAGCCCTTCCCCGCTCAGTCCTGTAACTCCTGCTACAGGAGAGGTGTCAGGGTAAGGAACGGGATGCCTTCATCCTACCACAGCTTTTCTCACCTTTTTCAGGCCTGCGGTGCCCGGGAGCCAGCCCTGCTTTCAGGACCGGCTTGCCACCTGGCCGCAGCAACCCAGGCAGGCCTGACTAGTAATGGCCCGCGACCCACTTGCATCCCGTCCTGATCTCTCATAGAAATCCCCAAACTTGCCTCGTCTTGGTCAAATTCAGATATCTGAAAAGTGTACCTGTGTGTTGAATGGCCAGGTCTCCCACTACGCTGCTAGGCTTTGGACCCATTCAGTTCTGCGTGAGTTCTCCTGCTGGTCATCAAAGTCACGAGTCTTCAGTTCCCACCCTCTTAGCCAGCTGCAAACCCCACTTCTGAGGGCTGGCAACCCTAGACAGTGGCACAAATAATGAAATTGTTGGGTGTGCAGCCCCTTTTCATCTCAGGTAATCCCAAGCCTAGGGAGCTACCACCAGACTTTTGGGCTAGGCAGATAGAAGCATATCTGTCCTCCCCACATGCCCCAGAGCTCTTTTCTCTTGATACAAATCCCACCTATTTTTTCCACATATGCTGCTCTCCCCCGCCTCTTCCTCCTAGCTTGATGGCAACTTTCCTTACAGTCTTGCCGAAGTTCCTTGCACTTCAGAACAAGAAAGGAATTAAGGTGGTGGCGTCCAAAACGAGTCTGGAGCGAAGAGAAAAAGCCAAACGTGGATGCATTTTATTTAAGATCAAGAGTGCAATGGTGTGAGATTGTATTATGCTCTCCACAGGAGCTGTATTTTTCTACTTCTGCAATAGGATGAAGGTGTTCAGTAGGACAGGGAATTACAAAAAAAGCCCCACTGGCCTCGTACCAACTGCATTTGATTCTTTCTTAAATAATGAGGCCATTTCATCCCTTAAGGATCCTAACATCTTATTTCCAAACACTTGTAAAAGCAGTAATTTTAAATGCTAACAATCATTTTTATTATTTATTGCTGAGGATTCATTCTGTGTTTTTTTTTTTCTCATTTATTTAAAGGATGGATGTTGCCATTTCTACATTGGCTCATGGCAAAATTTTAAGTCAAACAAATGCTTTTTAACACAACCTAAAGACATATCCTTATTTAGCTCTACATATTTGAGAACACAGGATGTTGAATGTTAGTACACATGGGTTGGACACAGCTGGGAGCAAGGCTTCAAGCAACTTTTCCTCCCTGAATAGCCAAAGACAGCGCAAAAGAAAATTTTCAGTGTGACTTATCCAATGAAAAGTAGACTATTGTACAAAAAGAAAGATAGCTTTTTTTTATTATTTTAATTTAAAATTTGCAAAGCTCTGGCTAACTTTCAGTTTCCCAGCCCTGGGGAGGCTTGGCTTGAGTTCTAGCCGAGTTCACGGAATGCCACTGGTATCACTCACCTTTACAAAGAGCAGTGTGCCTCTATTAATCAGTTTGTATGTATGTATTTAGTAAAGGTGGTTTACATGCAGGTCCACTTTCACTATTACATTTCTAGTATTGGCTCCACAAGGAAAAACATATGGGTAGATCCTTCTGCTTCTGCTTGTGCAGAGCTGCCCTGTCTTCAGCCATCCCTGACTTTATGCCTACACTACCATTCTCCATTAGCTACCACGTTTGCCTTCCAGCCTCAACCTCCCAGAAAATTCAGAGGACCCCAATTTTCTAGTGTTTTGAGTCTGGTGCACTCGTTTTCACAAGAACAGGTGTAAAATGCTACTTTCTCATATGGAAATGGTTTATTCCCACGTTTCAGGGGTATAAATGACTGCACTGAAGAATAAGGTCCAAGTCCTATAAAATAACATTATCTTTGCGCCAACGTAATCCAATTGTCAAGGTACTGTGATAACCTTAAAGCCATATCAAAATGAAGAAACTACTTAGGAACTTAAAAACATCTGCTCTCGTATCAGAGTGTATCAGCCCTAGAACACCCTTATATAGTCTTAATCAGTCCAGATATGACTCCTGTCTTTTACACTCAGAATGGCTTAATCTGCTTTTCCATGCTAAAATCAGGGTGCACAGATTCTGTGAGGAGGAAAAGCCTCTGTTATTTAAATTGCAGCAACCTGCTTCCATGCTTCCTATCTGCTTTCACCTAGAGACAGCAGAAAATCTCAGCTATGATATTTCAAAAAGACATCCACGTAACTTTTCATGGAACATGAAGTACACTGTTTTGTCTCTGGATAGGGTTGTCTATCCAGTTTCTTGTTAGCAGTTCCTCAAACTAAATGATAGAAATGTGTTACAGCAGAATGACTAAGAATCTTAAATGTAGTTTAGATACCGCGTATAGGTCTTATTAAGTAAAGGAGGAATGTGTTTATTTTTAGTAGAAGGTGGGTACAAAATCTGCAAGAAATGGAAAATGTTGATTAAATTAAATGTCGACTGGTCTTCTGTAAACTATTGCAGACATACAAAAGAAAGAAAGAAGATGAAGCCAGTTGCAAAAGTGAGGATACCTGCTTTTAGTTGTCCATGCTGAGCAAAAATTAAATTTTACAAGAATCTGTACAAAGTTTTAAGCTTTAATATTGCATTAAAGGCCTAAGCAACGCTCATCTATTGTACTACCATTAGTAACTCTTAGATTTCAATGAGATTACTCACATATATAAAATTAAGCATGATCTATCAGGACACACAGATGAATAAAGACAGTCACAAGGATGGATTTAAGAAGCAGGCTGGAACTTCATTAACACAATATTTTCACATGTCAGGCAGTTAAGTGGGCCCAGTGCAGGGATTACAAAGCTACAATTTAGGGCAGATCCTCCCTAATCTACCTCTAAAACCAGCTTACGTCTGAAGACTGCCTCTCAACCCCCCTCCGAAGAAGAAAGGAGGAGGTCCTAAACCCCAAAGCACTTCATTTAGGTTTGCTTCTTTGCTAGTTAGGAAAGTTCCAGATTTCTTTTAAATTTCAGCCTTATTCCATGTTGAACATTATCTAAAATTTTCAATAAATTCCGACAGATGAATTAATACATACATTCCAATCTATTCTGTTTCCAAATCCAAATTTTCAGCCTACCTGAGCCTCCATGATGCTGGAAAGACCGTGAAAACATCACTTGCCTTCCCCAGCTATACTCTAATAAGAAAAACATACCTTTCTTGATCCCCAAATAAGTGACAGCATCCTAAGACCATAGTTTATATGCCATGACACAGAGGGCAAGGAAATGCTGTGGCCTAGGGCGCAGAGACCCCCAAGCCCCAGCTTCACTCATGCTTACCAAAATCAGAAAACTAGTGCAGGATCCCTGCTGGTGTTCTCGCTCATATACCCTGGCTGTCCCCTTTCTCTCTTGGCTTTTTACCTCACCACCAATTCAGTTAATGACGTTCTCTCTGAAGCTGCTGCTGGGGGTGGAGGAAGCACTTGGAGGAGGAGGAGAAGCCACGCGGGTTTGCTTACTCACATAAGGAGACCCGGGAATGCCGCTTGCATGGCTCAGATGGGTGTCACTTAGGACTAATCAGTCAGGGCAGACCATTAGGACCGTGCAAAGGCGGTATTTCCAGCCCCCCAAGTAATCCAGTGCTCTCAGCTCGGCACAGTGCTGGGCACAGCGTGCATGTTCAGTTCGAGGGAGGACTGCAACATAAAGTTTTCAAAGTGATTAGCAGCTTTGGGTGCCCTAAGAGACAAGAAATTGGGGTTCCTCAAATGGCACCAAGTTTTCTGAGAACAGACATGCTTCATTTTTTAAACCTAGCCCCATTTTCTAAAACTGGTGATCAACTGAGAAATCAGAATCACTTTTGACTTCTGAAAATAGAGACCAGTTCCTGTGAGTAAGCTGTAGCAGGACTGAGCACTGAGTGTCTTATCAGTAACACGGGAACAGGGATTTGTGTATGTTGTTTTATTAAGATTAGTATCTCCACAGTGCTCCTAAAAAGAAAACAAAAGAAAAAAATTCTGTAAAAGGACTGAAAAGGTGACTCAATTTCCCTTTATTGCTGAAAGTCTTGATTTTGGATATAATCAGCCCTTGTGCTACAAGATTCAATATATTTTCTTATAAAGGTGCAGTAATTAATGTTAAAATAAATCTGCAAAGAAATTGGTATGACTCTTCTTAAAATTTAAGACAGCTGCAGTAGGTTTACCATTCAGCAATAAATAGTACCTTCAAGAAAAGCAAACAAACAAAACAAAAACAAACACAAATTAAGTAAAGTAGCGAAATCCCGAATGAGAGATACCGTTGCTTACAAGAAAGTCTGTTCTGTTAACTTGTGATCTCTGATATACAATTTTTGGAAGAGCATTTTTCATGTAAAACTGCTTTGTTGCTTTCCCATCTTTCATAGGATAACACAGTTTCTAATGCCACTAAATTACTATCATAAAGACAAAGAGGAGAGTAGGTTTAAATGCAATGAGATGTGTCGTTTGTATTTGTAACAGGGCAATCATTGGTTTAAAATTGGCAATGGAGCTCCTTTTCTGAAATGATTGCTAGGTTAGGAAAAGAACACTTTAAACCAACTAGCAACATCTAAATTTCTGAAGAAAGGCTTAGATTTAGCACCTATCATAATGTGTGTTTTGACTGTTAGACTTGCACATTCCTAGATGTGTGCATGTTCTGTTGTACTGAGAGTTTCCTATAGTAATGCCCATAAGGTTACTGTCCAGAAGAATCAGGCTAGTACATATATATATATATATATATATATATATATATATATATTTTACCTGTAAAGAAAACAAAAAGTCTCAAAATGGCATACAAATAAAGTTATCTTAGGAACTTACAGCCTGTTTTACCTCTTACGTGATTACAGGTGTGCAGTGAAGGATAAGCAGTGCAAAATATTTTATATTCTGGTTTTACAGTGCGTGGGCATTCAGGCTGTTCACAACAAATGACTGCACAAGGTGAGAGGCACTGGAGAATCAGGCCCCAAAGATTTTCTATACTGGATCAGACCACTGGTGCATTAAGTGTGTCACCTCACAGCTGGATGCTCCAAAATGAACCTAGCTATCTGTGTGGTACGGTGGGAACTACTCTGGTAGTCAGGTTGCATCCAGGAGAGAAGACTGTGTTTTATCTTTTTATTTTTTCCCCTCAGTGCATCTAATCAGAACTGTCCTCATTTGTGGCCAAATTATTCAGACTTCCTTAACATTTAAACAAGAGTATCTGGCTGGTTGTGAAACAGGATGTAACACTTGGCATTAGGAATTATAAATAATAGCATGAGAAAAAAAAAACCCAAACATCACTTTCTTACTATTTTAATACACTTTGGTAGTATGAGAAAATAGTCTACGATATAAGAAACATGTAATAAGTATGCTGTAATTTACATTATGGTATTTTACACTGCAGAGCTGTTTTATGAAACTTTACAGCTGTATATAATGATCTATTTAAGTCAGAAGTATAACTTAATATTACATAAACAATAATTTTACACCATAAGCAAATATCATCTTGCTAAAGAAAGTGCCAGATATCAGGAATACTAGTTAGTAAAAATATATAAATATATAAGGTTGTCTACATCTTTTAGAGATTTCACATATTGAACTTCAATGAGAGTCAAATTACAGCTAATCAAGGCGAAGACACAGCTATTCCTAAAACATATCAGCATGCCTTCTTTGATGATTTTAAAATCAAAAAACATCCAAACCCTTCTTTCTCTGCAGAAGAGAAAAACTTCTAGTGCACTTGTTAAATACATAGATCCTAGCTGGTACCTAACTAGTGTAACTATTCGAAAGGACTATATACCTGCTTGTCTAACTGAAAATCAGTGGCACTTATACATGTCCCCAAACCGTACCTCTGGAGCTCAGCTTAGGCCAGCAAAACAAACCCAAAGAAAATTTACATGCATACAATCACAAAAAACTCTTCTGCCACTGGCTGTGTACATTTTTCTTAAAGTTTCATTTCAACAATATTTTTAAACATGTGCCGTATGAATGGTGATCCTGCTTCCCCAAGTCACACCACAAAATACAAGAGCTTTCAAGGAGAGCAGTGTCCCACCATCCGTTTGCTCTTAGCCATTCTGGCACTTAAGACCTGATTGCAAATCTTTTGCTAAAAACATGAAGGCCATTGAGGAAAGTCTTTTCTATCCTTTTTTTAATTCCCACAGAACTACTGCTCTCTGGACAAAATGAAATAGAGGCCAATAAACCAGCGGACTACTTCCAGAGATGTCTACCTGAAGGACTGTTATTGATAAATTGCAAATTTCACAGACTCGCAAAAGTAACGGATATAGCTTTCACTAGTAACGGATGTAGCTTTTTGGTTTGGTTTTGTTTAAATGGGCCTTTTTTCTCTTTTGCCCACGTAACCAAAACACCTGACTGTATGTTATCTTCTGCCATAGGCGAGGGGCTGCGAGCTGCAGTGTGGCTGAGAACAGGCGACTGTCACAGCAGTGGCTGGACTAAAAGGGAAGCCGCTGGGCAGCGCTTCTGCACAGGGAAACAGAGGGTCTGCAAACTCGCGGAGGGCAATCTCGGGTCCCTGTGCAGGAGAGTCAAAGAAGGAAAGGCAGCAGGCCATAAGGATGAAACAAAGGATAGAACCACAAATACAGTGGCTTTCTAGAAATTGCAGCAATGGATATATTAGGCATATCAAAACAGTCAGACGGACAAAACTGTTGCCAGACTGACCTGGGGGGGGGCTCTGAATTAATTCTTTTTTTGTCTTTTAACTGCCTTTGGAACGAACTGAAAGGTTAGAGCATTCTGGGAGAAACAGAGGCCTCCAGTATGGACTTTTGTTCAGTATAAATTCTGCAATAACACTCCGTTGTATTCGTCCTGCAAGCCAGAAGCAGGGCTGATATTTGCAAACTCAAAGCTAGGATTAGAAGCCAGGCTTGCAAGGAAAAATCCAAGAGTTCATAGCAAAGACTCTCTAACTATAATACTGCTGAAGTCCTCACCAAGACACAAGCTGTTAACATCTGGAATATTCTCTTTCATAGATTCACAGTGACATTTTAATAGCAAAGGGCTTCATGCAGTTAAATTTCTTTTTTGGGGCAAGGCGGTTTTCAAAGACAAAGGTGAATGTGAGATAACTAGCAGCCAGGAAGAAGCAGGGAGAGAATTTTAATGGGAAAAAAAAGGCTCAACAAAATGCACGGGACAAGAAGAAAAGCTACCAAGGGTAGACTCACAGGAGTAAGTGATACTGAGCAGTATCAGCCATAAAGTAGCAAGCTTTCACACTACTAATGGTAGTTAAGCTGCTCACCGCCTTCTGGGACTTTGAAAAGCTCACTGCTTTAAGGATAATTATATAATTGGTATTTAGTTTATAGCCAGTTATGGTGTTTTACTCAGGAACAGTTAGCATCTCTTGGAGCATTTGGGAGCAGGGAAAAAATCTTTTCCTATTGCCGCTGCCTTTGTTCACAGCTGCGATCTATTTAGTTGCTGAATAGTTGGGAGGACATTGAAAACTATTCACCCTTCCTACTCTCATGTTACCTTCCTCTCCAACCTGTTTACACTCCTCACCTGCTGGTTTCCTAAAAAGCAGTTTACTGATAAGTGGCAGGATTACCATTTCGGTGGTGACACAGCTCATCAGAGAAGAATGCACGTAGATGAACATTTTTTTTAGAGAGAGAGGAAGGATGTTTTTCAGATGCATTCATTTAAGAGGGGGTAAGCACGATGTCTTTGAAGCCCTGCTTGTTACTGTAATTCACAGGCTCATGTCCTCACCCCTCTTGGCCTAATCAATTCTCTGATGATCAGGTCTCAGCCGGTGCTTGTGTACGCGTGCGTGCGGGTGTATCAGGCACCAAGCGTGCCGCACAGCACTCAAGTTCACCCTGGTCTGGGAAGCATGTGAGCATCCTATGACTGAAAATATGCTCCCTTGCATAATCCGGAGATTAGCAGGTTTCTAGTAAAGGATGTTGGACAGAAATGGGAGAGAGAAAATGCTTAAGGTGAGCACAGAATAAAACCCAGTGTAGAAAGCTAACAGACAGGATTCGTGCCCAATTCCAGCTGCATCCTCTACCACCGATTCCTATGTGACGTTGAGTAAGGCATGTCAGCTCCTCTGCCTTCAAAATGCCTGCTCTGAAAAATGAGAACGGAAGTAGGTGAAGCTATTTTAAAGATCCTTGGCTGGTTAGAAGACACATTGTATGAGGTCCAATTGATTATAATCAATTTATGACAGATAGGGGAGGGAAAGGTGGCAGATCAAAAAATAGCTCCTTTCAAACTGTAGTACTCATGAAAATGTCACCGGTGGAAAATGAATATCATCTTGGCAGCTGTGTTCAATGGAATCTGTGTTTGCAGAGGGGAAACAGCTAAAAGGCCTTAGCTGGGCCTTCCTCAGATATGCCATTGGCATATTTTAATCCTAGAAGAGAAGGGTTCTCTAGAGGTGCCCCTATGGGAAGCTGTTACGGGTATTTTTAACCACTGTGTTTCCACAGCTAGGGCTGGCCATGTTGATGCTACCTGGCAGAGTGACAGCTGGAGTTGCCGTGTGCATTTGCATCTTGTAACTCACTCCACATGCTTTGTGTACCTGGGAGGCTTCTCGACCGGATGGACGGTACCTTCCAGTGACACAGTACATAGATAAATTGTACCCACTCTAACCTCAATCCATAATCCAAACTGTTGTATGCCAGACTGGAGTCCAAAGTTTAGCTATTTGGATATTTTTTTTAAATGAAAGGTTTATGAGTTTTACGTTTACAAAGGCAAGTAAGTACACGTAGTCATGTGATGTTTTGCTTTACCGTTAACATACTGTTCTTGACAAAACCAACTGAAATGTCTACATACAAACAGCTAAGAGGCTTTAACGAGCAGGTACTGGTAAAATCATTTTCCACTGTATGTTTCCTTGTGTGTATAGACACTGAATATATCCATTCCTACAATGAAGCCTACTGTGAGACCTGTCCACGACAGCCTCCATTAGTTCCAAAAGAGCAAGCAAACTCTTACAGAGTTTGAACTGAGTATTTGAACTGAACTGCAAACGTGGGTACGGTTGTAGGGCTAGCAGAGTTCTTGGGGTATTAGCTGTTAGTTTTGTTTCTGAAGGCAAGCTGATTCACTACAAGAGGGTCTTCTGCTTACCATAGAGCTAAAACCAGCTCTGCTCAGTGCATCCCTCTTGTCTATGACTCTGGTTGGTTTACTGATCTCTAAGCAGACAAATGTTTCCTTCATTTCTGATTAACCATAATTATTTTGGGGGTGGGGGGAAAGGCAATAAAGCAACCAACGAGGAACCTTGACTAGAAGACCCAAAAGTGCTTTGCAGGAGGACTGAGCCTCCCTCCCACCCACTGCAGGCTCCCTCAGGCGCTGCTCGTCCCCACAGAGTGGCAGCTGCCTGGCATCGGCGCAGGTAGCTGGGTACCTGCGTGGCACTCACAGCCGCTGCGTTAGCTCCCTGCAACCTCCCCTGGGTATCTGACAACACACCAAGAAAGGGTTCGAGTCCTTAGCAAAGACTGTTTTTCCGTGATGTTTTGAATCCTTTCTTCAAGCTTTTGTTAGGTGCTCTTGGAAGACCTCCAGGCAGCCCAGAAGACAAAACAATGCCATACTTCAAAAAACACAGTTCATTTGTGTGTCAATAAGGGTTTGTGCACATACTCGCTCCATGAAGGTACGAGGCTGTTTCATTCGAGCAATATTGCTTTCCTGCCATCTCTGCCTTGCTTCTTTACACAAAGATTAACGGAGAAGATCATCTACAGAGGTTATGTAAAACACGCTGTCCCTGACTTCATTAGTAGCTTTAGTTAAGCAAGGAAGAGAGTCAAAAGGTCAAGAAAGAACTTTTTTATGTGTACGTCCTGGAGGCTCCAGTCCACATGTTTTATATCTGGATAAAAAGCACTATATGGTGACAGACAAAAGTAATGAAACGTACCAGGTTGTTTAATCCGTGGTTTTTAATGTGTATAATTCTGGTTTCTTTTCAAGCTGAAGTGTTTATGGCTTGCAGTCCACGTTATCACAACAACTGTCTGGGTCCCAGCAATCTCCTTCCTGGAGCAAGTTACTTGTTGCAGAAGTAAATTAGTCCATATTATTTTCTGAAAAGATTATTGACGACTTTCTCGTAGCGTTCAGGTTGCCAGTCTGCACTGGATGGCAGATAAGAGGTGGCAAAGCAATTAACACCTCAGAAATACAACAGATTAGAAGTGAATATTTCTGTCTCATTTTGAACCCGTTCAGACACAATGGATCTGTAAATTCAGCTCAGACTTGAAAGTTGTTGGGGGTGAATTATGAAGAAATTATATACAAAAATCGTATACAGAAAAGACAGAGAAAGCATTGCAATGAAAAATAAAATGCACTACAGAGCAGAAATCTGGGAGAGTGCAGAACTGAAAAGATCAGATGGAGACTAAATAGAGATGGAAAGCTTTTTATAAAAAAAAGCGGGACATATTCCACTTTGGCTCAAACAGCTGGAAGTCCTGTTCCTGTACATAACACAAGGTTTATTTTTCCTAGAAAATGAGCTACTATAAATTAAATCTCATAGTATAAAGGAGAGGCTTTACGTTACCCAGAAAAAAAAGAGTCGCAAGCCATGCGAATTAGTGTCACCCAGTAAGTAATTCACAAAGGATTTGATTCTGCTAAAAGTCATCTGTGTAGTATTACTGCTGCGCAAAGTCCCAAGGAAATGGTGAGAGCCCATATGCATGCAGATCACCCCACAGCAGCAAGGTGTGGGAGGGTGACAAAACAAGACTGCCTATAGTCCACCCCAAAAGCCTATAAAACTCAAATTCCAAGTGTCCACATATCCACAAACAGCAGCTGTATAGCACCTATCCTCATAATTCAGTAAATAAGTGGAAGTAGCTCAGCTAATGAATAAATCACAGTTTGTATAGCGATTTTTGCCTGCTCTCTGTGCTAGGTTCCCATCAGCATAACTCCACTGGCTGGAGCGCAGTTACTTCTAATTTACAACCATACAAGAGGAAAGGCAGCTAGGACACACACATGTATACACATGCGTGCATCAATATATTATAGGTAATTTCTCAAAGTAAATATACAGTGATTAATTTAATAAAAGAAATAATTGCAAACAGCATACTGGGTCACGGGTGACAAGTCTAATCATTTACTGAGACTAATATATGCAGAAATAAACAAGATGTAACCAATACGTGGGAAGTTAGCTGTGATTCAGGCAAGTGTTTGGATTTCTGTTTGTGGACAGCAGGTTGCAAATTTAAGCGCTTAACAGATCCTTCTCTAATTTCCTTGTAATTAATGATTTTTGTAATCGTTATTAAGGCCTCAAGCCTTAGTTCTGTCAGCTCAGTATTATATTTATGAGTGGACTGTATCAGTTAAAAATATCGGTGGACCAGAGGCAGCTCCATCTTATTGAGAACACGTAACCCCCTCTAGTGGAAAAAGTGTACAACTGTGACCCAAAAGAATTGCTCCCGGTAAGACTCCAGCATCCCCACCACCTAAGTGACTGATAAGCCAAAATTTCCTTGATCGCGCATCGCTTCAAATGCCTTGCATTGGAAAAGGTGCAGTGCCGCTGATATTTTACTGCAGGATGCAGGAAAGTACTTGTAATAGGGCACAGTGAAATGAAGGAAATAAGGTTTGGGCCAAGCATCCTGTTTCACTCTCACAAGAACACAATTAAGCTGAGCCACCCTAAGAAGTTTCCTTTAAATAAACAGCCACTTCAGTTACAAAGTCCTCTGGAAAGTGGGCTCTGAAACAATGTAATTAAAAGGGGGGGGGGGGGAGGGAAGGCAACAGGTACAGACTCAGCCTCCCTGTATTCCTTATGGTACAAGTTTTAATCGGATGCCCTCCCGTTCCAGGAATGTGCTTTTTTATTTGTTTTTTTGGATGGTCTTATTACCTTATTTTCCCTCCACAAATGGGAGCAAAGTGAAACACGCTGTTGCTGTATAGCGCTGTAATCTCATGGTGTGAATACAGAATTGTAAGCCGCATGTTCCTGAGCTAACCAGGACTTCCTTCCTTATTCAAGCCATTGGCTTTCTCCCATCGCAGTTTCCCCAGTCTTCAAAATAGTGAAATTACTAACCCTATGAGTTCCTCAAAGTTGAAGTGCATGCTCAATAGCAATGGAAATTTATTAAGTAAGTATGCACAGCACTGACCCCCCACGTTCCCAGTGCCATCAAATTGGCACGCAGATGGAAACTGGCCTGGGTACACTAGGCAACAGCATCTTATTTGTGTGTGCCAGGTGTCCTGGTCAGGAATTCATATATTGCAAAGACAGCTACCCTTTCAGTATTTTGTCACCTCCATATCTAGATGAAAGCAGGTAATATTATGCACTACACAAAAGTTTCTGAACATCTAGAATAGGTCAATTGTATTTGGGTGAGGGCCCAGAAAGTGGATTGTTTTTTCATTAGGCTAAACTGATAATTGTCAAAGAAAAGCTTTAACTTGCTTGCTACAAGATTACATTAATTATGTAGTGCCTATGCACAACTCTAATTAAGGTTAGCTTTACATGGGAGATGCATGGTCTGTCACGCGAGGTTTCTTTCAGAAGGAGAAAACGGAAGCCACCTCACAGCAGAGTTCCTCACATCTCCAGAAAGCACCTGAACCTCCTTCTATTGCTTCTGCAGAGTAGTGAGGGCTTACTGAAGCCACTGGGATCCACTGGGATGATGAATACATATTGCAAATGCAAATGGAAATATGCCAAGTTAATGCCAATGGCTTGGAGCTGGAAAGGTAGTTAGGTGGGAGGAGCAGGATGGCCTATCCCCGTCCTTTGCTGAGAGGCCAAGGAGAAGCAGAAAGCAATTCCCCTTTCTGTGAAGCTACCTCACACATGTTGTTCTCTTTTGTTCTCATGGAAGCTGAGGGTAGCATTTTCCTTTACAGTTTTTTAAAAATTGTCTTCCCATCTTGGAAGACAAATATCAAAATTCAAGACGGTAGTTGTGTATATGTAATTCTATATTCTTCATTCAGTGTATAATCTCAAAACTCTTTCCTGATTTACAAAGTTTTCAAATACTATTTGCACTATCTTGTAATACATTAGTATGCGTTACACACGTACTATTTTCATTTAAACATTCAGGTTTACAGGTAATTTTTCACTATTCAGAAAACATGCTAAAAGTAGAAGTGTAAAACAGTAGTAAGATGCTAGAAAGTATCATGATAGATTCTAGAAAAGCTTCTCAGAATCAACCCATCTGGCCAGGAAATACCCATGCTTGTAACGAATATTTGGTTAACTTTTTTAAAAGGGGGTTTTAAGAAGCTTCATTTTAATGTTTTAATGTCACAGCAGATTACAGTGCCTTACAGTAATCAATCATTAAAACTGATTAATTTCGAGGATGCACTAAAACGGTGTGCTATTACACAAAAAAAAAAAAAAAAGAAAGAAAGAAAGAAAAGGGGGATTTTACCTGCTCACTATTTGCATAATGATTGAGGACTCCCCTCAGTTGAGTGTTTGCTAATCGCAAGACAAAAAATGAGTACTCACTTTCAACATGCAGCTACTTAAGTCCTAGTGGAAACCCATGGCTGAGACTTCTCTTTGCATATTTGCATACAGCTGAAGCTGTACCTTGTAACATCAAAGTGCTACTGCTGAGATCTTCAAAGCAGCCTATGAAATATAGTGGGCTTTTCACTCTCTTTACACTATTTTAAGAACTTAAAAGTATAGGTGCAAACAAAGATACAAATATAAAGTCTAGCTAGAAGTTACAGAACCAATATAAAATAATCTACCTAGCAATCATAAATCAAATGCTTGTTATCTAGTGTTTAAATGTTGAGCAAAACTTTAAAACAGTAAGCACAAAAACTCATTCTGTACTAGTGTCATTGGCTGCCTGCATTAAAATAAAACAAATCATGTAGGAAATGATCCCTTGATCCTAATATCAGTTCCCTGCTAAGTGCTCTGTGACGAATCAAAACAGCAAGGTGGTGCCTGCTCCCCTCTTTAAGAATGCCTTTTAGCACTCAGACTTGGTACCTGACTGCAGAAAATTAGCATAGTTAAATTCCCAGCCCCACTTACGCATCAAACACTGTCCTGCTTATTTACAAGAGAAGATATTTACAAGCCAGTTTTATATGCAGATGCATTTTTAGCACGATCAGACTTCCTACGTTTCCCACCAGCAGCCATCCCACTGTTACTTTAACTGGATTTTCCTGTGCTTGGAAGCTTAAATGTTTTGGCAGGCTTTACAAATAAATGTGCTGCTTTTGACCTCCAGGCATTATCCAAGTCCGCACCACCCATTTATCAGCCTTGAACGTAGTGTGAGTTTTATGGACATTTCCGCTGTCAATTCATGAAAGTTTCTAGTCTGCCCAGTTCTCCTTTCCGATCAAACGAGCACCTGTTAGTCTCAGAAGTAGGCAGCTCTGATTAACCATTCACACACCAACTGCAGCCCCAGTGATCTCCCGGGACAGCGTACCTTAGCATCTAATGTGCTAGTTACGATTTGGGTAGCCACACAAGGCTTGGAGTAGTGCTGAAAAGCTGAGAAAAACAGGTCTGCAGATGCAAAAGGCAGTGTGCTCGGGCAACCACCAGTCACCCTGTTTATACCTCAGAGAGGGCAGATAACATCTGTAGGATCTCTTAAGAGCTGGATGACTGTAGCAGACAGAGATTATAATATATCTGGTCAAAACAAGACTGATACTGTTTATTTTTAGCAAATACCATAGAGGAGCTTTGGAGCTAAAGACACTGCAGCAATATGTACAAAAATATATAGGTTTATGCAGCTTAGTGCACCAAGATGCATTTTATAGGATCTGGGCACTGGACTGGTCATTATACCTGAGAAGTCTGTGTATGTGTGTGTGTTACACTACAAGAAACTAGCCTGGCTGGCTTGATTAACATCTGCCCTGCTCCTTAGAAAAACAGCAGTTAACTTGGTTATTTCCTTGTCTAACCTCAGACGAGCAGATATTTTGAAAAAATATTTTAAATGTAAATGTAACACTTTCCTAATTTTCGTCATTAGAGCATTTTAGAAAGATCTCCTGGTACGCTCGACATAGGACAGGCTTATGGCCACAGCCCTCCCAAGTTTAGTTGGTGAGTCAATTGTATCATCCGCTCCAGATGAACAGGAGATTTAGCTCTGAGGAGAGGTCTCTGGACATACACAAGTGAAACATTTCAGTTTACTACATGGGATAATGTCTCTCTCTAGTGGCTAGGTACAGTCAGTATAACAGCCTGCTTTACTTGCTGTTTTTATGGCATTTTCTAGTTAAACAATCACTGTTGCCATAGTCAAACTCTGTGCCAAAGGTCCTAGGTTTTAGCACTTTAGTGAGCACATCATCGACGTGTCGCCCTGACTTCACTAAATCCAATTAGTGAATGTTCATTTCATAGGGATTCATAGATGTTTAATTTTATAGAAAAATTACTGCCTAGAAAAAGGTGGAAGTTGATGAAAATCTCCAAGGTTTGGAAATTTGTTTTTGACTAAGTATATCTCAACCGAACTCAAGCTTTTGGCACCAGGAGTCTCAGGACACTTCTGAATTCCCAAAGATATATAATGTTTAGACAGAGTGTGAGAACAAGCTTTTCTCTCAGCTCCTGACATTTTTCAACTTCTCATTCTCCTAAAAGTCAACAGAATGTTCAAGCGTGGGAAATTCTAATAAAAAAGGGTGCTATCGGAGTGTTAAGGGGCTGCTAACTAGATGTAGATTCTCTCTTTCTCTATGCTAGGTCACAAACAACAGTTTAGCTCAAGTGAATCGTGACTGAAGGACAGATTTTTAGAGGTAACTAGATGCAAAAAGATAACAGGCACCTAGGAGGGACTTCTGAAAATTCTCAGTTGCGCATACGGATAAAACCCCACTGAGTACACTGTTGAATATCCTGTTATATATACATCTAGTTTTCTTAAAACACAAACTGTCCTTTACCATTAGTGATATGCAATGCTTGATAGAAATAAGGTAGGGATTTCAGTGCAACCTTTGGTGGACAAAGTGTCCAGCCACCACCCAGGTAGCTGATACTGAGAGGGGACTTGTTGCAGCAGGGCACTAAGGGGAGATCTGCACTGCCGCTGTCAAAGCTATGTGGGTAATTTGGGGATTTCCATCACTATGGCTGCTTGTCTTACAATAAAAGTCAGTAAAGCTTTGAGACCAAAAATCTCATGATGTTTTTAAGCATGCCTATCCAGCACACAGCATAAGCTAAATGTAAATGCTCTGCAGATGCCAGAGCATCTTTCCGTAAAGCAGATGGCCAGCTGAGCCTGGTGATGGAGCTTTAAGACACTTGCAGAGCTCGTGATGGGGACACTCACTGCCCATAGGAGTCAGGCTGGGGATGGCAGCTGAGAATAAGCCATGTGTCTCCAGTCTTGAGCCCTTGCTCTTCCCAATGCAGTGCAACTTTGCTGCAGTGAACGGGAGAGACGGGAACTGCAGGACAGAAAGAATCGCTGGGTAAGGAGGGGAGATGGTCCAGTGCTAGCAAAAATCACTGCTCTTTCATGTGGCTAGGCGAGGAAGAAGGAAAACATGGGGCTGGGAAAGAGGAGGGAAAGTTCTTCCATCAAACTGTAAACAGAATAGTAGTTGGTGCTGGAGAAATAATATCTTAGTGTTTTCCCAAGGCTGCAAACAAATCAGTGGCAGAAAAACTAGATCTAAGATCTCTTTCCAGTTTTTCGGTCTTGTCCTGAATTTCCTAGACCATGCTATTTTTTTTTAATTTAAAGGAAATCAAAACATAATGCATAAACAAAAATAAAATAAAAAAGAGGACATCTTAATCTGAGATAAACTATGGTCCTCTTATTTGAAAGTTAACACACAGCTTGCTGCATCTTATAGGCTCTGGCACTGCACTATCTGGGACAAAAAAACATTTTGCCTAGTCCTAAGCCCAATAAAATGGCGAAGTTTGAACTGCCACAACTGGCTCAGACCTTCAGCCTACACCAGAGCCCTCTCTCACGCACAATTTGCTGCCCCATCGCACAAGCTGTGGGACGGGGGTGACAAGGGGAACCCAACACTGGAGGAAAACCAGGCTGTCCTCTCCAGGAGGGGGACACCAGATGCACCCAGGTGAGCATAGATGGCAGTGGTCCGACCAGGCTACCTGCCTGCCACTCATGGGTCCCACTCTTTGCAGGTGGGACCCCATTGAAGCTAATAGCATATTTCAGCAGGGAATAAGGCCTGTGAATTGCAGCTGTACATGAATATTGATAATAGCTGCCAAACACCCTTCTTTCTACCTCCCCTCCCAGGAGGCCTGAAGTGCTATCTCAGCAAGGATGGGACAGTGCTTCCAGGAAGGCAGGAAGGCAGGAAGGGAAAAATGTCACCTGTTTCTGCTGCCTTAGGGCTCAGCACTGCTTATACAAAAATCAGTGGCAAAGCTGTCACTTACTTTGGGCAAGGCAGGATCAGCCCATCATTTCCCTGTCAGACAACACACCCTTATAATTATGTATTCATACCATATTTTGGTAATGGTTCCTTACAGACTAATTAATGTGAATGTTTAAGTTGTCTAGTTTTAATATGCTAGCACTGCAGGAGAAGCTGCAGTCCTACAGGAGATAATATACATTTGCCATTGATGAGTACCTTAAATCTTCATGCATACAGAGAGATGCAAGCACATGAATCTAACTAAGCAAGATATAGACACTTTTGCTACAGGATATTTTTTATATAATTAAAAACTAGTGCTTCCGTAAGCAGCAGAAAAAAATATTTGTAGTTTCTAATAGACATTTCTCTGGTTGAGGTCTAATAATCTACAAACTCTGAAGCTTTTACTGCCTTCTAGAAGTTCAGATTCTCTGGTAACTAACACAGTGAATTGCCTCTGTGGCCTCTCCCTCATCACAGCACTACCAGGATCTCTTTCGTCTGTCCAGTCACCTATTTTCATAAAGATTACAGGGACTTAGCAACTTTGAGATAGCTGTCTTTCTACCAAACCTTGCTGATGGGCACAAAAGTTACAGAGAGAGGAAAGAAGGCTGGACAAATAGAGATCATCATTGGACAGAACCTATTTCCTTCGGAGTAGCTTTAAAAATGAAATAAAACGAAAATATCCCCTTTTCTTAAATAATATAACCAGCAAGAGCAATGGAAATGGAAGTCAGTGCTTATGATCTGACTCATGACCACGGGGGTCTCATCACTAACAGGAACTGACTCATTACATTTGTTAGAAATTGCCATCACGCTTTTCTGTCTGTTGGAGGAGAGCGTGGGAGCCTAAAAGAGCCTTACCTCAAGCATGGACCACGGTGGCCGTCTCAGGGTGCTGTGTTCTGAAAGGACTTGGCTCCAGTGGAGAAGCTGTATTTGGCTTTTTGCATGCTTAGTTTAAAATTGTCCCTTGTCTGGGACCATGTGAACTTAAGGCATATTGAAAGTCTTGTGGGTTACCATCAATAACTATATCAATTCAAAAACAGTTGTGACTATCCGAGTGGCTTGGCTTTTGGCTCGGTTGGCCAGAGCACTGACAGGACAGAGGTCCTCCTCTGCTTCCTGCCACAGAGGAAACAACAAATATATCTCAAGTTTCCTCCTCTCTGCTCTCTGAGGCGGAGCCTGCAACGCGTATCTGATGCACTGAGATATGTGATGAGCCATATATACGTGACACACAATGCTGGCACATGGCACTGGAGGCACCATCACAGCACACTGCAGCTAAAGAGCTTATCTTAGAGTGAGGTACCTCTGAGAGTGTGGTGTCACCAGGTGACATGCACCCTGACTATCAATCCCTGCCACCGCCTGTATCCTTCCATGGTGCCCTCTGCCCAGCAGGCTGGGTAGCAGGTCGCAGGACATCGAGCTGCCTGATCCAGCGCTCAGGATGCACACAATCAGTCTATCAGAGCAAAGAGATTGCAAAATGTTGGAGCCTGGAGGCAAGGACAGCATCGTTTCTGATCCCCCTTGCTTCTAGTACAGAAGTAAAGCTCAAGTCATATTTAGTCATTTTTTCTAGTCCATTTTACCATCTGCTCTTCTGTCCTTTGCAACAGCTGACAACAGTGCAAGGACATGAGAGATCCCATGTGATAGCTGTTTAAAAACAAACATGCACTACACTCTGTTGCCAAATATTTGCGTTACTGAAGCAGTCAGGAACCTCAGCCACAGCTGAGAATCCATTGTTTCAGATGCTGTAAGAGCTGAACAAAAAGATGGGGTCTAGTAACAAAAAAAGAAGCTAAATGTAGGTCCAAAGACAAAAGATTAGGGAGTAGAAGAACACAGTAAGACAGCATGTTTATAAGTATAAAAGAAGTCACCTAAGAACAATCAAGTGTTTTTATAGGCACTACCAAAAAGAACAGTTCTAAGTGGGGAGCTGGAGAAAGATAAAGAAGTGACTATATGGATGTTTAAGGGGTGCCCCTGGGGACTGAAGCGCTGAGGGGGCCAGAGGGGGAACATGGGAAAAGATGTGGGGACTTGTTTGAAGAATGGAAAGAAGGTGGCATCACGGGTTGATCAAAGCAGAAAGGCAACCGCTCTGCTTGTAGCTGGCTGGTAGCTATACTGAAACCAATGGAAATAATCAAATGCCTCCCTTATCTGACAGCGTGTAAAGTCAGTCAATGTCAAGAAGGTGGAAGTTCTGGTATTGCATTCAGTTCACCTAGTAGGGAGCGGGCAGTAACTTAGCAGCTGCAAGAGAAAGGGGAAGTGTCAAATAAAAGTGGAAAATTAACTGCTTTTCCCACCTCTAGAGGTAATCCTGGCAGATCAAAGCTGAAGCACAACAGAAGGCAGAGTGAGGAAATTTAAACTCCTTTATTACTTATCCTTTACTTCTGCAGCTGAGATCTGGGCTGCTGGCAGCGAATTCCCCCACAAACACTACTTCCCTTTGAAATGTGTGCCCCCAGATAATCTAAGGGGGTCTAGATCTACAGACATTCTTAAAAGGTCCATCTTTTGAAGGGATATCTTTAGAAGGGCTATGCTGCCTGAAAAATGAAAGCTAATATAGGAATAAATCTTTCTTTACCTTTTCGCTACGGTTACAGAAGAATGATCTTCTGCCTAACACATTAGGTTTTGTTCAATTTCTAGCTCTACCATCAGTTTCCCAGTACTTCAGGCAAAGGACAATCTTTGTTCATACAGTCCTTTAATGTGTGTGTGTGTGTGTGTATGTATGTATGTATGTGTATTTAAATGTGTGTATATGTGTACATACATACACACACACACACACATACATGTGTCTATATATATGTTTTATCTAGTTTATGCATTCCATATGTATGTACATATACATTCCTCTCACCCGTTGTCTTATCTGTGTAGGCCATAATTTCATAAGGATGAAATTCATAAGGATGACCTTATCACAGGGGTTTTTGAATTTAGTTTTCCCTGATATTGCCACTACAAATGACAGCAACTGCTCCTGGCTTTATGCTGTGATATGTATAAAGAGGCAGGTCTCAAAACCCACCTCACCTATAGCTATAACATAGAGCATTTGAGCTCTTTGAGCTATGTGCTGAGGAAGAGAGATTGCCTACTAACTCTGCCTCTCCTTTTTCCCTTAGCAGGGTCCACCTGCAGAGAATGGACCTACTCACCCCTCAACCCTTAGCTCCAAAGTTAGGTCTCATTAGCCTGACTAGAGGGGGGTCCTGGCCTGCAAACACAGAATTTGGAGCTGTTGTGGCTGCTACGTGACACAGCAGTACAACTGCCAGGCTATTTATCTTAGCCTGTCCAAGAACCTGTCTGCTGTCAGACAGGTAATTGTGCGAATGAGCAAGTGCCAGATTCCAAGTCTCAACCAAAATCTCCATATACGTAAAAGGAGTAGGGATTCTGCCTTTTTCCGTTCATTCTTGTGGTTTTTATGCATGACCAGCAGCAATAAACCTATGCGAGGTACCCATTTGGGATGGATAATTTAAAATCGGCCGTATAACTAAAGTCAAAAACTTTCAAAAGGCCTATGTGCATTTGAACAGTATCGTTAACGGTTACATGAGCAAGACTGTTTGAAAGCTATCAATCAGCTTCCCAGTGGCTTCAAGTAGAGGATGGAATCCACTTAAATGCAGCACTGAGTTTAGTAGCATTCATTTCAGAGATCTTCAAAGAGTGCACTCACAGGGAATAGATTTTCCACAATACAGTAGTATGTAAATTACAATTTTTTTACTCTTAGCAATCTCCTTAATTATAATATAGAAGGGACCAAATGGAAGAAAATTACAGCTTCAGGGAGAAGTTTTAGTGCCTTGGGAAAGACAGAAAGGAGGTGGCTCAAGCTTTACTTTCCTTCCATGGAGTGGCAGCTCTTCTTTGAGAAGGGGAGATCATGCAACAGGGCTCTGGCATATTAACCATAGCTGGTACACCTCTCTTGCCTCTTGCCTGCTTCTGTCTGCTGTAATTGTGATCTGAAATGAACACAGCTGAAAGACTAGAAAAGGAGACGTTTGTAACAGAGGACTGCTAGGGATGAACAAAACCCCCTCCAGCAGGTATCTACTAGTGTCTTCTTTGTCTTGTCTTGAAATTAAGGCCTAGATGGATAAGAATATCCTAAAATTTCAGAGGCAAAACTGTTTTTGGAAAGTTTTTCAGAATCACAAAACATTGATGGCACTACATATTTCAGCGGTCCAGTAGCTGAGAGATCAGAAAGTTCTTGCTGTTTTTTGGTAAGTGTCTGATGCAAAGTGACAGGTGAACATTGCTTTTCATATCAAAATAGGTCTAAATAGAACATTTTTTAAGGGCAACACAATTTAAATAGTAGCAAGGTAGGGAGTTTCTCACATCTGTTTTAGCTGTCTAGACTGGATTATAAGGCCCCAGATCCTCAGAAACATTTACGCTTTAACTTACATTGACATCTATGTAAAGATAGCGGTGTAAATACTTGTAAGTATGAACCCCAGTAACCAACTTGTACCTGCCCAATGATTCTTTTCTGGGCAACATGAAGGAAATTTAAAGATTTCATTCCAGCTCTCAAAACATATCACAAATACTCACTGCTACAAAGAACAGAAATCCTAAAGACTGAAACAAAATTCTTGTTCACGTTTAGGGACATACGTTTCTACTTTTCAGTGCATGGCATAAGCTTCATCTCTATTGCTTAAAAATTTTGTTTTCCTTTTTATGTGAAACAACAAATGTACTGTAATAGATTTTTGTATTCAAAATTGCTCTGTGGATTTTTTTTTTTGAAGTGGAATTGCTAACATATATAGTTATCAGTTAAGGTAAGCAAAGAAAAAGACAAAATCCTAGTCCTTAAAACCAACAAAACACATTTTTCAGTAGCATCAGAGCATCTGAGTAAAACTTCTGCTCTCTTTCCTCCCGTTACACTGCACCATTACCCATACCAGGATCACTATCTGAAGGATTGTTAGGCTGACACCTCACAGAAATGATAAGCCACTAAAGAAGAAAAAAAATCCAAACCCCATAACAGTCAAAAGATTAAATTCCCTTTTAAGGAACAAGGTAGAGTGAAGCTAATATTCAATTTCCATTCAGCTTGTACCTCTTTTACCTGACAAAGGATGTCTCTGTAAGTATCAGGTATACCCATCATATTTGTGTATCCACCTAACAAACTCTGAGAATCAAATCAAGTAAGAATTCTGAATGATACCAAAGTGTCTCACTAAATAATTCATTTTTATCTACAGATATGCATAAAGATGGGCTACCTTTTAGGTAAACGCTGAACTAAATACCTTAAAAGCTCATTATCCTAAGTTGTATAAATATTTTTCTTCTGATGTCCTTTTCTTCCTGGCAGGCAGTCTTATTTAAAACACTCTTTTGTTTCAGAGCTTAAAATCACCTGATTATAAATGTGTTTAGGTAAAATAATTCTAGGACACTGGATGAATTATATCCCTGAGAAGGCTGAATTTTTATTTCAGCCACAGTTGTGCCACATATACTGGCATTTTGCTCTCTCTCTCTTTATCCTATTTGCTAAAACCTATGTGTCCTCACAGGTCCACACAATTAACAAATAATTCCTCATCTAAAGGATATGAGAAATGAGGCGAGTAAAATTTGAGGGCTTCTTTCTTCCTGAAAACACTTGCAGGTATTATGTATATATACTTGAATGTATTCGGGTAGCTTTATTGAAGTGAGTTGGGTCATCTAGAAAGCATACGCTTAACAGCTTCCAAGATGAAACTTGTGTGAGGGCATAGAGGAAATCAGTGGCAGGATGGAGCATGGACTCCATTTTTCCTACTTTAGTCATCCTTGACATTTTCGGAAACACACTTTTGTTCTACGCAATGCCAATAATGACAGAGCCATTTTTCAGACATGCTATTTAATGGGCCAAAGTACTTGAAACACTGGGTATGGTGCCAGTGCCTTAATATCCATCCTCACTCTTAGGATAGGTATTACTGAAGAGTAGGTTCAAGAAAGGATGCCTCATTTTGGTAACATTTGTGGAATATCTGTAACTGGACAACTACATCTTTTTCTCCTAAATGACTTGAGTGCAATTAAATTGAAAATAAAAAAATGTTAAATGTGAAATTGTTTTACTGTTAATGAGCAGTAAAATATTATCACTTTTTTAAAGTGCAAGTCTGAATTGGGAGAAAAATATATTTGTAGAAAAGCAAATTTCAGATGTAAATGTCCACAGTAGTGCACTACAGGAGATGAATGCAACTCTTCTTTCTTTTACGATCTGAATTTCCATTCTCTTAGCTTCAAAGACACTGTTCTGTCATGAATACCTTCCCTCCCCTTGAGAGATATGCAGTCAAATCTCTGGATACAAGAATCAGTTCATTCTTTTTAATGCCTCTAAAAGTGCTAATTCTTCAGGTTCAGTGTAATTGTTAGCCTTCAGAAGGTTCCTTTAAGCTCTTGTCATGGACTGAATTGCTTGGAAAAATTGTGAACTGGTTCAGTGGTTCAGACAGAAGTAGACTCCCATGAGTACTCTGCTAGTTCTTTTTTTCAAGCTCCAGTTTTGAGAGCTGTTGACAAACACTTTGGAAAATATTCTATCCTGCAATCCATCCCGTGAATTCCCATTCTTCTACTGAACATGTGGGGCTTTGAATAAAAGTAATTGCATCCTGGAGGACAGAACCACATTTCTAGCATGCACCGCTGACCTTCAAATCATGTAGCACTTATTGTGTCATTCATATGTAATTCTTTTACATACAGTTATGGAAAATTGCTGCTTATAGTACATTTCATGTTATTCTCCTACTGACCTTGCCCATGGAGAAGAAATGTTATGCAACCTTTGTACCAAAGCTTGCGTGTTTAAAATAAGCATACAAATGGTCCACGGAGATCTAAGTGGAATTTTACCTCATTCCTTGCATCTAAGCACAAGCCTTAGGCAGCTCTGACAACAGGATACAATTTAGCCACGTTCATATGGTTGATGGCAAGGCCCAGTGTGCCCTTTAAATGCTTGTCACTTGAGACTAACACGTTCATTCAAAATACACTGGGGATCTCTACTGCGTGGGGTTTTCACATATCACAGTGTCTTCTCTTTCACTCTATTCACCATCAAAAAGCCAAACCCTGTAACAGTCTCTGCATGTTCAATTTAGAAATTATTTGACTACTACTTCATGCTACATTCACGCACTCCTAAAGCAACCCTCTTCGGCTTTGGCCCTCCTAAAACAAAACAACATATTACTCTTCCCATAGGGTTAGAAGCTGAGAGAAAATAGGCCTGGAGAAATATGTATGAATATACGCAAAGCAAAATCTAGTCCATCCACTTACCCCAAGAGAAGATCTTCTGTATGAAAAGGATGAGTAAGTTTGATTTTTCTAACACCTTGAATACACAGGAAAGTTGTATCTCTTCGGCTGCTCTAGTATGGGAGGAGGAACAGGTGCTAGCAGAAGCATCTTTATATACTGCTAGTGTTGAGTTAGAAGAAAGATGGAGAGGGCAACAGACTTTTATTTGGAAAAGGCATAAAAACTAAAAGAGACATGGAGTGAAGTAGTGGAAAGAATGGAGGCCACTATCACCACCAACTCCTTAGGCACACAGATATGCAGGAACAGCAAGGGAACCATATGGCTTAAGGGTTTCCCTGAGGAGTGATATAGCAAATGCTGGAAGCAGGGCACTGACGAGTACCCTGAGGAGATAAAGAATGCTAACGTTTTCATCACATAAGAAGAAGTTGTGACAAAACAGAGGGAACTATCCTTATGTCTTTTCCTATCTCTCCCTGCTCATTTACACTATTGAACTTAGACTCAGTCTATTTCATGTACAAAGGTCCCACTATTCTAAAAAGCAGTGAAACGGATAGAGATGTGATTTCTAACATGCCAGGCATCCCCACGCGCAACAATGGCAGTGGTGCAGAAATGCCCAGCGGGTGCTACATCTACTTGCAGTGCCCTGTAGAGAGGCCAACGAAACCCTGCACTGCTCTAAGCCCACGTCGCTGGACTAGGTCTGCGTGCCACCCTCTGTCCTTCCCTGCGCGCTGCTGTGGGGTGCAGGCAAGGCCTTCCCCACAGCACACACGGCATCGCCAACCGAGTCTCCTTGGTTTTTGTTAACAAGCTCTCTCAATTCATTTGCCCAGGCTCAAAGGTCTGGGATCACTCACTTTTTATTTTCTATCCTTTCTACTGTCAGATCTTGTGGGTGCATCTGGGCATGATTGTTAATAAATTTAAACGTGACGTGTTTTGCGCTGTCTTCTGACAGTACAAAATGCGTTTGCTCAGCACTTAGAGAAGTACGTCTTTAGCCTTAGCAAAGGCTCCCTGGTGGCACCGCGACACTTAGCAAGCAACTTTATGAACTTGCACTTTTGATTTTTAAAGATGAACAGGTGCAACTCAAAATTTCCCCTACCTCATTCCACTCACAAGTCCTCACATTTAACTCTATGCTACTATATATTCTCAACATATTTATTCTCCATACCAGTATTTTTCCTCCCAAGGGACACAGACCTAAAAATATGGACATTTTCCTAACAAGCTCAGCTGTTTTTTATACTCATAAATTTAAGCATGAATGTCTACTGATATCTTACCTAATTATTTTACTTATATCATCAATTCCATGCCATAAATATGGAAAAACAGTCATTGCCAAAGAGAAAAAATAAAAGTAATATATTGATACTCAAGTTTTATTTTATGATGCCTTTGTGAATAGGCTTATATTTTCTAAGTCTTGATATAAAGTGGCATCTTTTTGGAAATATGAACACTTTTTAAGGAAGGTAAATGCCAGCATCTAAAAACACGTTTACTGAACTTTCAATTAAAAATTGAAAGTCTGCAGAAAGGAAAGAAAATATTTGATTATGAATACATTGCGCATGGATTTGAAAACAGTGAAAGTATAAAACAATTTGTTAGAAATTTTTCTGTATTTCTGAATTTTTCAAGTGCTACTTGCCTTTTGATATTCTCCTAATGTTCACAGAAAAGCTAGCTGCGCTGGTCACTTGTAGGATGTATGGTGCGAGTCACATGGATTTCCTTTTGGATGAGCATGTGTGCAAGACTGGGATGAGTCTGCCTCCACTGTCTCTACAACTCCCCCGTAGGTACAGGCAGGCTGCTGTTAGGTCCCCCAAAGCCATTGCTACTCCAGTTTGAGCCAGCCCAGCTCCCACAGCCTTTCCTCACAGGGCAGGTGCTCCAGCCCCACTGTCTGAGTGGCCTTCTGCTGATTCCCATTCGGTGGTATCCAAAACTCAACACCGCACTCCAGCTGCAGTCTCGCAAATACCAAATAGAGGGGAATAATCACTTCCTTTGACCTGCTGGCTGCAGTCTTGCTAATGCAGCCCACAATGCAGTTAACTGTGTTGTCGCCTGATTCATTTTGTTTTCTTATTGGCCTGGGAAGTGCGTGAGGTCAATGTGATCAGATACAAGGTTTATGGAGGCAAAGAAGGGAAAAAATGTTTTTACGGCAGACTATGAGCAGTATATCTCTTCCAGCAAATTTACCGCTATGCAAGACTTTGAGGTTAAAAGAGGAAGAAAGAGGAAATGATATAAACAGGAAAAATAAAGGCAAGGACCAAAAAGAACTTGCAGGACAAATGCACAAAAAGCCTTACAGACAACAGCCTCTTGTTCCCAAATACATCTGGACAGGGATCTGAATACTTCCAGAGATGTTTAAGAGCTGCAGATTTTGGGTCTGCAAAAATACAAAAAATTACCATGGATTCTAGTGAAGCAGGTTTTTAGTTTCCTTGCTGGCTTGCTTTTTAAAGGTTTCTTTCCTCCAAATAACATAAATAAGACCTGTCCACAATGATGGGTTTATTAGCTCAAGCAATGAATACAAACAATTCATTTCCTACGCTCTGCATCAAGTGTACAGTAAGTCAGACATACTCTGGCCATGCACGTTAGTTAGTTGTCCAGGATAACTAATTGCCCAGCAACCCTAGCTGCTGGATGTTTGGAAAACTGGTGTATCACTGTCCAAAGTAGTAGTCTCTTTCTTAAATCAGGAGAACAAGAAAGACAGCTTTTACTTAGAAGATAGAATAAAACTGGTCCTCCAGCTAAGAGAATGAGCTTAAAAAATACATCTAGGAATAGTGAGATAATATTCTGCAAACAAACGTAGGCCAAAATTAGAGAAAGTAAGAGTAAATGAATGTATGTTAGATCTCCTTACCAGAAATGGAGATTAGTTCAAAGTGCTACTATAGCTGCATGCGTCTTGCAAAACTAAAAACTGAAATGGAAAATACATATACTATAACATATATAAATCTGTTCCTGGCTGTTACTTTTTGAACTCAATATGGTTGAGCTACACAGATAGGCATTCAGTAAAGCAACAGCCTACACAACCGTGTCTATACACATGTCAAGGTTTCCATAGGATAAAAAGATATGGGAATGTTGCTGTAATTCGTATCACCTTAAGAGCTTCCACTGCCTCAAATTCATCAGACGTCTTCCTTGCAATATGCAATTTGCATACTTGAATCTTTTTTCAAGATTTTGCTCTTGCTCTTAGTTTTTTATCTCTGAGTATAGGCTCGGCATATTCGGGAGGCTACCTGAAGCTCCAGGATAAAGGCCAAAATCAGTAACTTTATTCCTTGGGCAGAAGCGGACTCTGACCTTAAAGCAATAAAGTGCTCACTGGTCTTTCTCTTGGGCCCATTAAGGACATCAAGTCATTCGCCGTAGGATCTCCATCCTTAGATATTTCAAAATAAGGCCCTGAAACCCCGATCAAGCTGGCCTTCCTTTGAGCAGGATGTTGGACTAGATGATCTCCAGAGGTCCCTTCTAACCTGAATTACTCTGATTCTCTGACTCTAATCTGTCTCAAGAAAGACTATCCAAATTGGCACCCCACCCCACGAGCATGAAACAGCTTATACATCCTATGCATGGCTTCTTTCTGTGTTAACTAGTACATGGCATATGAATGACAGCATATGAACTATGACATCTCTGGAAATTACGCGATACTTGTCACAACATTATTACTGACACTTCAAAGCCTTTGCATCTGTACGCATAGAAACATACTCCCATGTTCCTCTAAGATTTTATCTTTGTTCAGAATTTAATCTTGGAGTAAATTGGGACATAGGAACAAGACAGTGGAGATTCTCTTTCCAGATGATTGCAGATGAAGACGACTCTACTTCAGATAACTGTAGGATGTCTGCACAAAGTGGATGAGCAAGAGAGGTAGTCATAGTAGCATATTCAGAGACTAGTTATTTTAACCTAAGTCAAACTAAAGAAGAGTTGCAAACAGCCATTGGATTTCTGGAACATGAGGAAAGGTCCTACACCTTATCATATATGTTAAATTCCTTCATGCACATGGAAAATAAAAGTCAGTTCTGCTTCAATCAAATCAATTTTACTTTTACAAGTACAAGGAGGCAGTGCATGAGAAAGGATTGTTTGGTGAAAAAACTCTTCAATACCTGTTATTGACTAACAGCAGGTGTCTTGATGCTAGCTTTTGAAACAGATATCCTATTGTTATTTCCGTTTACTTTAATGATGACATTTTACTTTTAAGCCTCTGTGTTTAGTCTCAGGTGCTGAATGTTCAGTACCTCCCCAGCATTTCATTCTCTGTGATTTCTTGTGGGTCCTTGTGGTAACAAGGCAATATTTACTGCAAATAGAGGAAAAAGCCACAGGCCTAGCTTGCTAAATACACCACCTACAACAAATGCGGTATCCTTAAATGTAACAACCTTGATTTGCAACTCATGTGTGTCTTGGATTCTGTAGGCCTGGCTGGCTATAAATTATACCCATCCTTATTTGAATAGGTGTTCTTGTTCTGTGTAGGAGAAAGACAGACATTGCCACATAGGATGTACCATACTGAGCATTACAAGCTTATTTGACAGATTAGACCACAGCAGATGAAGTGGTTTATCCACAGCTAATAAACTGTCAATAAACAGCCCAAGCTCTTGACTTTCAAGGGTATATTTCCATGATCTTCTCTGTCTCTACTGAACTGCAGGGTACATGCACCACAGGCAGAAGCATCCACGCATGCTGTGGCACAAGATGTCCTTTAGGCTTGTGGGTCACCAAATAACGTACGCAAATTTTCTCTCCTAGTCCCTCTTATCCCAGGATGCTTGGCAGCCCTGACAGCTGCTTCTGCTTTGCCTGGAGTGTGGCAGGGATGTGACACACTCTGGTTCTGCTGGTACTACAAATAGCAGATTCCTGACAGGAAAATTGAGTTACATTATCTGTAATTACAGCCTCTGGAATTCCATGCCAGGCAAATGAGCTCTCGATGAGAGAGGCTGCTGTTGCATGTAAGGGATCTGTTTCCCAGTAACCCAAATAGGAATCAGACATCACACAGTTTCTTGTCAGACCTCATAAACAAGTAAATACCTAATCTGAGTCAAGACCAGTAAGGTGTTCCATGTATCACGGCTCTCCTTTGTTGGCTGGCTCAGAATTTATTGCAGAAACTTGTGATTGTGACCCCTTGTATTACATTGCTTCTATATGTCTACATAGAAAGCTTTGCATAAGCCTCCAGCGGCACCAGTAGGGTTCTTGTGTTTGCTTTGAAATACATCAAACTATGCATCTTCAAGTATTTTGATGCTTCCTACAGAGTGCTGTTGCACTATCCACTCTCCACTACTGGTATCATCGCATATGTTTACCCTTCCTGCATGTGTAGATATGCCATTTTATACGTTTGAAGGCCAGGAATTCCACACTAGGATAAATCTGCCACAGAGGAAACCTGATCTGTTGATCTACTAGAGATCCTGAAAGAGCTCTTCTCAACACGTGCTAGCAATCTCAAACAAGTCACTGTCTTCTCCTTTGTGGGTACTACAGACCATGACAAGTTCCTACTTTCTGGTATCTCAGAATCTGCAATACAAAGACACTGACAGCATGCAGAGAGTTTGAAATCTTTAAAAGCTGCATACAATATCATCCGAGAAGTCAAAACCAGTGCCTGGAACACTGTTATATAGGTTTTTCATTTCAGCACAGTTTTACTGCCTTGTAGAAAATATCCCGAAGTTAACTGCTGTAAGTGAATTGTTCTGTTGTAACACTGCTGGCGTTAGCAGCACAGTGAATGTTTACAGCTCATTTGTTGCTATTTCAAAATGGCTTTGTGCTTCAGACTTTGGAGTCCAAATACCACCTAGATTTGTCAGTCGGTGAAGGTGCTTGGAGACTTTGAAGAGAGAAACCCTACTTCAGCTAGTCACTGAAGTCACCTACATATGCTGCTAAACCAAGCCTTGACAAAGTTTGTGGACAGGAGAGATTTGTTAGGTCCAGGATGAATGAACAATAAATATAGATTTCAGCTTGGCAAATACAAAATTGTTTGAACCTTCCCAGAATCTGGACAAGACTTCTATGTGCCATTTTAAGTATCAAACTGCCAGCAAATACAAGGATGGGAATTTGGATTTTTTTTCTCTGTTTATTTTTTTTCCTCTAAAGCCACTCAAGCGACTTCAAGTAATTTCTATTGATTTGCATTTATTGGTTGTCTTCCTTGCTGTCAATTCTCTGCCTCTTGCTTGCTTTGTTTTTGGTATACCTAAATATAAATATCCCAGGCATAAAATCTCTTGAGCTCAGTAATCTGAGCTACCATGAGTTTGACAGATCGGGGAATGAACTGAGGACCTTATGAATTAAAAAACAAGAGCTGTTATAGCTTAATAAAAGAGCCCTGTCTCCTTAGCTAGGGCTGCAGCAACTTATTAGATCAGTACATATGGTACCCTGGGAGTTTGATTACATGAGGCTATCATCATGAACACTGCTGTCATTTTCAAGGAACATTCTGCACATAGACATTTTTCAGCAACATTCATACGCGATTCCTTCAGCCTTTCACATCAGAGAATTCTTGCTCCTGAAGAATGCAACAGTGTAAATACAACTGTCTGAGTACAGATGGGAATTCAGAAGATCATGAAAAAATGTGTTTCCTTTAAGTGAGTTTTACCTGCCAGGAATCTTTAGTGACTGAACTAAAAGAAACCTTTATTCAGTAATTCTTGCATTCCCTCCCACCCCTATTTTAAAGAAAAGGCTACTTTTTTAAAAAAAGAAAAGGCTACTCTGTCAAACAGAACACAAACAATTTAAAACTTTGAGGAGCTAGGGATTAACATATGACCGGTTCATCTCATTTATTAAAACATGACCTATTTCTAATCTAGTAATACAGTCTATGGGGAGGACTTTCTTTACAAATAGTGCTTTTGTGTGTCCATTTTCCAGATCACTCTCAAAAGAGAACTTTCATGTTGTTTGATGGTTGCCAGATCTGATTTCCAATTTGTATTTTTTAGGCAAACTTCTGAAATCTTAAAACACATCTAGCATGATGCAGTTATTTATTCCTTTCTTAAGGACAATAGGTTGAAACTGGTAATGGCAATGTGCTCTGTACTGTTCACCATTTGCAGAAATTCTGAGTCCTAGTTTGATGAACAGTAGGCAAACCGTGCAGTTCAGTTTTACATTATCTTGTACAATTTTATCAAATTAGAGATACAGCTGTCTCCTGACTGCTGAAAGCATAAGTCAGATCATAGAATCAGTGAACTTGAGTGCAGAAGAAACAGTTATGATTAAAGCTTTCTTTTTGTTGTTTTCAGTTCATTTTATTGAGAATGGATGAGAAAATATTTAGGGTTTTTTAGAATTTTTTAAAATCCAACACCGTTTTCCCTCCCTTTTAAGAGCACACTATCTTCAATGATTTTGGAGATCTCTTTCAAGAACTTTTCTTAGTGTGGCCTACTTTATTCTTCAATTATGATGCACTAAAGTAACTTGCATATTAGCTTACCTATGGTCTGGCACTTTATATTTACATCTGTTTAGCACTCTACATATGCTTCTTTCTGGAACACAACCTGTATTTCCTCTCAGAAGCAGCTAGGTTTTATTCTATTAAAAAATGTGGATCGGGTATATGATCCCGAGAAGAGCGTGTCCTGACAACATATTTCAGGACTTTGCAAGTACTTCCTTCCCATTGCAGCCCACCACAATGAATATGTTGAAATAGACTGACTTTTCTGCTGTGTAGAGAGACTCAGGCTCCATAACGCTGGTCAATGAGAATTCAGCAGTGACATAAAGTAACTCCCGGGCTCTAATTATTTGCTTAATAAAAAGCAAACAACACTAGTCTGTTGTAACTATCCAGAAAATTCAAGGGTGATAAGAAAGGTCTATATCAGAGTTTCTCCATGCACAGTATCTGTTGCATTTGCAAACAAAGCATATCATGAAACAAACACACAAACCCAATGCCCCAAGACTGTCTCATTTCTGTCAATATCTAGTTCTGAAAAGCACTGATATTTTAAATATATTTCCAGGAACTCAGGTGAAAGTTGTTAGGTAAGAAACCATACTAGAGGCATTTGAATACTACATTCTACCTATAAATGTCTCAGAACAGCACAAAAAAAGAGAACAGATAAATCTGTAAACAATCTAAGGCTGGAGAGTAGGTTTACGGTTTGTTCATTTTTCAGAAGTGCAATGGGATGGTGTCAAGAGGGGAAGAAGGAGGCTTATGTTGATTTCTAATGAGAAACCAAACCAGGAATAGGCTCCAAGACAAATTAAAAACTCCAGCTCACTTCAGAGACACTATTAGAAACCCTTGAAGTAAAGTAGCCCATAACAGAACAATTAGATTTGCAGGATGTGGAACAAAGTTAATAGCAAGGCGTACAGAAGATCTAGCCACTGCCAACATAATCTGGCACATGACATTTGTATTATCTATTCAGTAGACTTTATAGAAAATCAAAAATACTAAAAGAAAAGAGACCCTGGCAGAAAGGCACACAAGGTTTATAACTGGGATTTAAAAGAAAGAAAAGCTAGGTGAGGAGTGGGAAAGGACAACACAGCATATAGCTAAACACTTTGTAGCTACCACCTCAAACCACCACAATGTCTGGCATTTGGTGCTGCACTGGACTGTCTCTGCCAAAGCCAGAAAGTTGTGCAGTGCCCAAAGATGAAAACACAGTACCACTATCTCATATAAGCAACAGCTGAACCATCAACTTACCTTTTGCTACAATACCAATCTAAAAGCAAATGGGATGCTTGGTAATTTTACACTGAATACAGGAGAACAAGCCAATTGTATCTCAAACTGTGACAGTACACATGGAAAGAAAAGTAGAAGGCAAAGTGGTAAACCTCGGTGCTTACAGGTATGATCTTATCCCCATGAATTTTATAACTGAATAAGCTGAAAGAGAGACGATAGTACTGTGCGAGGAAGTGGTAAAAACAAACACATTAAACATTCACAAGGTGCACTTGTTGGAGGAACCCAAAACTAATAAATAGAGGAGATGTAAGAGTCAGACACCTAAAACCAATAAATAGAAGATAAGTTGGAGTCAGACTTCTGAGGTGACTTCCTGCTAGACAGAGTAAAGGCAATTACCATCCTGAAGCTCAGGTTGCCGAGAAAGACAGAGGCTAAAAAGAAGAGCTGGATATATTCACTGTGAGAAATGATAGAGCAAATAGGAAGAACTGAGGAGGTAACTTATTCCCTGGACATCACACTGGGGAAAAAATGAAACCTTTCACATACGCACAGGCCCAAAAGAATTATATAAATATGTTTTAAAAAGGAACGTTTTCTACTACCTATAAGGGGAGAAGTTTCTGAACAGCTGTCCAATGCCAAATATTTTCCTATGCTGAAAATGTCAGCAGGGTTCTGGCAGGTGCCTTGGAAAAACAGCCCACTTTTGTGCACGCTCAGCATCCCCTTTGGGAGACACCATTTCTGCAGACTGCATTGAAGTTGTGTTTGGCACCTGAGCTGTTTCACAGGAAACGACAACAAGTTTTTGATGGCATAGAGGGTATTATAGTCTATATAGATGTTTTAGTGTGATGGGGTGGGAGACAGAGGGGTGAGTACAGCAGCAGAGCCTCTACGCAGATTCAGAAAAGACCACAGACCTGCTAGACTAACCCTAAACAAAGAAAAATAAATTGGCAGATGAGGGCAAAAAAATAAAGTATGTAAGGTACTCAAGAATACGCAGCAAGGCTAAAGCCCTCATGGGCATGCCTGCACCAAACACAAAAGATAGTGCAAGAATGTCACGTGTCTTGGTGAGCCACACGGAGAAATTTGTTTCTCCTACAGTTTCTCAAAGCCTGGAAAGACCAAAGCCCAAGGACTCTGTGAGACAAATTGCAAAAAAAAAAAAAAAAAAAAAAAAAAAAAAGAAGAAGAAGAAAAGGGAGTGGAGATAGGCAACAGTTTAAGGTACCTTACTTGCAAGGCAGGTCTCCTAGAAAGAATGGAAAAGAAGCTTTCTGAAGAAGCTCATTTCCGATCACTGCCCAGACAGGAATTGCTCCAGAGTGACTCATTTACTCCTATAATCCTAAAATATTACCATGACATGTATATATAGCATATATAAAACTGTACATTCTGCTGCTATCAATTTAATTAATTTACTCTTGGTGAAGAAATGAACTGACATATTGCAACCTACCGTACTGGCATTTCACAAATCAGCAAGTGTGTACAGGTGCTTTCTGGATTTTTTCCAAAGAGGAGAACACTGCTATAATGCATAAAAAGGTGGAAAAATATATATATACACACACATATATATATGTATATATATATAAAGAACCACCGTGTGCACTGCCAAGTCTAGGAAAAACTTTACCTTTGTTAAGGCAAATATTTAATTTTAAATGAAATGGGGCAAGTCTACCTGAACCCCTGAGAAAGTAGAAGGACTGTCTGTCTGTAGTAAGGAAGGCTCCTCTGAAAAATGCTGAGCAACGAGAGGGAACCTAGGGGAGGAGACATGCCTAGCAGCTGGACGGCATCAAAAAGTTTCATGAAGGCTCTGCTCTTCAAAAAAAAGGCCTCTTAGGCAAGGGATCCTCTGGAGTTTCCAGAACTCCAAGGACATTTCTGAAAATTCTAACACAAATATTTCTAAGGATCATCAGGAATTAGTAGTCTTGAATGTAGATGTTAGATTCACAAGAAAATATCAGCAAGAAACTGAATATGCTCAAGGAAAAAAAGAGAGATTACACATAGAAGCCTAAGCATGGACAGGGCAAGGCATACATAATCATGCTTAGCTTCCCAGCCTTTCCTGGTCAAGACTAACAAGAACTGGTTTTATACAGGAAGTGCTAACCATGCACGAGCTTGATGCAGCTTGCAGTAGCAAGCAGACTGCCGTGGTTGTAGTTAGCTAAGGTGCTTTTATTCCACAGATAGTCAACATCTTCCTTCAGTTGTGACATCGTAACGTTTTTCCTACCTCCTTATGTGCCTACATACCTACCACTTCTTTTGTGTGTGTATGCCTGTGTAGATTTGTGCCTCTGTGCAATCCATCCACTCTATCAAAATATTTGAGATTACTTACCTGTGATATTTAAGACCGAGATTATGAAAGATCTTCAGTTTTCTAGTTTAGATAAACTTTAATCATTTGTTATTTTGGATTCTGTGTATGAAATTAATGGCTTTTAACTGATTTTTCCTTATGGCTCTCATTCTGCTCTAACACAAGTCAATAAGAGGCTTTTCCATTAACACCAACGGATGAAGAAGCAAAAACCTTTGCATCCCACTCAAGAAAGTTCCTATTCAAAATCCATTCCTGAATTCAATTGCACTGTAATTACTCAGCATCAGCAAGGACTGATTCCTAATCGCATATGGTCACCAAAACTGTGTCCTGATAACTCATAACATTTGCTTATATTTCAGGCCAAGTCTTGCACCTATATTTCGTTTTAAGCTTGTGATCTGTTATCATCACATCATGAGTCTATTTATTTGTGTTATAAAAGACAGGTATGCACAGAAGCTTTTGGAGAAGTGACGTACCCTCTTCTAGATGGGACCATGCTCTCTGGCTACATCTGCGTTAGTAAATTTAGCAGTGCCTGGGAACTTTCCCAAGCCCTGGAACGTGATCATCTCCACTATTAAACCAGAAGAGTGGTGCTTGCAGCCCATGCCAGCTGGCACTCTCCCAGACAATTCCTGGCCACGGTCTGGGAGTCAGCATGGACCAGGGACCATTCCCAATAGGCAGTTTTCATACAGACACCCTGTTTTTGGAAGCTAAGAGAAGCATAGACAGAATCCATTCTCTGCCAGGTGGTCTCAGCACCCAAGTACTACCAGATAAATGCAACTTAGAATTACAGACATACGTTTTGTGACTTTAGGGACCACTTACCTCAATGTGAAGAGATAAATATAGATTTATAACGCTATTCTGAGTTCAGATGATTTCAAATCCATTTCCATGCCAGTTTGTTGTAACCCAGAATCATTATAAGCTTATCATTCTTCTTCTTTATACACTTACTATTTTAAAAAGGAACCCAGAACTAACCACAACATCTACTTTTATTGGCTTAAGTGAGTAATTTTGCAGCTTCGAGTTAAAATCAAGGGGAGAATCAATATGGGCATCTCTGTAATTGAAAACCAGTGGGTGATAATTCTGTACTGAAAACAAGATAATAAGAATAGAGATGAAACACTGTCAGGGGAAAAGAAGAAAAGATTAAAGATACGATCTCAATTAAATATCAGCCATTATTAACACTGTATTAAAAACTTCCCTATGTTCTTTTCATAGGCTGTATATTTTTTTCTCTTTTCCTCTAATGGATGTTAAAGGAAAGAATAAATGAAATTATGTGAAAATATTATAAAACAAATTCAGACAGAATCAATCAAGTGTGTCCTTAGCTGGTAATTTATTCCTAATATCATTGAGTAGCCCCCAAAACATGAATATTTACATCCAAACCTTCTTTCTTAGCACTCTCTTTACATAGTCTTTCCTTCTACCTCAAGCTAATAATTCTAGCAATACAGAATTATCTTCCCACTGCTCAAAACATATGAAAAAAAAGGAGAGGATTTGTCTGTACTCCTTTACCCCTAATTTTTAACAGACCTGATGGTCCCAGCTCTAGACTTGTATACTCAGGAGAAAGGAAGGATTCATTCTCTAAAGAAACGGCCAAGAGGCCAACAAAACTATTTTGTCTGTAGTCTAATCTGTATTTTAAACATCCCAGTGCTAACAGTTTAAGAAATAACTCATTTTGCTTTCAGACCTTTCACAGTCTAAAACATAACGAAGGGGGGCTTCTAAAAGCTCACTGAATACAGAAAATGAGGCCTGACATATAGTTTTATTAAAAAAAAAAAAAATCTGTCCCCACAATGAACAATATCATTCAATATAAATTTTAGGTGGCTGACTTTGCCAAGGAAGAAGAAAATTATGTATTTCTTACTAATTCTAATATATGTAATAATATAACGAAAAGGTAAAGAACAGAAAAACTCAATTATGTAATGAGGAAGGACAGCAAACAATGGATGACAAAAAGCTGAAACTTTTTAATGTCTTTTCTTGCTCCAGTCTTCAAACCAAAAGATTAGTTATGACAAGGATTAGTCCCACAAAAATAACATTGACAATAGAATAAGGATAAAGATCAGAACGGGAGAAAAAAAGGACTTAAAGAATATTTAGGCAGATTAGAGGTATTGAAGCAGTTGTCAGGTGAAGTTTGCCCTGACACACCAAAGCAGCTCACTGGGGTAGCGCCTACCTTGGAGAACTTGTGGAGGATGGGAAGGAAAGGGCCAGTAGTCAGACAAATGGCTGAAAAAGGGCAGCCCTTTACCCCTTTCCATTTTTTTAAACCTCAAAACCTTTAAGGAAAGCGTAACTGTCTGGTTTTTTGCATATATAACTCATAATGAAATCACCAAAAGCCCATTAGCAGCACTGTTAAATTTACACTGATGTACAAGCAGTTCATAAATCCTTCCGAAGGGTGCAGATTTTGGTTATAAAGTGCTTTTTATCCACAGGCGGCTCCAGGTGTGCCAGTGACAGTTCAATATAATGACGCCGGCAGAGTCTGCTCTTGCAAGAATAGTTTGTCATTCAGTCCCAAGCAGGAGAACAATTCCTCAAATCCCTGTCTAGCCACACTGCCTATCCAGATATTGTACGGGTTACAGTGGAAAATGCAGATACTGTTCTCTCCTTTTGTGCCTTTGCACATGAATTGGGACTAAGAGGAATTTGCTCATGCCGTGCTTGCCAGGGGAACCATAGACGGGCAGGGGGAAGTAAACTGCACCTTTTTTATATTTTATCTGGAGTAAGAGAAGAGAATCGGAAGGTATCGTGACAGACACATTTCTTTGCCGCCTGTCTCCTGGGACAGTACAACGGCATATCGTCCCACATGCAGGACTCAGCCTACAGCCACAGAGTGATGGTCATTAAATAAGACAACTGTGGTATCAATATATCTGAATACAGTCTTATAGTACTTAGGTACTATATGAAGAAAATAATCTCTCTAATAGAGTTCAGTATTTTAAAGCCTGCTGAACATATTACTGATTTTAATTATAGATTCTTTGAAGTGTCTTTCAGTCACTTAGGGTAATCTCTGCCTTTAGAATACTAGAGACTTACCACTTTGAATATTACTGACAAGATTGCTATTAAAGTGCAATCAGCTCTTTAATTTTTGCAAGTTGTGTCAAAATGGTTTAAGCATATTTTAATTTATGAGAGTTACCTTTACTCTTCCTCCTAGAACAACGACACAAAGTCAGATGTCATTGCCACCCGCACTGGGCAAAATGACTGATCCAGCATGAAAAGAGCAGTACGTAGTTACACAGAACTTGTGTTAAGATTCTGAGCATGCCCAGCATAAACCAAATACCTGTAGAAACATCGGCCGACCCATACTACATGGAGCACTTGTGGAGTTAATTAAAATGCTACACCATCTCACTAAAAAAGCTGATCTCTGAGTATTTGCTATGGTGTAATTGTGGCCACGATAGTCCAGGGACACAAGCGGACGCAGTTTGCAGGATGAGATAACATATCTTTTTAGACCAACGAATACCACTGTCATGTCTACAAGCCCACGTTGGGGTTACTGTACATCACAGTCCAGGCTCATTACAGGAATTCTTTTTTCAGTTTTTGCACAAAAAGTTGCCTGCACAACCACACACAGCTGAAAAGATGAAAATTGCCTCCCATGCAAAGAGCCTGCGCAAAGCCCAGGAATACTGCTTTCGTTCCAGCTAAGCTCTTTGCAAATGGCCAAGTGCACACTGAGCATTGTAGAGGTTTTTGACTTGGAATATCTCACTAGTAGCAAATTATCTTTTCAAAAATCGCTGCTGGAATTGTCATTGAATGCCGCTTCTGACAAGTCCCGCACTACGCTATGTTACTGCGGCAGCATCCTTAGTGCCTTCATCCCCACAATGTTTAGTGAGGCACAAGGAAATAGTATTTCTTCTCCGTATAAGCAGCAAATAGAGACCTGAAGTGACATTGTGGTTTACACCTAAAAACTACATGAGTTGCCTGTGGCAAAGCATGATTAAATCTGTGTTTCCTGAATCCCAGGCAATATCTTAACCTAATCGCCTTTCCTCATGCTTATGCAATGGTCCACCGAATTTAGGGTAATTCACAATTTCCCCATTTCAGGGAAAGGGGTATTTAAATGGGAATGAGTAGTTTCCCATTTAGTTCATTTTTCAAGTTTGGGGAAAGGACTGCAGTTTCAGGCAGTCTGCAGGACTCACTCAGGTCCTATTTGCACCACGAGGACAGGCAGTTTGGCACACTGCACTGCCTCTGTGCAAGGGGAGAGCTGTGCGGCCGTGGCCAACAGCACCTCCTCCACCCCTGCCCTCTGCACCGATAGCCTCCGAGCAGCAAGAAGAAAAAAGATCTTGACTCTCTCCTAAAAGGAAAATACAACAGGAGATTCTCCATTTCACAGCAAATGACAAGTTGCACTTCAGACCAGGTCCTGTCTTCTACCTCAAGACTGTATAACCAAATAGCACTTCCAGCCCCGTTAGTTTTAATCACAGTGGTAGGGAAATGTGATAGATTCCTTCAGATGAAATGGACTTGAATGATTTCTTCTGTTACATACACAAACTGCCTGAACACATTTCTACCATTAGTAGCAACACTTTAAGCCTTGGTGGAAACTCTCTTCCCATATTCTATATGAAAATATTTATTGGTGTAAAGCTCTCCTCTGAACAACTGTTGGTATAATTTACACAAAAAAGTATGTTTATAAATAATTTGCTAAAAGATAATCTATTGTTACATAATTACTGGTTCCAGCAGGACAATTGCTGTAAATCATAGGCATAAGCAGCTAGTCTCTAACATCTCCCAGTACCTTCTGCACACGCTAATGAAGTCTGACTATTAGCCCTTTCTTAACCATTTATAAACATGCATAAATATTATGTTCTTGAACAGAAATTTTTGCTGACAGAGTAGCGTTGAATTAAGGTGCAACGTTTCAGAGATTTTGCTGGTAGAGATCTCATTAGCATGGATACAATTATACCTGCATGAAGATAGTTGTGTTGATATAGCTTTTTCTCTCACACTTTCTTTCTGAAAACTAAAATAAGCAATCCAAACAAAAAAGTTCTTTACCCAATATAAATTTATCTCTATACTATGTGACAAGCTGCATCTTTTCCATTGTAAAAACTAACCTCATATTCACCCATGAATAGGTAAGGCATATTCACGCCTGAAATTTCACCCATGGCCTACAGAATTGCACTGCTATGGTGCTGGCTCTTTTCCCCAGCAATTAATTTCAGCGTGTACTCGGATGCTTTGGAGGCAGAGAGATCATTATGGACACATACTCTCAGGAAAAAATCAAGTAAATGGAAACTTACTTCAATAAGCTTAAATATCCTATCCCCCTTTTTTTTAATTGGTAGGTTTTAAACTGATTTTGATTGTTTTTAAATGCCTAATTATCCTTATATAAATGGCACAGTATCATCCTTGAAGTGCTGTACTTGGTGCCCTGTGCTGTTTGTTATTTTGCATTACAATTATCATGCAAAGCATAGAAGGTGACTTTAAGCAGCTCATTTGAAGTGCTCTTTTCTTAAAAATAATACCTTTTTGAGGCTATTTACATAGATGTTTATCTCCTGGTTTTAAGAAAAATCAGCCTAATTATAACAACACAAAAGTTTTTATTATGGGTTGAATCCTGAAATGTAAATGGGCCATTATAAAAATCCATACTGAAATTGTAATTTGCTTTTTTTTTTGTGTCTGTGGATAAACAAGCCATCCTGCATTGAAATTAATTATACAGATACACAAAATATTAAATGATAGCAGAGCATATGTGGCAAAATAGCTCAGGGGTTTGAAGAACTGAAAGTTCTTTTGACCTATATACCATGGCTGCTGAAAAGAAATCCTTGCCTACTGCCCAAAAAACAACCACAACAAAACCCCAATCTTGTGCAGCGGATGTGTATTCCATTTAATGAAGCTTCCAGTTGCCATGGCTATGATAGCCTTAATATTGTAGGCTCACAGCAAGGTTGCAATTAGTATTTGGATTTAGAAGAGGGAAGATAATGATTTCATACTGAAACTTCTTGCTTAATACTCTTATGGACATAAAACTGCTTGCGGGTTTCAAACCAGCTATTCCTAGGCTGCAAAACAAAACAGAATCTGTATTATTTGGCTTTGAACCTGGTACTTCACAGACTTATATGGCCTGGTGTCTTCAGAACTTAAATGCAGTTCAGTTCACTCTTATATATGTGTTCCTCTCACAGGATGAAAATTTGCAACTTCGTTCATTTGCCTTGTCACAGTTCTGACACGAAGCACTTCAGACGCTGGGAAGTGCCTTCGCCTAGCGCTTACTAATCCTTCCTCTCAAAGAGTAATGTACTTCTCAGTACTTTGAGGTCTACTGGGTTAAGGTGCCAGACTAAAAACTATTCCTCCAAACAGCAAGTCCTCATCTCCCAGGCCAAAATGGATTCAACTGACTCACATTGACAATTTTTGTATGTCAGCCTGCCAGTAACATAGGACTGGCCGAGAACAAGCTCTGATGGAGAAGAAGAGACCTAATCCTTGTAATGGAAGCCTTAAGTAGATCCTCTGGATAAAACTGGCTTACTTTACTCTTAAGCATCTATTGCTACTCATTATTCATGTCTGGGAACTTCTTGTCTGCTGCTGCTTGCAAACTGGAGACTGCCATTCTCCAATATACTGGCATTCTGCTAGCTTTTACCTTGCTTCAGAGGAAAGGGAAAGGCAACCGTTGTGGACAGTTACAGAAAGATTTATCCAACAGATAAATATCTGCCTGATTTTTTCAATTTGTGTTTAGATTTCATTCTCATACTGCTGAGTGCAACTCTCCGTGGTTCTGTTTTAGATCTTTGAATCTTCCCATCCCTTTAAATATGCCCCCTTTTCTTCTAAGTCTGTTAAAATCAAGCCTCATGGGTATCTCACTTCAATGAGTCCTATCAGTTGGCTGTGATATCTCAAAACTAGTATTTCCTCTTCTCATTTTTAATATAATTAAAGATGCAGTAGATGTTATCTCTAATATTATGAGCAAAAGAAAGTAGCTTACTAATCTTTCCGTATCACTTTGAATACCTTTGCTATCTTGCATCTTATTTACCGTCCTTCAAAACCGTACACTGGTGGAAACGATTTGTAACTTTTGAGTGGGTCTGGCAATAGAGGTCTTATGCCTAAGCTACTATTGTAGGAGTTCTGCTTGGTTGTGGTAATGACTCACATCATGCCAGCCACAAAGATTTATAATAATCAGCACAACACTAAAAGTGAGATCACACCCTGGCCTGTTTGCTGGGATGTTGTATGTGTAGGTTATGATGTCCTGCAAGAAAGGAACAAATATTTTCTCCAAAACACAGCTACACTTTCTTTTCTTCCTGTGTGGCACATCACTCCCCACCTTTTCCCTGGTAGCCTATATCTAATCAGCTTTCTTCCAGGTCATCTTTTTTACCTCACCCCTCCAGAAAGGGGTCCTCAGACCTAATGCTCAGCCCTGTCACATGTCTTTGTAGCTGGCTGCAGGCTTGCCCCTGCCCACTACACTAAGTCACTGGGAACTACGACTTTCCAGAAGTCATCTCAGAGAAAAAAGCAAGACAGATCAGCAAGACTGATTTTAGGGGGAGAGAGAGAGAAAGAATAAGTCTAGCTGGACTTCACAGAGACTAAATAGGTACTGTGGAGCACAAAGACTTACTCAGGCTTGCTCTGAACTTGCTAAATAGATGCTGCTAGCCATATAGATGCAGAAGTACTAAGCACATCTCAGACTGTAAAACCTACCTCAGAATTAGGGTAAATGCTTGGGCTCTCACTGTTATTGGCTATTCCAGAGGAAAGGGATATAAAAGCTGTCTCTCTGAATACTCCCTTATTTGAGCATAGTCTCACAAACACCTTAATCTTGGAAAAAGGTAAGAGCAACTGCCTATATATTTGTTACCTGCCATCTATGGATGCATCTGGCAAGTCTTGGCTCCTCGACTCACAGCTCTTGACCTCTTCTTTCTCTTGCTAGAGACTTTAAAACTGTTTTCTAAACATCTGATTTTTCCACTAGCTGCACCTCCTGGTAAATAATACCATTTGCTTTTACTTTTGCTTCATCCAGCTTGATACAGTATGTAGCTTAGCAGCAGTCTTGATGGGATAAACAGCTGGACTTCTCCTGCTGTACGCAGTGGCTGACAAGCACTAGCTGCCTATTTAACTCCTACAGCTGAAAACTAACTTGTCCTCCACACTTGCCATTTTCCATGGATCACTGATTTCAGATCGTTTGTCCCCTGTAACCTTTGACCTGTCAATGTCTCCAGACAAGTAATAGCAGCAGTTTAGGGGCAGGACCCCGCACTAGGGATTCTAATTGTTGCTAATGGTGACCCTACTGCATTAGCAAATTTTAATTCTTCTTATGTGGCTTCCCCTCTATTCAGAGGATCCCATTTCTAATAGCCTTTGCCTCCACAATTTCTGCAAATGTTATCTGGCCTGTGATTCCTGGGAAACAGCCTCTCTCATCTGACCCATGGGACGCCCATGCATAGTCGGAACTTGGGTCGCTTCCAATTTACATTTTTTTCCCCTAATCCACAACACTAGCAATTGTTTTTTGAAATACTGCATCTGGTATAAAGGAGTCACCCAGAGGCTGGGAATGAACAGCTGATACTTGTCAAAAAGATGCATAGTCTGATCCACAGGTTATCACTATCTTTGATTCAATCAGCTGTGCCTGTCTCCAAATATGATTCTTCCCATGGCTTGCACTAGGCACAGGTCCTTATCTGCCTCTACCAGGGCCAAGTTTAGATTTGGCATAGCAGATTCTCCCTCACTTGAGCTATTTCCAAGGTACATGATGGAATGAAAGCCTTAAAAAAAAAACTCTCCTCAAGGCTGTTCCTCTCCCCCACTACCATCTGATTTGCTATCTCTACCATTATTTTAGGAGGGCAAATCTTCTCTCTGTCTCCTTAGAAAAAGGTTATTAAAACAAAAAAAATACAGATATTTTTCTTTTTATATTTGTGTGCCTGTAAGACTCATAATCTGCAGTGGAAATTGCTGGTAAAGATGCTTTGGGTCTCTGGCTAACAGGCGCTGCTAGATACCAATACTTTCTTATCAGTTTAGCCATTTACAGAAAGAAGTGCTCAGAGCTCATCCACTGCCCCCAGATTCCAGGCTTTTCTGCACAGCTAGTAAATCTTTCCTCCACCAAATATGCTTTTGTCATTTTAAGTCTACTGCTACCAGCTGCAGTACTTGTCTTTGGATTTCAAAGGGTGATTGAAACATTGCAAGTAACAAATGTTATCTATCTTTAACTTTGCTAGACAAAACCCAGGAGATCCATGACAGAACCAAACAGATACAGAACTACTTCTTCAGGGAGAAGTGGTGTGTGCTGCCCCTTACACCTTATTAAGGGCTTGCCTAATAACCCGATACTCAGACAGATGTTGTTCAGAATTTAGGAGGGAAAAAATGGAAGATATTTTTTATAATGTTCCATTTCTAGTCTCTATAGCTCTAAAGAAGAATTTGAGGAGTAATGAATACAGCGCTATCTGCCTAAATTTCCAAACAGAGAATTAGAGAAGAAACAACCTGGCTCCCTACCTACTTCCAAAGCAGACCTATGCTCTTGTTCATCAAGTGAGGTGTGGACAGAACTTATGGGAGTAGAGCTCAAAAAACAAAAACAAACAAATAAACCACACATACACAACCCTCCCTCCCCCCCCCCCAAAAAAAAAAAACAAACTTTCCCCTTTGTCTCTACTGACATTGTAATAGTGTTGGATACCCATGTCAAATTCTTGCACAATGAGTGCTTCACCTCGAGCACAAAAATATTTATTGCAATTATTTGGCAAAATAACTTTGCAAAAACAAATAACTGAAAGGAAGCTTTGATATATTTTCAGACATTTCATGAAACAAAAGGAAACGTAAATTCTGTGATTAAATCACACATAATGAATTATTCATCCAGCCCTTTTCTGCATTAATCAGTTAAAACAAGGTGATAACACAATTTAAAAAAAAAATAAAAAACCTAAGGAACTGTAAGGAAGTAAGCAGCAATCTGAAATGTGAACCGGAATAGTACGTGCATAATGAGATAATGAAGATCCCTTTCAAGACAGAAGGAAAAGGGGCAAAGACAGTACATGTTCTGAGCAAAGCAACAAATTCATCTTTTGTGACCTTGATCATGCCAATTCCAAATGAGACAGCGTTTACAGAGGACATACAAGGAGCCTAAGATGTCTGAAGTTGTCCTGAGAGTTACCTTACCCGCACTACACTCACAGCCACTAGAAAAGAGCCTGCTCAGAGTCAGGATTGACCCCAGGCTCAGTACTTTTATCTTGCTCCTTGGAAGAAGGATTCAGCTCTGGGACTGAAAATGGGAGAATAAAACACCAGTTTCACGGTCTAGCTAACAGAACATGTTCTCTGCCTTACAGGAAGCTAGATTTGGACTAAAAAAGCAAGAAGCAAGCTTTGGGCTAGTCATATTGATCTAGGGCTGTAAACCAACATGTTGAGGACAGAGGAAGAGCCTCACTTACTTGTTGGGGGAGCAGGATGGGACCCAAACCAGGACAGCAACCCCTGTGTGACAGTACACATTTGGCACTGGGAGAAGTGGGACTAGCCACTATTTAAATCTGTGCCTGGAAGTGGGAAAAGCCAAGACTAACCACTATTTAACAGGCTCCACACTTTTAATAACACCAGAAAGAGAGTGCGAATGGTAGCATAAGCATTCACACAGTGAACTGCCTCACCCCAGAAGGTGGAGCAAGCTCAAACCTAAGCTTTCTGCCCAGCCTTGTCAGGGCTCCACTGGACCACTTACAGGCATATATATATATCCATACCCAAGCATTTGAGGTGTGGATTCATCACAGAGGTATTGACTAGCCGGCACACTGTAGAGTCCCATGCAACATGGCAGAACTTACATACCATTTAGATCAAGGCTGCATCTATCCCAGGTCAGGGCAAGATTTCGCAGTACTCTGTGGGATCCCCCTCTCACAAGTTGAGAGGCAATACATGGCAGTGGGAGCCCCCTCTAGCACCCACCAGCATGCCTTCATGAGCCAAGCCTCGCTCGTGAGCTATGAGATAGGCGCTCTCCTCCAGAGAAGCGGCTCACTGCAGAGTTGATTTTAGCACAAAAAGTTTGCCCAGCCCTCATCAGGTTAGCAAAAAAATTCCATGTTAGTGCAATGCCAGTCATATTAGCATATCATGCCTAATGAGAAAAGCCTGTATTTATCACTGTAGAAAATAATAATGGATCTGTTAAAGCTGTATATACTAAGAGTATCAATGACAGCTTAAGATAAATGTAATTTTTTCACATTTTAATAATCACATACTAAGTTCTTCACATTAATTTTGTACTTCATTTATTCACATTAGAAAAAACACTTTTATGGAATTTACTCTATTTATGAATATTTATCAAGACTGTTCTGTGATTTTTCCAGATTCCTTTTCCCTTGACCCCTAAATGTCTCAGCTTGAACCTGCGTGATATATATGCATACGTATATATAAAGAGACTCTAAAGACAGAAAGAGAAGTGGCATTTGGAATTCCAACCTGCTGAGAAATATTTACTCTTACTTCACTTGACTTAAAAGTAGCTGAAGGGAGTTACTCTGAACAGTAGTTTTATGCGTTGTAAAAGCTATCAAAGTTGCACACAGTTGCATTTTACAGAGACTCAAAGGAACGCTCACACTTCTTGGCAGGTAAGTTAAGCCTGTGGCACTGTCTGGAGACAAGGTTGCAAAGGTGAATCAAGTGGTCCTCAAGATCCAAATCATTACATGAATTTAAACATTTTCTCAGCATCTGTATTCCCCAAGCCACAAGTGTGCTTCTCTGTCAGTTAAACCTTTCAAAATGCTAATGCTCTCTGAATGGCTACAACTATTGTAGGCGCCCGTGGTGCCCAAAAGAGCTCCAACACAGCCTAGTCCACATGCCTAACTAGTTGGTTTTGTGGATTAAGCAAAGGCAGGTGATTCCTCTCAGTAAGGTGTTAGCCTAAGACACGGAATATTATTTTTGGAGACCAGACAGGAAACACGCTGGAGAGCTGCACCTAATTTTCAGAAGAAAAAAAAACATGCAGTCCCTTAATAAGTTGGCAGCAGCTGCTAAGTTAAATTACTTTAAGATGCAAATATGAAGTACTATGTCGATGCAAATACAGTACAAAGCAATGAAGATATAAAAGTCTTGAAATGAAGACTGTAGGAGCCATGTTCTTTTATAAATAACTTATTTTAATATGTTTTCACTTTAAGTCCTCTTCTGCCACCACCACTCCCCCCTCCATCCAAAAGAGGCAACTGTTAGTTCCTAGAAATTGATTTGAATGCACTTACTGTGAGATGCTATGAATATCGCCATCAGAGATTACGTAGTATGTCTTCTTCCCTGCCACCTTTGCCCGTCAGTTTCGGCTTTTCAACTTATGTTGCAACAGTTTCTTTTAACTAATGCAGCATTATTTTGTGCTTTATTTCTCTGCTGAATTCCAGAGGTCAAAATTAACCTGTAGCAAGAGAAATAAAATAAATATAGGTCAAGCTATTAATTGGATGACCTAGTAAGAACTTCACAATAGAGTCTGAAGGCCAAGAGTTTTCAAAAGCGGATGGAAATGAGATTTTTTTGTTGATATTATTGTAAGAAATCGCCACTTTAGTGCCTGCAGTCAGTTCTAACCTTGAGTTTACTTTAGGAATAAATAGATAACAGCAAGCCCAACAATAAGACCTGCATGAATGTCTTTGTTTAACATAAAATGCTTCTTTCAGAAAAGTGAATGGACAGCAATAAGTTTTCAGGGTAGAAGAACTAAAAAATAATGCTCTCGAAACCTGTAACTCTAGCCATCACTGTGCAAGAGACTCAAACAGGTCACTGAAGACCCTTGCATAATTAGATGACTGACTTCCAATAATATCCAGAGGAATTCCAGGACCAACTGGCAGCAAGAATTAATAGGAAATGTTTCTCCATAATCCCCTTTTCATTTTCTAAGATGTCAGCCTTGCCCTCCTATGCCCAGCTGTCTTGTAACTAGTTTGGTTATTCCTTTGCAATTATCACTTCCTCTGAAGAAAAAAGATGCTTTAAAATGGTTAGTTCTATCATGGCATTACATGCAAAAAAAAGTACCAAAAAAAAAAAAGCATGAATGTGATTCTTTAGTTTTTCCACAGAAATGTTCCACCCATGACAAGAGCCAAAGGGAGACATCCAACTTACTGCAGGGGCCACTCTCTGTGCTCAGAGTAGGACCAGGAGCCAGGCTCCGCTCAGAGGGCTTCGCACTTCTGGCCTCCACCAGCTTCTTCCTTTCCCTTGTCTTAGCTGGGGGAGGGAGGTGATGTCACTGCTGCCCAAACGCTGCTAACTGGCAGCGAGCTGTGAATGAGGTAGGGGAAAGCCTGACAGGATTCCACATCCGTCAGAGCTTTGAACTACATCTTCCCAGACCTTTTCCTTAAAGTGAGCTCCCCAAAGATTACCAAACTTTAAAAAGCCAAATTTAATTAGATTATAAACTAATTAACTGGCTTTAAATGGAAAAAACTCAAAAGAGGCTAGGTAAAGCAGAACAGAAGTAAAAAAGTTTTAGACCCAAGCCTTCCCCTGCCAGCTATATTCTTGCAAGTAGGTCATTGCTTCCAAGCATGCATTTAAACAAATTAATGACTCCTCTATTTTGCAGCAAACTGCACAGGTACTACAGTACCCCCCTCCCCTCCCCCAATCCCTAGGAACCATTCATTCCCACCACCAGAGACCTGGCTGGGGGTTTTATACCTGGCTGGGGGTTTTATACCCTACTCTCTACAGCAACCTCTTTGCCCCATAAGCATGAGTCCCAAGCCCCCAGTCCTTATGCTCACCTTACTTCCACCTGGTCACTGCAGGCAGGAAGCTTCTTTACTCCCACACTCAGCTGTTCGCCCTAGAAGGAGCAGTCCCACCTGAGCCACTTCCATCTTAAAGGGCAGAAACACCAGCTGGAGGCAAAGAAGCCAGATATTGCCCATAAGTCTGTATCCTGGACCCATTGTAAACCTCCCTCTACACCTGTAAGAGCTGGCTCCATCCCACACTGGATATACACAGTTGATCACATGGTTACAGGTATCCAACAGACCTGAGAGTCTTGGTCCAATGTGCTCCTAGTGCAAAGCACTGCAAAGGGAGTATTTTAGATTAGCTTGTTCTTTAGGTTGTGCTTTATTTCTGTGCTGAATGTCTTTACTTCCAGTTGGGGAAGTTACATTCGGGAGAAGAAAGGCCTCGACAAACACAAATGAAGAAAGCACTGGCCACAGTTTCTTCCTGGTGCCCAACAGTATAGGAAATGAATAAGCATAGCAGTTGTCTTCATCTAGGCATGCCAGAAACTACCACCAGGGTGGCGGAAAGTGAGCTTCCTCTCACTTCCCAAATACCCAATTGCCACCCAGCTGTTGTGGAGTCCCCTTGTTACCAAGAAAAACAGAAATGAAGGCTGGACAATATGAGTATGCCAAGTGCACTAAAGCAGATTCCTCACTAAATCTCACAGTAAAGTCACAAAGAATACAGTTTGCCTCCTCACTGAGACAAACTTGTAAGTTTTCAGCTCATTCCCACTCTCTACTTCCGTTCTTCTGAAAATTAAACATAAACTCAGCCGTCCAAAACAGCTAGTAACTTCTGAATTTGAATAGTCAACTGGGATTTGAAAAGTTCTGGATTTTAGACCCTGCTCTGCCTGATTAAATCAAAGCACTTGAAGTTGGATCTCTCCCATTCTGGAGGGGTATTCAACAAGCTACATCCCAATAGACCACAGTCGCGTCTGTCGCAGTGTATGGATACAGAAGACTAGAGGCTGGAGCAAAACTGGGAAAGGGATACTTGGACTTTCCTTTTGGAATTGTGGCACTTGCTTTCCATAATTAAAAAGTCATTCATAACAGCAGAGATCAGGTCTCACTCATCTGAGTCTTACTGCTGAAATGCAGTCTGTTACTCTCTAAGAAAAGGGATTACCATTTAGTAGATTAAAATGCAGCGGCTCCAAATAGGAACAGTGGCGAGGAAGGCAGAGTGAAAATATCGGAAATACTGGAGAGTTTTCAGATATTTAGAATTAAATAAAAATAACAAAAAGAGCCATTTGGCATAGCAATATGAAGCTTCCTGTCTGTAAGTCAGAAATGTTAATTTCTTCAAAGTTTCTTGCAACAATAAAGCTAAAACCTAATAGTACTGGAGGATACTAGATTGGTTGGTCTTTGCAATGTCACACCTTTGTGGGACAGCTTTGAGAGAGGCAGCTGCCACAACTAGGTATGATTTCTCTACCCTCCTAAGGAGCTACCTCCCTTTCCCGATTGTCCGCTGTACCATGAGCTTTGTGGAGGAATTGCGATGCTTTGAGCAAAGTGAAGCTGATGAATCGCTTTCAGCAAAAACTCTGAACGTTAGATACTAAAAAGAAACAGAACAAGTTTGAAGGGGCCTCTTCTCCAGTATTAATTTTCCATTTGCTTATCTGTTTTGACTGTGACAGAGAAGTTTTGGATTATATGGTGTCCCATTATCTGCTATCTGAATATTTTCTGTGGTGTCCTGCAATTCCATCATGATTACACCATCGTAATGATGATGCTCTTGTAAACCACAAACGAGAGATATCTTATGCTGATGCTTATCTTCTTACTGTATGGTTTCTGTCTTTACACTTTGTTTTTACACAGGCTGAAGCTCCTAACCCTAGCAACTGTAGCATTCAGTTTGGAATACTCCAGGCTGACCAGAGGAATTCCTCCTGACCCTGACTTTTGCATTTTTTTGAAAAAGCAAGGCAAGGTGAAACAAAAACTACCCAAAATTCAGCACAAATAAATTTGCCTTTGGGCATTCTGAGAAGATGAATAAAAATTTGCTCATGCAAACAGAGAACCAAGGTATACGAACTGAATTTACTGTAGTCACGAGAATAGAGCCACTATCTGACCAAAAGGGAAAATAAATTAAATAGGTTCTGTCACCCTGTGGGTAAAGTGGGATGTTTTATCTACTCCTGGGGCACTTAGAATACTTTTCAGAATGACCTCTGAAAAAGCAAGTGCATTCCTCTAACATGCATCTTAAGCACATATCTAAAAAGACAGCTATTTTAACTAGAATCAGAGGGACTGATTCTAGCTCCCACTTAGCTCCTTCATATGACAACTGTGGTATGTGGCCACTATTCTAGGGGGACAAGGCTGCCTAGAATAAATACGCAGAGCTCTATGTGGCCTTTTTTCTGCAAGTACTAGTACAGAAAACACCATGGAAGGGAGCTGGGAACTCTGAACAACCTCTAAGAGAAAGTTTTAATCTTATAGCACCCTTCATGCCTGCTTTATTTGCTTTTGAGAGAATTGTTTAAGCCCTACCTTTGGACCAGAAACAAAAAGACAAAACATTATTTAGCTTTTTGTACATTTCTTTCCCATCATTTTTTTTTTCTCTTTACAAAAGGAGATCAGAGTCCAGATTGTTGCTTCTACTACAGAAGCAGCATGAAAGACATTTCAATCTCCTTTTTTAAACTTACAAAAATAAATTAACAGTAGATCCATTGAACCATGGAGGGAACGGAGGAAAGGCAGTGATAGCATTTTTTCTTGCTCTAGTTCGAGGATTGCAACCACGAGCATAACAATTATCTTAAGACTTGCAAATGTAGATGGGGTAAGTACTGTATATAGGTAGCGTCCTGTTTGTAACAAAAGTTATTGTTTGATGCCTCAGAAGAAGAAAAAAAAATCTTCTCATGATGCTTCTCATAACACCTTAGTCCCAATACTGAAGAGACTGAGTCACAGCCCCAGATGTTGATTGTCTAAAAACATATTGATACAAAGTTGGCAGCAAGAGCAACAGGAAAGAGTTGGCACAGGAGAGTTAATTATTTTTGGTACTTTCAGTGCAGCAACTTCTGTTTACTGTTGTAAAATAATCACAGGTGATACAGACACATCATAAGGTAGGAGAGCAGGGCTTATCCCATTAGGAAGGAATGTTTTGTCATTCTAATCTGGCAAAGTTGCACTTGAAAATTTAAAAAACAGTCTTTATAGCAGCTTTTGTAGCTGGATTATACTGCGGAAAGTGAGAGTATATAACCGTCTAGTCAAAGCTGCGACTTGCTAAACTAACATCCCTGTAGTTTTCCAAGGTGATGAAAATAGTGCTACAAAATTAATTCTAAACATACTTCTATCCTTGCTCAGATTTATATTAGCTGTCCTGTTGGCTGCCTTGGAATATGAACATTTGGAAAAGTGTTCTTAAATATAAGCAAAGTCTCTACATACTTTAAAGGTTATTTAATTCTACCTGTCATGTGAGATGCTTTCTGAGTATCACACAGCAGTTACAAACATTGGTATGAGGAATCAACAGTAATGCTGAAGGATGGTGTAAGGCTAGATACAAACTTTTCATCATTTCAGCACTAAGTGATGTGATATTTTCACAGCCAGAGAAACCAATCTTCATTTTCTAGAAGAAAATCCTATAGAGTTTAGTACACATCAATTGATTAGCTAATAAAGACAACTATTCTTGTTCTTTAAATGCAGTAGCACTCATTCAAATCCAAGCTAGTGCCTGTCTTTCAGATATCAGAACATGGCCACATTTCTGATAGATTAGGGATTTTGCTCATCTCCGCCAGCATGCTTCTGGAGAGGATGTTAGTTCCTCCACTAAACAGTTTTAAATCCATATGGGTTAATTTTTACAGAGGGAGTGCTGGATGAGGGTTTGTTCAACAACACAGTAAAATGTGGTTTTATAAGAGCAGGTTTTGACCTTGCTACTGGCAGAGCGAGAGCCGACTGCCCTGTGTGTGCACGGGGCTTTGAACGGACGCGGAGCATCTGCCCAGTTCCTTGGCATAAGGCATCATGGCCTTAGGACCTATCAGCTATGAAGCAGTTTCACTTAACCTCAACCTCCAGAGATATAGGTTTGCTTTTCACTGTTTTCTTAAGCGCGCTTGAAATGAGCTAGCCTAAAAACAGAGAACAAGCCTCATCCAAAACTCCTTGCTTTTCTCCTGGGAAATCAAGAGTTAGGCTTTAGCTTATCAGCGACTCCAGGCGAGCAAATATTGGTCCATTTGTAGAGACCAACTTGAGCTAGACCCTTTTTTGTCTTGAAGCCACAGGCTGCACGGCTTTACCACTTGCTAGGCATGTTTCATAGTAAGTTATGTAAATTTTGTATTAAAATTTGGAGGAACAAAAGTAAATGTATTGTTATTTTGTTTGTAGTCTTGCACTGGGTTATTTTAAAGTCTTGCAACCCTGGAACAGAAAGAATGCCACGCTCTCCTTATAGCAAACGCAAAGTGCACATAGTCAGAAAAGTGTTCTAAATTGTCTTCAGCCACAAATTATTTACTGAAAAAGTTAGCAAATGATTTTCCGAGAATTATTCAATCTGGCAGGGCACAGGTCTAAAAGAAAATAAGAAAAAATAACCTATCAAAGCTCACCATTTTCCATTTTCATCTCTAGCTTGGAGCCTATAACTCTTTTTTTTTTTTTTTTGACAAATATGTAGAGTAATAGCCAATAATACATAATTCTACAGAAAACTGGTACCTAACTGGTGCCGGTATATAGCATAAAACAAAACACTAATACTAGACACTGGTGCTTAGAACTTATTGAGACTTTAATATTGATTGAGCATATCCTTAAAAATTTGCCATTTCATTTGAAAAGTGTCAATGCAAGGCTTAATACTTACCCTTACAAGACATCTGTATAGTAACATAAACACACAGGACATCTGAAATAGCCATCTGGGTAGTTAAAATTGAGACTTCAGTTCAGGAGACATTTTTAAGAAAATAATAATAGTTTTGAGCGTCCCTTGCTTTCATGTTGGGAACGAGGAAAGATAACTGCATTTTCCAGGGGAGTCTACATCACATCTGTTGTGGTTTAGTGCTTAAGGCACTGACTGGGAGTGCAGAGGGCTGAGTCTCCACTTCAGCTGACTGAGCAGAGCTCACTTTGGAGAGAGCGCGGATTCGGCTCGAGTGTTACACACTCCAGACCTCCAGCAAGGCAATGAAGCACTCCCGCTGAACCCAGAAGCCATCTGAGCAAAGCTTTGCAGAGATTAATATGTTTCAGTAAAATGACATATCGCGAACAAGTTTTGCTTCATCAAAATATTCCAGACAGCTCTACTGGGCAGCATTTAAAGCAATTAAAGGATGTAACGCTCCTTGGGGGTGGAGGATCCACAGGACAGATAAGGAGCCTTCCCTGTTCCTCTGCTAAGTGACGTGACTGGTGCCACAGTATCAGAAGTGCTGGAGAACCCCCCGACTCCCACTCCTGTGTTTTAACCGGTGCATACCATTTAAAGATTAGGCTCCCTTCAAGGCCTTTCCTTTTGTAGTGCACGATTTAGTCAAGAGTATCCACTAAATCTAGCGTAAGTGTCACTTTGAGATAGAACAGCCCAGAGTTCTGTAAATTTCTGTTTCAAACAACTTAAGGCTGTGCTCCTTAAGGACTGACAGACTGTAGCATTAAAGAAGCTCCTCCACCCTAATCAACTTTTAAAAATCCAGAGAAACATATTCCTGTAGAGGAGCTTTGTCCGAGAGCTTTGAGCTACGTGAAGAATTATTTCCCATAACCTTTTCAGATGTAGCCAAGACAAAATGATAGCTAGAAAAAATAGTTTTATAGACCAGTCACACTAGTCTTATCATTTTCCTATAACGCAGTCATATTCAAAATAGATTTCAACCTAGACTGCGGAGAATGCAACTATAAAACTTCTTTTGCTTTCCTAAGAAATTCCTTAATTAAATTTTTTAAAGAAAAAAAAAAAGTATCAGAGTCTTTGTCCTGCCATGCAACCCCCCACCCCCTCTTTTTAAAGCCATATTTCCCCATCTCTCTTTGCAAAAACAATAAATACATTCTTTCACAATAGGAGTTAAGAAATATATTATTTATTGTGGTCAGGAGTTCCTTTCGCAGTATCCTGGATATGAGCTCATGCCATATCAACAACCAACAATAGCTATTGTTTCTGGAGTTTTAAGGAAGTTTCTGTACCCTGTTTCCTGAACACAGTATGTAAACTAATACATACAAAAAAGGTGTTTCATATTATTCCAGGTACCTTGGGCCCCCTTCACGTCAGTCTATTAGCAATCTTTTCCCCAGAATTGGAAAAGTAAAGGTATACTTGTATTTATCAAGTTGTAAATGGAAACAGGTACTTGCATCACAAACCGTACAGTACACACAGAAACAGAACCCAAAGCAACACAGCAATGCATTTGGCTAGTAAGTACTCTTTCCAAACTATCTGATAGAGCTCTTCTGCTATTAAAGTTGCCTGCCCTGACTGGTTAGTTCCTCAGATGAATTATCAATTCTATGGTGTACTTAATTAAGAAAGCTCAAAACCTTCAGGCTCAAGCACATCGGCAGGGATGACACTCATTACCACATAGCAGCAACAACCGCCAGCAAAGACACTCAACAGAGTGACCGAGCTGTGGCTGATTTCTCCATCAAAACCTCGGGTCTAATATTCAAATATATGAAGATATACGTATAATGTATACGTATGCCTTGTTATGCATAAAATTTACAGTTATGCTGGAGAGACAGGGATGAACATGTCCAGGTTGCACATAGAACACAACAACCACCTCAGAATGGAGAGTCAAAATATCCCAGGGTAGCTGAACAGGGCAGGTCTGCCTTGCAATGTTACCTCTTGCAATACTACTGCCTTGCAATATTACTTATTTCTGCCAGCGAAGGCAAAATCTGTTGGACTGTTCCCCATTCTCATGCATGCTTCTCTTCATTTTCTGGGGGACTGACAAGGTGCCCTGCTTGCAAAAGCGTATCCGCAACTCCTGTCATTTACTTGTCCTCCCAAAAATTCTAGTCAGTCCTCAGGTCAAACAAACTAGGGGTATTTCTATGAGCTGGGTGAAAATACGCAATCTCAGGTCAGGTCTGGCAGGGTTTATTAAATGCAAAGCTATGCACATTACTCTGTGAAGTCCCTACACAACTCTCTCATATACAGCGGCTTTCCCATACATTCAGCAATTAGCCATACCTGAATAGCAAGATGCTCCATGGGAGATAAAATAGTTCAAGAATACATGAGAATTTAGAGTTAGAGTAGAGGTAAGAGCTAGGAGTGGTTGTTTCCAGAGAGCTTATTAAAAATAAGTTTGTATTAGTATACATGTGTTATTATGAGCAGAAACACACCTGAATATCAACAGAATCAGAGGACCTAGCATTCAAGATCTCTGTAATAGGTCTTAGCAAAATCACAGACTCCAAATATTGTCAAATGTAGGGCTGGAGAATCATGACAAAAAATCTGAATCCAGCACTCAATTTCTCCAAGTTCTAGCATTTTCTAATCTATCCTATTTAAAAACAGGTTTTGAACTCTGAATTCGAAGCCCTGCCCACATACATTTCCAGTGCCAGTTAAAGATTTGGGGGGTTTATAACTTTTTTTGAACCTTTTAAAAACTAATACTCATTTGCTCTTGTCAACCTCATTGGCTCTTCCAGTCCTCACACCACTTCCTAGCATCTCTCTTGACCCATCCTATGACTCACCTACTGTTGACATTAGACTTCGTAAGTTAAAAAGGGAAGCTCTGAACAGTTATGCGAAAGGAAGTTATTTAAACACCTCCTGCTTTGCTCAGTAATAGGATATCTGTCATATCGTTTTTAGTATCGCTGTAGCTCAGTGGAAGAGTTAGTCCCACGCTCTCTTTTGATGTTGAGACACCATGCCATTACCCAAGTCTGTGAGCTTCTGTGCTGGCTCTTGGGCCAGCTGCCCTGCTCCTGTGCTCAGGTCTTGTCACGGGCCTTCTCCTTCACTCAGCCAGTGAAGGCAGCTTCAGCCTCACACAGGTCAGATACTATTATTTGTGTATATTTTGCCATTAAAGATTAAATATACTCTCAGACCATTTAGTTGACTAAAGGAAAAAGATGCTGATATTACTGCCACAGCTGTACTAAGCTCCCTTTCATTTCCCAGCTAACTGCTACGGCTCTACCCCTCTCATGGGAGATACCACAGAGACATCCACTAAAAAAAGCACTTTATGTTCAAAGACCCCATTGCATTAGTTCTAATTGCAGGGCTACCGGAACCCAAGCAACACATGAGCAAGGCAGAGAGTAGAGGAATGTCCCACAGTGTTAGGCTGGGCAGAATAGCACAGATGCGAGCTCCTCTCAGTGACATCACTGTCGTTATTTTGGGAAACTTCATCCAAATCCCTCCTTCCAGGTACAAGTTGTCATGCTAACCCCCTGCCCTTAGTCTCCCCAGTTTAAACACTGCTACATTTACAATGCAACACTCTAGGAATGGAGTCTGTTTGCTGGTGAGGATTGATGACCATGATCTGAACCTTGAAATGGGACAAGAAATAAAGATGTGATAAAGACATTAACAATGTATGGTTTAATATATCAAGGCTAGGCAAGCCAATTAGTACTGAATAGAAAGTAAGCTAAATCTTTTCCCACAACTCTAATCCTTTCTGTAGGATTTGAAAGAGAATAAAAAGCTGCTACTGCTTTAAAAGTTACTTTCATGGCCATTTTTATGTTTTCATACTAATACTCACGTTCCTGCCAGGAGCACAAATGAAAGTGCTGAAATACCCCACAGCCTTTCCTGTGAGATTTACAGACTCATTTTACAGATCTAAAAGGTTTGAATTATTGGAATAAGATTCAAATAAACGTCTAAATTTGGGAGTATCTCTTTGAATCCAACATGAAATCTTTACTATTTGAATTTTCCTCAGCCCTATGGGAGCCACAGTATATTGTTGTGCTTTTACTGCACGTCCCATTTAAAGGTTTAATGCTGGCTCCTAGATCTTTTATTTCCAGGCAATCTGCTCAATTACTCACAGTGTCCAATTGACTTCTCTGACTGCTGCTATTCTCAGAGCATGAAACTGCAAGTGAACTTTAAAAGCGGAGTGAAGATAGGCAGAGGTATGGACAGCCCAATGGAGGCTAGGTTTGTCTATGCTTCAGCTACACTTCCATTGAAGAGCTCAAAGACCTTTAACAACATTCACCTCACTGGTGAGAAAAACTGAGAAAGCAAGCTGAGCAAAGAAGAAATCAAACAACAAAATAAGAACATATCTCACCACCAACAACCTCTTCAGTTCTATTACAAAGGATTGCCCCTCAAACACCAGGGCATGAAGAACTGCGGATGGGACTGCAGTCATAGAATGATCCAGGAAAGAGACTTTAACCTATAACTTAACTCTCCCTAGTGTCTAAATTATGCTAAGGATCTCCCTATTCCTCTTATGAAATCAGAAGAACAAAAGACAACTTAAAGCCCCCTCTATCCTTGAACTGAACCTTTTAGTTCTGTAGCTCATCAGGCTAGCTAGCACTGAATTTTAAATGAAACATTTTAATTGTCTATTTTCTCATTCCACCCAAAAGTGGAGGGAGAAAAGTCACTATTAATAATCAAAACTTACACAAAGAGAAAGTTTAATACAGATATATGAATTGTGCCCTTGTAGACAAGGTTCCTGTTATCCATTGCTCCCGAGCAATGAATAATGAATTAACCTTCTGATCATCATCAGCTACGATTTCACTCTGTGCCTGTCATGAATTCTGTCATCATATTCAGTGAGGACCAGAAAATGCAAACATTTCTGAACATTTAAAATTTTGACCCTAAACACATATTACTTAACCCCCGTGATTCCATTTTATTTGAGAATAACCCTAATGGCATAGTTTTAGAGTACCTGCAAATGTGGATGTTTGTGGTATCTGTGTGTAGATTTGGAAATGATGTATATTAGCATAGATATTTCTCAAGGTATAAATGTTGAAGTCAAGGGAAAATAGTTTTTTTAAATCCCTAGATAGAAACATAGGGGAAAAACAATATTCTTCCTCTTGTTAATGCCTCTTTTCATTGTAGGTTTTAAATAAGAAACAATTTAAACTTATAAACTTAAGTCTCTTTTTTGTTGTTAGCAAAAAATGAGGGGGAAAAAAGTCTTTTTAGGGCCTAAGCTTAGAAGCTATATTTTACATAGGCTTTGAAACGCCAACATCTAAAAACAATGGAAAGGAAAAAGGTTCATGAATAAATGACTTCTCCATTTTTGCTCTGCTTTCACAAGCCTCATCACGACACACACACGAACACACATACACGCACACACACACACACACACACACACACACACACACACACACACACACACACGTGGAGTTTAAGGACTGACTGGCAGCCAAAAGCAGCTCTTCCATAGAAGCAGCATTACCATAAAACCTACAGAAGAGAACGTTGCAAGTGAGCTAGAGCTTTGGGCTTAGTAAGGCATTTTAAAATATTTTCCATTCAACTATTAATATTATATTAAAAAATAATAGTTTTAGCTCAAATTCCCATGTTTCAAAGCTCACACAGCTCTAACACTGAGGTTATCTTGTTTGGCATGAGAACAGCTCATGTCTACATTAAAGCTGGAAGCTTAGAAGTGACATAAACAGGCCTTTTTCTATAAAGATAAAAGGCTAAGCTTTAAAGAATTTTATATTTATAGATAAACGTTTCCATAGTAATCATTACAGTGAAACTTGCTGGTGTCAGCAATCCTTTGCATACAAAAATGGCTTATATTCAAATTAGCTGGAATCACAGAATCAGATTCCAGCTTCTACCTGAAAGAAGAACTTACATAAAACGTCCGAATGGAAATCTCTGTGTGGGCTACTGCCCTTATTTTGGCCATGTCTCCTTTCTGCCTCGTGCGCAGACACGTAAAACAGAAGAGAGGCTGCAGAAGACAACTTTGAGGAAACACAAAAAACGAATTAGGTGACCTAGCTGTCCTTTTCCATCTAACTTGTAAACGTCAAAGACATAAACACAGAGAAATGAAAAGACGCAACACTGGCAAGAAGCCGAAAGATGGAGCACGTGACGGCGGTACGGCTTTCCCCTCACCTCTCCCCTGCAGCATGTGTTCTTGTACAGTACAGCACAAACTCAGTCCTCGCTTTGGGAAGATGTCCATTTCTTGATACTTCCCATGGCCTTCAGCGTAGCAGGAACGCACCGCTAGTGAAATCCTTGGCGGAGGCCACTGACGTACCTTGCCAGACCAGCACTGCCTTCTATCACATCCCCTGCACCAGGCAGCCTAGCACTAAAAATGACGGGAGTTATTTAAAACAATGCCGCTACAGTAATCATGTAACATAAGAACCAAACCCCGTGTTTCTGGAGGGTTCTACAACGCCCTGAAGTCAATTCGGTTTTAATTAAAAAAAAAAAAAAAAAAAAAGGCGATGCGAAGGCTTTGCAGTCTATGAATTTTTAAAGCACCATTAGTTAACTTAAACAAAGGAAGGAAAATATCACACTCCCCTTTTTTACGAGTGGCAAGACGACGGATAAGAGAGGTGAAGTGACTTGCTCAGGGGCGACGGGCTGGGTCGGTAGTGCCCGGCGCAGAACCGAGCCTCCGCGCGCCCAGATTGCATCCCGCGCGCCCCTTGCAGACCTGCCTGCGGAAGGGAAAGGGAAAACAGCGGCAGGCGGCTCTAGCTTTGGAAAGGAGAGCGGGGCGCGCGCCAGCCCACAGGCACGCCAGCGTATGCCGTGCGGGAGACGCAAGTAACGCTGCCTGCTCAGCAATGGTGGAAACTTCCCTCCTCCTTAAAAGAGAACAAAGGAAGGTGCGGGGGGAAAGCCGAACCGGGGTGGGGGGTGAGTCTGAGTGGTTTGCAATTAATACAGGAATGTTTCCATTGTCATCCGTGCGCCAATATCTGTCACCGCCAGCACCTCTCTCCAAAGAGGGCTCTCCCTCTGCTTCGGCTGGCGCGCGGCGCTCTGACAAGCGAGGACTTTCACAAGGTGCTCTGTGTGCCCACTCGACGGCCGCTTCACCCCGGCTTTTCTGGTGTCTTTGGAGACATACATATATAGAGTTGTTCAGCTCCGGCAAAGCTACCGAAGTCTGGGACTTAGCCGGCAGAAAAGCAACCTGCAAGAAATAATGAGACAAATCTTGGACGGGGAGATGTTTGCGTTAACACCTAGCAGAAGGGAGGGAAGCGGGGCCGGCCAAGGGCGGCCGGGCTTCAGAGAGGTCGCCCAGTCGCCCGGCCGCCAGCCAGTCCGGCGGGCTGCTTGATGCAACGCTAGCCCCCCCCCGCCCCCCGTCTCGCGGCTTCAGTAAAATAATTCTCGCTGAATTACTTCTTTTAAAAAAAAAATACCGCGCCCTGTGTGTCGCCTTACGTCGGCTCCCTTCCTTTTCCCTTTCGCAAGGGTTACGCTCAGATCCGGTTTGTTATGCCGGCTCTTGGCGACATAGCTTAGATTTCCATGCTAGTCAAAAGAGTCTTAATGGAGATATGCACAGCAAGCTGCCCAAACACCCCCCTCCCCAATCCAAATATAAATTTTCCCTAAGAGATATTCAGCAGCAAAACCGGAAGCATTTCTTACCCCTTAGCTTCCCTGTATAACAGAGGATCAAAACACCAGTGCTGCAGCATAGCACTGCAGCAAAATCTCGGTACTTACAAATTATTTGACCGGAGCCAAGATCTAGGCAAGTCAGTAGGCTTTGGATGAAGCTCTGACACTGGACAGCTACACGAAATATATTTTTTGCATTTCTACAGCACATGCCTTCCAAGCATGGCATGTTTTACAAACATCAGTTAAGACTTGCAAGTTTCTAGCAAGGAGGAAAAGAACCACTTTAATTGGGGGGGGGGGGTGTTATATGCTAAGGCACAGCTTTACCTGTATGCTACTCAGGAGGTTATAAACAGCAATCTGGGAATTCTCTGCCCTTTCTGTACTTCCGTGCCTGGTGGCCATCTATTATGCAAATCCATAGTGGATATCAAAGCGTTTACTCTCTGAAGCCGTTCCCTCATAGCACACACATCCTGGGAGCTACCTGCACTTCTGACTATATCTACGGGTTTGTTGTCAGCGTACACCAACAGCTTCCAAATTCATACTGCATATGCAACCGCATACCAGCTGTGTGAGTGCATGCATATACACTCATAATTTAAAAAAAAAACAGATAATGCTGTTTGCCAGCCATTACTTATCGCACAGTAGCGCCTGATACACCACTCCTTCCCGTCACTTGCTTTGAACAGGAAATAACTGCAATGACAATTGTCTACTGGTAAATAGTGATTTTTGTACTGTTGTGATACTTGTGTGTGTGTTTGCGTGTGTGTGTGCGCACACGTTTGTGTGCACGTGCGTGTGATAAGGATATAACTTCTAAGAAGAGCAGGCACATTAGTTAAATGCCCTGCAGATTCCATTCTAATCTCTTTTGCTGTTGCAAGTTTTACAAAATAGAGCCTGCACTGAAATTTTCCACGTGTGGCCTCAGTGTAAGGTAACTTCTTACAGAAAGTTTGAGCAAAAGTCTGCTTAGCCATTTTACATTATGAACATAGCATAGAAAACACTTTTACTCTAAGTTTCAAATCTCTTTTTTTGAGTGGCTGAAATTAGAAACTTCAGACTTAGTTTCCTTCAGGTTTTATAGCCCCTGTTGAAAAAGCAGAGTCTGAGGCAAACCGGCCAAGCAGTTTTTAAATGATCATGTTTGCAGATGCCTGTTATAACAGCAAAAAAAGAATTATGCCATCCACAATCCAGAATATTTCTGGAGTCTGGGACAGTGTTGCAAGTGACTTAAATGGACTCATTTCACCAGTGTTCTCTGGTGGAGCAATGCGTAGCTAGGGACAGGACAACAAAATGCTTGACTGCCCTGACATGCCATCTTAAATTATTTGACTAAGAGGTGAGCCGGTCTATAACTTCACACAGCACTTCATAGTGGCAGAAATGCCAAGATTATCCCACTCAAATGTAGGGATAGATGCAATTCCCCCTTATGTTCTTTCTATTTCTTGATTTTTCTAGCTCCTTTTTTTTTTTCCCCTCCCCATGAATTGCCTGCCGCCCCCACCATCCTCCTTCACCTTCCCACACAGATCCTTTTTTGTAACTAACCGTGGAACATTCCAGCTACGCTTTAAGTTAATGCAGCGCGGTAGAAGGGGAGACAACATCAGGGAGCCAGAGATTTGAAAAACTTAAGGGGTTGAGTCTTTGGCTTCGGTTCAATCAATAATCACTGTGCATCTGGCCCCATGTTTCTATTGCGCAGTTAACTCGGCACCGTTGCACATACCTCGTTTTTTACATTAATTTTCAAGACGCAAATTTGCTATTTGCAACAGTCAGTCGTGATCGTTCAGGATGGTGGAAAAAGTCACGCTGAAGACAGTATAGCCAAAGAGATATTCAGTACCACCTGGCCTAAATAGAACCTGTGTTAGAGAGTTTTAACTTGCAGTGCACCTTGAGATTGGCTAACAGCTGCGGTAGGAGCCTGCTTTCCCTACTATGACAGTGGCTGGGAAGAAAACGCCCACAGCCAAAGTGGAGGAAAACTAGGCAAATAATAGCAACAAAAAGTGCAGGATGAGCGGCACGGTCTGCCTTCCTTCTTTTTGTATTGAGAAACCAACTAATTAAACAAGGGCCACGCACTGCTTGCAGATGAGGATAGTTGCTTCAGTAGTTCATGTAACTGTGTAGCAATTTCAGCAGCAAAAGAAGTAGTTTTATCCCACCCCAGATATGACCCCAACCCTTAGAGCCAGCACCAGCGCTCTGAGACAAAGGTGCTTTATGCTGTTCCGGTTTATGCCCCGTTGCACACGGAGCAGGCTACCGTGGTACAGACAGTGCTGGAAGTGATCAAGGCACGGGCTTCTTATGCCTCACTCAACTTTCCACCTTTCTTTCCATCAGCAGTCTAAATAACAAGCACCCTAAACCCTTATTGGGCTACAGTTAAAGCAACACAACCACGTGCACCCAAAAGAAGCTGACCGAGTTGCAAAATATGTCCGTGTCTTAACAAGTTCCCAGGGGGCTCTGGGCCTCACCCCCAGAGCCACTAGGAAGCCAACAAGGTATAACAAATTCCTCTCTGCCCTCAGAGCCTCCTCTCGCTCTCATTTTAATTTGAACCAACTGCAGTTGCAATGCACTCACTATACAGTTGGCTATATAAGCTTGTCTGGTTTGATTGTCACTTTTTGGCACCTAGGAGTGAGCGTGGAGGGCTTTGTTTTGTTGACTATAGCATGCTAAATTGCATAACCAGTGTTGACCTAACAGGCTACCGCACGCAGTCCATGATGGTAACTACTTTCTCTTCCACCAGCTCAAGGCAAAAAGCTACATGAAGCTTTGCAAGCATAAGCCAAAAAATAGGCTGGAGGAGATTTCCCTATTCCAGCTTTAGGTACTAAAAAATATATATACATGTGCATACTTACATACATATACCTACATACCTCTTGGTTCTGGCTTTCTCCTCCTTTACGTCTGCCTACATCAATCCTACTACAAATCCAAAGGCAAAGGTACGTTTCATCTGACTTTGCACATTCTCCTCATACTGCCAGTACATTAGAATCAGAAGTCATCTTGTATCCATCTCGACAAATATTCTCATGGCTTTTCTTTTCAATTTGTTCCTCATTAAATGTTCGGGTACACATTGCAAAATCATGCAGAGAAGGATAGAACAAAGGAAAGCAAGCCAAGAAGTTTACGAGTAAAGTGATCTTTTAGTTTGCTAGTCAAACCAAACAGAAGTTTTCCCCCTGACTTTACATTCAAGGCATTTTATTGCACCTGAATGAATTCTTTCAATTTATTGAGATCACCATTTTTAAAATTAGTAAAATTTAACAAAACAAAGCCCTTAAGTCAAAGCATTTCTTTTCAAGATTCAAAATTCCAATTTTTTTGATAGATTTGTGAATTTGTTTCTCCTGAGCTAAACATGCAGCGCTGGTAAGAAGTTTCATTGCAAAAATTCTGCCTATCGCTGAAGAAAAGTGCTTTTGTACGTGCCTGCATTTTTGTGTGGAAAGAGGGGTCATTTAGCAGGCTAGGACAACGCATAGAGCTGCCAGCTTTGCCCCTCTTATTGCCAGCGTTGGCTACTTTCTGCTGCCTGCCTGGAATCATTTTGTTGTGGATCGTATAATCTCCTGGCATCGCTGCCAGGGTCTGCAAGAGTTTTGGGGTCTAGAGCTGTGTGGAAGCATGAAACATTGTTCACATTCAATTTGTACCAGTCAGTGGCATCAGCGTTCACGTAATAAAGGAAAAATGTTTATGGACATGAGTAAGTCTAGCAAACCCCCATTAGTTTCTTCTCCCCTCACCCCCAAATGTATAAAGACAAACAGAAACTAATGTTGATCACCTTGTGTTCAGAGTCATGGGCCATTTTCTCAGCTGGAGCACAGCAGAGATCTTCTGGCTTCAGCCTAACGATGCTGATTTATACAAGTGAAGCACATGGCCCACAGTCTGTGTTACGTATACAAAATCCCATACGGTCTTAATTTTGCTTTTCAAAGCCTACAGAAATCCACAAATTAACACCTTTTAGCATTATTCGCTGTAGTTTTGTCAGTTTTTCTGCAGTAATCGATTTTCGAGTTAGGGTTTATTTCTTGTTGGTGGATGTATTTATGACGCACGGTTACACCTACAAGAATACATTAAAATTTTTTGAGCCACTTGGAACTACCAAGGCAAACTAGTGCCTTGCAGTTGCTATAGTCTGTGATGTCACTAGAAGACTATTCACGAAAATCAAGCAAGAGAGTTCCGTTTTCTCCGATTAAAGCAACCCAGGTTACACTTTTAAAGAAGCCATACCCGCCACACAAATAACTTTAAAGAATATTTTTGAAATGTGAAGAAATATTAGCACAATACCAAGCATAAAACTTTTACCTGTATATCTCCCCACTGATTACCTTCTTGTTTTGAGAGAGAATGCCATTCCTTATGTAGCATCTAGTAGAACAAAGAAGAAGCAGAGACTGAACTGCGTGTCTGTGTGCTCCGGGCATCAGAATCTGATGCAGCTCACTTTCATCTTGTTGTGGCTTATCTGGTAGGCAGGCCCAATGGCAGCATAAATTCCTAAGGATAAGTTATATTATACAGCATGTGACTGAATTCAGCCAACTCACCAGAGAGAAATTTGCATTTCCTTTCAGAGTTTTACTTACTTTTTAGACAGTAGCCTTCGCAAGTGGAATTTGTCAGTGTAACCTTTACCATAGTAAGACATGATTTAAAAAAAAAAAAATGTACAGACCCACAGTTCAGCCTGTATGTCAAGCTGGACAAACGTGAATGTATTCATGCATATATAAAACATACATGACCTGGGCGATCTTATCTTTAAAGACATAGGGTTGTGACTTAAGAGAACTGGATTCAATTCCCAACCTTGCTACTGAATTCTCCTGTGACTTGAGATAACACATGCAATATCTTAGTCTCTCGTTCACTAATGTAGACAAAACAGGCCTTTGGGGGCAGGGATTGTCTTTACTGTGTGCTTATATACTGCCTAACAAAATAACTCTGATGTTAGTTGGAATCTTCGTCATATTACAAATAAGTTATTGATAGTACTTTTTTCATTTTCATGCCAAAAATGGGTCACAATGAGGGTAGTGTTAAGCAAATACTATAATTAAGGAACAACATGTTTCTGGTTTTATTTTCTCCTATTATAATAAATACTGTAAACACTTGTCTTACAGTACTAGTTCAAAGTATTCCAGGCTGCAGTGAGCTACTTCTCTGTTTTGGGGATATCACTGTAATATATGCTGGTACTTTATAAAAGCTTTCTTCAGACATGCAGAAATTTGAGGCAGAATTCTTCAACACCTTTTCTCTGACTGCCAACGCAGAGCTGTGGCAAGGAGATGTGAAGTATTCTGTAGCAGTTAGGGAACAGAAGACCCAACTAGGGGAAGCGATCAAAACAGTGCTCCCCGCGTGGCAGGGCATGGACTATAAAGCCCATGCCAAGTTCACATCAGCCAGTGCTCGTCTGCACTGCACTTGAGTTAAGGGGCTTTATTTTAACATTTCTTCTGGAGAGGTAGCGACGTTATTAAAGGCGACACTGCATATTATCCACCATCACTCTTGTCATCCTCCTTTAGGCTATATCCACACCCCCACGCTACAGAAAGCTACAAAGCCAGAGACCCTTGTTACCCATTAACTACTGAGAAGAGACCAAATGTGACTTTCCAAGCTCTGTGTCACAATTACTTACCGCACAGACCTCTGCTTTTAAATATGTGTTTTAATTTCCTATAATCCCAGCTCCTACCATGATTATGTGGAATTCCATTTATTCTATTTGTTCTATTTTAAAAGGGATGAAGTAATCTGTGCTGGAAACTATGACCTGATTGAAAGTACTGAAATGCTGCAATGTCTCAGACACAGCTCTGGCACATGAAGAAGTATAAATTAAACTCTTCTGCAGACATTTGATCTCTTGCTATGAAAAGGGATATTGTGCTTCCTCTGTTTAACAGTATTCTCTGTCCTCTGTGAAAAGAACCCTGTTTGCACATTTTTTTAAAAAAAAGTGTGGCATTTTTTTCCACTTTAAATAGGATTGCAAATTAAGCTTCAGCATGTATACACACAGAGTCTATATATTACTGACTGCTGAGCACTAAGGGATGCCAATGCCAGATCTCATAGACTCATTAACTAACTGATTCAGTCGTTACCAGTGAATCTAATGCTTCTGAATTCAAAGGCAGTATATGCTGCAAGTACTCCAGAATCACAAACCATTTTTGGTCATGAGTAACAGATCAGCAGAAAGCAGGGCAGCATGTTAATCCAGTCAACATTCATTCCTTATGGTTATATATATAATAATTCTAGTAGCCATACAAACTGTGCACCTCTTAGCATAAGGGCACTGAGTACAGACACCATTTCTTTATTCAAGATAATCGTATGTTCCTTACAAACTCTAACGTAGCTCTCTTCAGAGTGATCTCATTATTCTAGAATTTTAAGTAAACTTATATAAACCTAGCTTCATGCAATATGAACTATAATTCAACATGCTGCATTGTAAAGTAATTCTGCAAAGTTAATTGTCCTGGGTTATACATTTGCTATAGAATTAGCTCAAGCTGTCTGCTCAACTCTAGAGTTAGAAAGTGTAAGTGAGAATAGCCATGCTGAAAAACAGTATATTAGTTGCTGTGGGGTAGGCAGCAGATCGGGCATGTGAACTACAGCAAATTCCCCCCCTCTTCCGCAAGCCAGGCAGCTCATATTAATAGCTACGGAGTTTTGTGCATCAGTAAGATTTCACGTTAGGGACAATGCTCCTGTTAACACTTCAGTGAAAACAGACCTTTAGTGATTTCTCTATCAAATGTTGTCAACTTACAAGTACAACAACACTGGACAAGATCTTCGAATATTCAGTATTGACCTGTCAGCCGTGCTGACGCTGACTCCTAAGGGCAAGGACGATACATGACTGCTGAAACTAACTATCCAACCTTTAGGGACTAAAAAAGTCAGGGAAGGTACAATGAAAGACGACCAGAAATATGATGCGCTTGCCTTCCTTGTGAAGCTTCTCCAGTTTATATCAGTGATTGAAATACCACAACTCTTTCTTCACCTCTCTTTAAAGGAAGAATGCCTCCTTCAGTATCAAGGAAACACGAGTAGCCAGGCCAGGTGGGTGTCCCTGGGTCAGCCTTGGGAGGGCCTGTGGCCGGGCAAGGGCAGGGCCATGGCAGGGCTGGAGCCGCTGCAGCATCTCAGGGCAGCAACTGATGGCCCCGGGCCGGGCTGAGATGGGGCTGGGACCAGTTATAGGATCTTCTCTTCTAGCTGACAGTCCGAATATTATCTTCAGAGAAAGACAGCACCTCTTCTACTGCAATGCTGGAAACAATTCCATTTCACTCTCCCTGCCTCAATACCATAGCTTTAGCTAGTTGAAAGCTTTCCATTCAAACTCTTATATTAGAAAAGTGTTTTTTTTGCTACAAGTTATTTTTAATACAAAGCATCCTGTTTCCTTAGAAATATCCACACTTCATTGAAATAGAGGACTTGAGTTTTCAGCAGCAAAATGTTGAGATTACCTCTGTATAATAGACCCTGTAATCGCCAGTTTTCCCTAACTTTTCTACTGCCAGCTGAGTCTTGGGAAAAAAAGAAAACAAAACTCTTCACTATATATTCGCTCCATCTTTCATTTAATGATACCATGATGCTCAGTCATTGCTATCTCATGTTGCTTTTCGCTGTAATTTTCAAAACAAATTAGCTGCCAAAATACAATGACATTCAACAGCAGAAGCTGAGCACCTAACTTCAGTGGCTCTTGCTGAGAATTCAGGCTTCAGCATTAATACTGAAAAGATATGTGCCATCTGTGACCTAGAAACTGGCATCTTTTGTGGCATTTAGTCCTTTCAGAGATGCATGGTAGTATGAAGAAAACCACTGCCGTGTCCATTGTGCAGTATTGAACATTTCCGCTTTGTTGTTGTTGTTCAGAAATCCTTATATCATCTTTGGATGCTTCAATTTAAAATAAAAATGAGATAATAAAATTAAAATAGCATAATACACATTGGCTGCACACATTGCAGCTTATGCTTCATATTTACAGAGTTATTACACTAGTTTTTGAACAATATATTTGACCGCTTTATTCTAAGATGGCTGCTCTTGTGGAACAACCTTCAGAAACTGTTTGAGCACTTTCAGTGTGACTGGATTTGTTTTGTTATTGTAGAGAGAAGCATTTTCAACAACTTGATGGCTTTGCGACTGGGCAGTTCCTTAACAGAGAAGAGAAGTAGATCCTGCTCCCCACTCTGGGGCTGTATTTCACATATAATATTCACTCAAGGAAAAGGACGTTTTCACTGGCAGTCAGAAAGGCGGGTTGAAAGAAATGCACTAACTGCATCGTTAAGTAAAAAAGGTTGCGTAAGGGACGTCTTTAAAGATGGTCCCAGACAGACTTTGCAAAAAGCCCGGTCAGATGCAAGTCCACGGTGGGCCTCTGATATTGAGAGCACCCAGTGGGCTGGGTCCCTCTGACAACCTAACCAGGCTTTCCTGGAAAAGTGGTGTCCAGGAATTTAAATGTAAATAGCAGAAGGTATCACCAGAGTTAGGGGACAGCTGAGAGGGGTTTGGTGGGATTGCAACTTTGCGCTTATAGGCCCCACTTCAAGTCCTTTAAGGTGTTATGTCATCAAGAGCGATAGATACAAGCCAGCAAGATTTCACTGTTGATCCTATGGTGGACTAAAATCCATCCATCTAGGCTGGTTAAACAATGTCTCACTGGAACGTTTTGGGAACTCTTTTACCCAAGGAGGGTTTTCTGGGAGTGGAACAAACCATAAGAGAGCTCTTTTCCTTCTTGTACCAGGATAAGAAGGAGCACCCTAAGCCCTTTTGTGAAAACAGTGACAGCAGTATAAAGTTCATTTAGATAGGACATTTGGAGTTTGTATCATCCTAGTTTTCTGAAGCAAGTAAAATCCCACAGAGCTATCATGGGCTCAGGAATAAAATATAGCTTTAGACATTGCAAAATGCTTCTATCGCTCCCTGGGTGTGGGCGTAGTTTCCTATGATGCATATTTTCCTTAAATTCAAAACACAGTGCAACTTCCCAGGCTCCCTTTCTGTATGTGGCTGGTACAAGTGGCTCCCCCTGAGCACTGTGGAAAAGGAGGAGAAGTAGATCACCACTAACTGTAATACATTCATCTCTTCCTTTAGGATTAGGAATCCTTATGAGCTGCAAATTCCTAACTGAAAGTTAATGAGCAGATTTCCTGTTTTTTCCCTAGGCCTTTAACATGTTTACTTGCTAAAGAAGGCTCCTCCCATTGCTGAATACCTTTGCAATTAGCCATATAGTCTCCAAGACTGTCATAGAAGCATTGCGCCAAGTCAAGACATGACTGATTTCAGTGCAAGAGTTTCTCTATGCGTGCCTCATTTCCTCCAGTGTCCAGTACCTTTTTGGGAGCACCATGGATGTTCTCCAACAAGTAGTATTCCAACTCCTACAGAGCTACTTCTAGTCATGCCATCCTTATCTCACTCCTGCTGTAAGGGGCAGACAGCATCCCAGCTGTGTCCCCTTTATTGCTAATGGCTGAGTGGCAGGCTGGGGAGTAGTATGCCTGGTTTTGACAGGCATCCATCATCATTCACCTGAGATCCTTGGAGGGAAAACACCACGCTGCAGAGACATCTCCTGAATTTTTCATTTGTGTCTATGGGGGAGGACTGTGGGTTCCCACAGCTGGGAACACATTCATTAATTCTTTCCAGTAGTCCTTTGCTCTAATATGGTCTTAGCAATCCAGAGCCCAGCATTACAGAAGCTTCCCACAGATAAATCATTTCTGTTAACCAAGCAGAGTCATCACTTAACTCTCTATTAGGATGAGGAAAAAGCAGAAGACAAGCCTCCTCAATGAGACTGTTTTGGATTCCATGCTGCTGAAGACTTTGTAGCTTCCAGTGAGCTGGAAAACCATAATAACCTCTCTGAATTTCACTGGTATTCATCCCATTATTATGTTTGACAAACCAGCACAAGAAAGAATCATGAAGGCAGATAATTTTTGATCTCTCTAAATCCCATGTTGCTCATGTTGCTTTACTGCACCTATGGCCACATGAATCACAAAGGGACCACATTTCTCTAGAAAGTATATTCCCAAGATAATAACAGCATAAAAACTGCAGTACGTTAGACAATCTGGCTCGCTATCTCCAGCTGTGGCCAGAGCGGGATGCCTGGAAAAAGAGTATAAAAATACAGCAAGAAAAGAGTGATATTTCCCCACAGTATGCTCCCAGCTTCCACCAATTTCTTTCTAGTCTAGGGAAACTGTGTCCCCTCTTCCAAAATCACACCTCTTGGTCCTCTGTACACAGCATCTACACCAAGTCTAATGGCGTGCCCCTTCCAGTTCTTAAAGCAATCAAGTGGGATTACATTTAAGTCTGTCCCTACCAAAGTCTTTCCAACATAGCTGACTTTCCTTCGGCCTTATTAGCGACTGTTAGCACTTCTATGCATTCAGTGCAAGGTGCCAAAAGGCAGAGCCATCCCACCTCACATTTGTATTTGTTCCTACCGAAAGTCATCCTTCAAGGGGGGGGGGGGGGGAAGTGAAAGTAGTAGTGTCCTCCCATATCCCTCCCTTCTCAGGAATGATGTGGCAACCAGGCTGACTTTGCTCAGAAATACCCTAAAGTTATTAATAATATTTCATTATTACTCAGTGTTTTCCCACTGTTTCAGCAAAACAGCTAGCTAACTACTGCTCTTGAAAAGCACACATTCAAACACTTATCATCAAACTAAGAGAAAAATGCTTATTTTGCTCATAGAAAAATACTACAGTAAATTTTGATGAAAATTTATATAAACACTTCATTTGTCTTGATATTTGAACTGTGACTATCAAAGTTCAAGCTATGTTTATTAGGCACTTGTTGACTGAGAAAAAAAAAAAAGAAAAGAAAAAATCACATGATATTATTTCCATTCCCTGATTGGCTCTTATTAGCAAGTTTCTGGTGCTAAAGACCCAAAGGAAAAGAAATTAAAATTTGCTTTGGACAAGAATTCCCATGTCCAAGCAACATTCATTTCCTAGAATGTTTATTAAAATTCAGCTCCATGAATGTTCATAAAACAGCTCAGAACAGACACAAGCTCAAGGAGCGCAAATTAAAGTTTTAAATGAATATTAGCCACCTTTTTAGCAGCATTCATTAAGTCCTCTTCTAAAGTATTGATCTTAAAGGCATCTGAGAGATGTTTTTAAGTTCAATAATGAAATTAATCGAATAATTTATAAAGGCATATGTTTATCATTGAACAAAAATTTAATATTCTGACCATTATAATGGCCATTATTATTTTATTTTAAAAAAATTGTTGTACCTTTTAGAGACACTTTAGTAACCGTGTTGTTTCAGGATACAAAGGACTATAGAGCATTGCCCACTCTGAATAGTCCTCTGAATGGGGCCTTTGTTTTGCGCGCTGTTTTGGTAGGAAATGGTTGCTATTTAGGTCTCCAAGAGGGAATATAAAACCGTGCTCACCTAATCAAACAGAACAGTAAATACAGCAGTTAATCTGACAACTTCAAATTCCTGAATTGCATTTGGAGAAACAATTCAACACAAACAATCATTTAAAGCCTTCGTTAATCACACACCTTGGGTTACTAAGATGCATAATTTGTTTTAGTTATTGCAAACTTGTGGTTCTGACATTTCTAGGAGTTGGATGTTTTATTAAAACCAAAAGAGGGGAAAGGTACTGTAAAACTTTTTTTTTTTTTTTTTTTTAAATCAGTAAAGATGTAAAACACAAGTAGTGGTATCACACATATCAGAAGACAGTCCTTTCATAAATCTATGTCTAAAAATGTAATTACATTGTCCTAAGTATTCTACACAAAGGGAATAGAATTGCTTGTGAACTAAATCAGCTATTGTTCTCTGTGGTGGAGGAATGTTCCTTTCAGAGCAACCCTGCTTGGTGACTGTGAATCTAAAAGTATAGCCTGCTTTGCTTAAGTTATTAACAAATTTACAATAGCTTCATAGTTACCTTGAACAGGTTCACTGGGCAGTTCAGAAACAAAAGGGAGAAGGGGGAAAGCATGTGTAACAAAAATTCCCACCTGGCACTTCAATGCAACATGAAACGACTCTTTGGAACAGGAACAGAAAACGGCCTTCTCATTTGGATATAATCAAATTTAAGGATGTAACTACTATATTCATGTCTTACGCCTCACAGAATAACGGCAACGCTATTTTGCGTGTCTGTCCTTGCAATATAACAAGGTAGTTTGGCCAAAGCCGGCTGCGTTTTTAAAGCATTACACAAACTCATTCTTCCCTCTTGAAAAAAGAAATCTGGCTTTTAAAAGAGCCATTGTCACTTCTGCCTGAATGTTTATTTTACTGTCTCCTGCACAGCAGAGGGCATTCCACCTATAAAGAGCAATTATATAGCACTGGGACAATTTGAATGCTCTAATCAATGCTAGTTAAAGTGTAGATAAATAAACTTTTACAGTGCCAGGGCTTCTACCCTCCATGGAAATTATTGTTAATTTATTGAATCAATAATCGTGGAACAATAAATTATAATGGCTTTTGTTTTACCAAACCCATCCTGAAGCATGTTTAAAAAGCACAGCTTTATAAATATTGCAACAGGCTAGGGGGAGATTTCCAGCCAAGGCTTTGCGGCTGCCCCATTATGCAAAAGATTAGACTGTAAAGGCAAAAAAAAAAAAAAGAAAAGAAAAAGAAAAAAAAAAGCCCTTGAAGGTGCAGAGACACTGGAAAAAAAAAATCCTTAAATTCAGGAAGTGCCAGGGTTGTGGCTCAGCCCTTTTTTTTAAGTCTATTTTTGCAAATACCTTCATTACTAGAGATACCTTTGTCAATTTGTTTTACATGAAGTGTAAAATGTTAGCTTTATACTTTCAGAACTCATATATTTTAAAATACAAGACCAGAAACATTACCGCATAACTTTGGAATAGCCCAATTAACCTCAGCAGTGTTATTCTGGGTCTACATCAATGTAGCACTGTCACAGACTTACCCAACAACTGAGAATATGTTTTCTTCAGATGCAATTTCACCCAAGAAGATAACTGTGGAATTAACATAACCTTTGAAAAAAATATTACATCAGGCACACCAGTGGATATCATGTACACAATATCCTCTTCCTCAAAAGCTTTGTACAGGAACTATTTACTACCCTGTATTTTTGCAATACCTACTGCAAGGAAACCCGCATTCTTGCTTGTTAAGGTGCTAGTATAATATAATTAACTTTAATCATAATTTCATAATCTATTACCTACAGTCTTATTGTCATCTGGACAGGTGAAAATGCTCCATGCATCTGTAGTCCAATGAATCCAGTTTGTATCAGTTCAATAACATAATGAAACATTTTCTTGTGAGGAACTGACAGTTTTTTATTGACCTTCTCCATGCAGAATGAGTTAGAGCCGGGACTGCTGACTGTTCTGCGGGGAACAGCGTCACAGCAGGAGCAGAGACAAGCAACAGCAGTTACTGACTTTGAAGAGTTGGTTGTTCTGGAGTAAGATGTCAGCTTATCTGGTGGTAAAGAGAAAACACCCATTGAGTTTAATGCATGAAAATTTCGCCCCAGTTCCTTTTGAATAGTTGCTGCCAAGATTTCAACATTAGGACAATTATTGATGAGAAGCCAGACCTTTAGCAAGGTGTAAATTAGCTTAGCTGAGCATGAATTAACGATTCTACATGGATTTGAAACAGCTGAGCATTTGGCCCAAAGACAGTTAATTCTGTATCCGCACTTAAGAAAGCAACCACATGAGCTGCTATCCTGCTTCTGATCTCCTATTTTTGATGAAGGTTTTTGAAGCTGGAGCCACAGTGCCTAGCTTATGTAAGCTTTGCTTATTACACAATGCGCTAAACATAAGTAAAAGTAGGCTGGATCATATGGGGATGCAAACCTGGCCAAAACCCCCAGAAATCTCTGAAGTGGGTGTGAGGAAAATCAGCTGCTGTAATTATGATGGTGGTTGTGGGGGATAAGGAAGCAGCCAGATTTGGCTGAGTTTGAGGCAGTGCTTTTTGATTTACAGACAGGGAGTGTATTTTGACTTGTCTTCAGATTGTTAATTTTTAACTCTTGCTGCCTGCAAGACTTCCAGTGGGCAGACAAGAAGCATCACTCCAAATTCTGCTGACATCAGCAGTCAGCGTTTGTCCATAGATGGCTTCAAAATGACTCCTGCAGTCGCTAGCGGGCTGTGGCCATTTTGTCTCGGTACCTCTAATCCAGTTCACCGCTGCTCTGTTCCTGCAATCTGGCATAAGCCTCCGGTACTCTGCAGCTTGAAGCTTCGTGACATTATGCCTTTTTTATCTCCATACTATGAGCTTCTCAGTCCTTCTGTTCTGACTTATTTCATCAACCACAAAGGGAGAATTTCCATGGGAGACTTTTACCATGCATCTGACACCCTGCCTATCTTTTCTGACAATGTTATGCAGTCAGTATATGCTTATGGGGCAGAACTTGGCTCGTGGGGCTTGTGAAGTCTGGGACATTTCAGGAATCTTTGGGATGAAAAAACTACGTAGTTAAAGCTATTTTTAGCAGCAGCAGTAGCAGCATCTGTTATTCAGGGACTTGAGACTGCACCATTAAAATCTATGAGAGTTTTGTCATTGATTTAAATCAAGAAGAAGAATAAACCCATAGATGAAAAGCTACATCCAAAATATAAATATCTATCTTTTTGTAATAAAATATGTAGGACAGTGTGTGCTTTCAGTAATATCTGCAGATAAGAAGTCACAACATAAATGGTGTTCCAGAACTGCTATTCTAAGCTTTCTCTTTACTTCAGATTAAGCTCCTCTACTGTCTCTCCAGCAACTGTATACAATTATGTTCTCTCTGACAGCATCCCTAAAGCAGATGTAATTAGGGATCTTTGGAGCCAAGATATGCATATCTTAATTACAGGACCAATATGGGATACTATTTGTTCCAACATTTACTAAAAAAAAAAAAAAAGAAGGGAAGAAAAATAAGGGAAACATCTAACTTAAGAGAAAGTTATTTTTACCCAAACTCTGACTAGAATATGCGCATCTAAACTGGCTGCTGTGAATATGATGCTGAAATATTAATGGGGGTGGGGGGGTGCAAGACTTTATTGCACCCACCCTAGCAATTCCAGGAGAAGACAGAAGACCTGATTTTTCATGACAGTGCATACTGAATGGTCACTTAAAACTGTACAAAGTCAGCATCTAAATATTAGCGGATCAGAGTTGTTCATGCACTTATAGCAGTTGCAAGTTGCTAACTAAAGCGTAAAGTAAGGGAGAAGCAGGCCCTTGAGCTATATAATTAAATTAACCCTTTGGCTTCTTGAATTTCAAAAATTTCTTCAGCAATATAACTAGCCTTACCATATTATGTGATAGGAAAAATAGGAAAAAAAAACCCAAAAGGGTTCCTGGGTTGCCAAGATCCCAAACTTTTATGTAATAAATTCTTTCTACTTTTTTTCCGTCTCATAGGTCAAGATACTAAAAATAGATATCATAGTTTATTGAAACATTACGTACATTCATGGGATTGGATCAATATTCATGAGCAAAACAAAATATAGAGAATAGTGGATAGGTAACTACTTACTGCTTACAGCATCTGCACGTTTTTTTCCTTTCAGTTGTCATTAACAACTTCTCCAGAGCTCTTTTAGCGTTCTGTATCTTCTGTAGAGGGAAGGATACCTTCATTCCATGGGCTAAAGCCTACAGAAAAAAGAAAAGGAAGCAGAAATGCTTGATGTTCAGTCTTCACTCTGAGACTGATCTCCTCCGTCTCAGTTTCTCCCCTTGAAATTAGGAATTATTAACACTTGGTTTCCTCAACAGGTGGTGTTTGTGAGCATTATAATTCCACAGTGATAATCTGCCTAGCAAATGCCTCATAAACTAAAAAAATCATTTTTACAAATCGAGTTAGCTCCTATACCATTGTTTTTTCTACATAAAAGTGATTGAATGATAATAACCTCCCAGTTAATTCTTTCTTCTAATAAATGAAGACTTCATATTTGATACTCCCAATCTCCATATTTTGTTTCTAGTTCAAACTCTTAACCCTGTGTTTCTCATCATCTTTCATATCTTTGCTAATCTAGATATTTTTAGAACAGCTTTGTTTTTTTCAGGTTATTAATGCATACTTCTGACAGAAGACCTGTCCCTCCCTAGGGACACTGAATATCACATTTTCATCTTCGGTGGCAGAAAGATCAATCCTTTTGGATTTTTAAGTGTGAAGACCAAAGGCCTGTACTAGACTAATTTTCACTAGCAGGTATGACAGAGGTATTGGAGTATTTCTTGTGGAAGACAGAAGACAAGTGAACAGCTCCAGCTAAGAGACCACCCAGTAAATGCTCCAGGAAGGACTGAAGCTATCTTGATTTCCTGGCTCAGGCAAATCATACAGCATATTTTGCCAGTCCTGATGACCAAACAACAAGGAACGGTTTTTCAATTTATTTCTCTGCAAAAACAAGTGATTGCTTGATAACTTTTCATGAGGAAAAGACTGATATCCAGAAAGATCTGCTCCCTCATTCAGGCAGTCAGACTCAGGGAAGCTATGTCAACCTTTTTGTCTTTTAAAATACATTCTAGTTAATTTCATGCTTTTTTTATCTCACTGCCTGGATTAAGCAAAGTTTTGTTTCGTTGTGCTAAAATTGTGCGAGGTCACTTGGATTATTACTGCCCACACACTTCCAGGGTGCTTACTGAGTAAACAGTAGGCATAAAGGCATGGGACATCAAGATCAGTGGCTAGGTGAAAAAAAATGGGCATGACAACTATAAAACACTATAAACAAAGTGGACGTGACAAGCATAATTAACCAAAACAATACATAAAGTCCCGAGATGTTATTAGTGTTTATAACATATATAGCTATTATTATCGGGATTACAGAACAAGGGTAAAATGTAAAGAACGCACTACAGTTTTGAATATTAGTGAAGTTCTGCATGCAGAATAATATTATTTTTTCCCACTTCCCTTCTGCCACCCATACCCAGGTGAGATCAAAGAACCAGAGAGGAAGATGACTTGCCAAGGGTCACCTACCAGGAACGCCAGAAGCAAACTGGGATCCAGGAGGCGCAAACCTGTGCTCTGAAATTAAACGATAACAGCAATAACACCCACTGACTGCCCAGCACTTTGCAGCTCCAAAAGCACATATAGGCCAAAATTAAATACCATGACTGATGTCTAAGAGGCCCTGGAAAAACGTCATAGCCAGCGATGAAGTAAAACTAAGCACATCTCACTGTTCAGAGGGCAAACTGCCAACATGCCTGCATGCTGACTGAGGAAAAGCAGAGGAAGACCTGCAGAAGGAGAGAGCTCAAGGGAAAGATGATTTCCCCAATGACAGGATACAACTGCAAGAACAGTGAGAACAGTTTGACTGCACTCAAGTTCATTGCTGGTTCTTAATCAAAGCCTCAGGGTGTTATTGAAATACAAGTATTAAATAATACTAAAACATAGTGAAGGACAACAAGGATCACAAATAATTTCTCTCCAACTGTGAGGGAGCTGCGTGTCCCTCAGGTGCCCACATTTCAGTCTTCACAGATATGGTGCTTTACCTATGTAAATACGGATTGTATCTGGCATATGACTGCATCTATGCGTTTTTAATTGAATGACAACAGCAATCCTCCTCTGTTTTTACTATCTCAGTTTGTAAGAGAAACAGCTTGAAGAGGGTTTTTTTCTATTGTTGGTGTTTGTATGAGTATCTTACACATTTCTCTGATGTGCAGTGACATATAAATAAATATATAATAATAATAATAATTTATAAAGATTTAAATACCATAAATATATCAATACCATAATTATATTTATTTATAATTGTGTGTGTGTGTGTGTGTGTGTGTGTGTGTGTAGATATATAGTTAAATAGACATGTCAGTGTTATCTGAATGAGGAAGGACTTTGTCCCAGCACATGTGTTTTGTGTTAGACCTGAATGCAGGGGGACTGAAGCCCAGGCACACTCCCTAGTCTAGGTGGTGGGACCTGCATCGCAGGCTCACTCCCTGGGCAAGGCGTCTCTCTTGTGGGTGGCAGTTTCCTCTTTCAGGTGCAAATCAGTTCCTGAGGCACGTTGGATCATATAAAGGAGGACAACCTTCAGGTACTTAGGTATTTACATTTTAGGACTGAGAATTGAGCTGGACAGTGTTACAATGCCCGAGACGATGGCCCTCTTGTGCTTTTTTCTGAAGCAGACAGGCTGAGATATTCTTCACTTTATTTAGTAGCACAAGAGGTTTTGGTGGGGGGGGGGGGGGGGTTTAGCTTGGTTCAAAGAGCACTATGGATCCCTTGTGCACTGAGATTTCAAAAGCCAGGGGAAGGGACGGCGTATTGGCAAGTGTTTCTGCTTCCCACTGACACTGCTTTAGCCCTGAGTGCTTTTCAGCCGTGGCTTGTGAAGGGACGAGGGAGAGGGAGGCGGAGGGAAGGAAAAGGGGCCGTCTGCTCCACGGCTGTCCCTCAGGCTCTGTGAGGCTCTCTCCCCCTTGGGACGAGGGAGGCTGTGGATGTGAGGCGACGCTGAGGCACGCTTGACAAGCCTGCCCCTGCCCCCTGCATTCCCACAAGCTCAGTTCAGCTCACAGAGCAGGCAAGGAGCAGATTTACAGTTCCTCCTTGGGTTACCCTCGCCCAGTCCCCTGAAGCACTGCTATCGCTGCCCACGGTAAACCCTCTCGGGCGCAGCAGGCCGAAAAGCCGAAGGCAGAGACGGCTTCTGGCCACCACGCGAGCGCCCACGCAGCTGAGGGGGCTTGCGCTGCCTTCTTTCCAGCCGTGCCCTGGCCAAAGGTGGCCCCTATGCTAGCCCCAGTTACTCCTGATCCTAACGCTTTAAGGGGTCCTCTTTAAAACACCAGGCAAGATCTTGTTTTTAGTACAGCCTTATGTAAGGGGAGGAGGAGGAGGGAGCAAAGAAGTAGTAGTTCACAGTGATATTTCTTTCTTAGCGTTATTGTCTTAATTCTTTGTTTGTCCAGGAGCTGAATCATCCATGGCTCCTCTGGGACACGGTTCCAGCTGCTGTGAAACCCAGTGGCGAAGGCAGAGCTGATTAACTGTGGGCTCCCCTGCTGCTGCATGCAGCCAGCGAGCCATGTACGGGCCATTTCCCCAGCAAAATTTGTCTGTTTATTGAAAATCATGGATGGATTTTCTCCTGCCCTCCCTGCAACAAGGAAAGCTCACATAGCCAGGACGCTCTCTGGTGCTAGGGAGAGCGTCAGTGGCGGGGGCCAGCCTCTGGCTGGCTCCGCTATAGGTGCCACAGGCATGTAGAGTGAGGCAGGAAGAGGGACACAGCTCACACCTTCAGTCTGTGAGGGGTACAACTGAACCTGTTGGGGGAAGAGCCCAAAGGAGATCTGTTCAACTCTAGATAGCCTGGAGAGGAATAAAGCCCACAGCTCAAATGACTGATCAGTGGCCAGACGCAGAGGCCACGAGCAGCCAGCACTAGGATATACTTTGTTCAGTTGCTAAGTGCAGATGACTGACCAAATTACTCAGTACTGAAAAACAACCCTAAACCTTAGAGATTGCTCCTTGATGACTACTACATAGTTTCTCCTTCTTTTCCTTAGCAGGACAATAACAAAAAAATCCCTGCATGATGCAATTGTTTTCCTTCAGCTTCTACAGCCTGAAGTGTGTAGCGAGCTGCCTTAGTACAGGCTGTACATAGACAGAAGTGACCTGTGCTGGTAAAACCGATGCAGCAGGGATCGCTCTACTACTGGACTACTCAAGAGGGCCCGTTCTATTGCTACAGACAGATTAGACAATGTTTTGAAATCTGACTGATCCGTTGACAAAATTGCCCTCGACGCCTTTGAAGTCCTCAGGTTCTCCTGGTTTCTGAGGATGGACTTGCCTGCTCAGGAGAGGTGCGCTGCAGCCTGAGATCAGAAAGGGGTTGCTTTCGCTTTGTGAGAGTCATTATTTTCAGCCACCTCATCTTTAACCAGACCAAACGCCAGGTCAAGAACATAGGCAGCCACGTGACAGGGTGCTGCGCTCACTGAGACAGCTTTATAGTTTGTTACAGCAGGCAAGTAATTTAGAGCCAGCTCAGGAAAATCAGCACCGAAGTAGCTAACAGTGTAGTAAAACTGATTGCAATAATTCGTTCTGAAATCTTTTTCAGTAACAAACAGGTACTTTCTTGAAAGAAAATGAGTATTTTGCAAATAAAATTTCTCCCCTTTAAAAATTCTTCAGTTTGTCAGTGTAAAGCTAATTTTTTCCCTGTTTGATTTCTTCCCTTCTCTGTTTTTTTTTTTATTTGCTGTACTGAAAAACAATAATGTAGGGAGAGACAAAAAAGGCTCTTATTTGTCAGTTAAAATTGACAAATATCTCTGATTTCAGTTTTTTGTGAGAAAAATGAGAAAAAAATAACAAATTTTAAAAATAACTGGGGGAAAAAGAACCAACTTTCAAACAGCTCTACTCTGGAGATACCAATTTACAGAATATAACACCAAACCAGTACACTTTTTCAAAGCAGAAGGAAGCTCCTTTCCAAATTCTGGCATCTTGTTTCTTAAACCGTATAGCAACAATCTACCTTCTTTGCTACAGCTGGATCCATAAAATCAATCCAAAAAAACTATTCAAAGGAGGAAAAGTGAAAATGAGTTTTCAATAGCAGGAAAAAAATGGCTTGTTCCTTTTAGTTACATTACCTTATGCATAAACATACATATTACATAAGCTGTTTAATGTGATATGAATGAATATTGTAACAATATATGCCCATCAAGGAGCATCATCTAGTATACTATGCCTACTCCACAGCAACATGTGGAACGGAGCTTACATGTTGCTTTTTAGGGACAGCATCTATAGGAGACTGGTTGTTGGCACTCAACCATTTTAGGGCAGTGCACATATGTTATGTGCACAGCTAATAGGATATAGCCAAACATTTCTAAATCTGAAGGCAATTGTTTCATACACACGCTAGGCCTATATATTATGATGCAATTTGTATGTTCAAAATACTTAATGAAAAGAATTTTCTTTTAGTATGATAGCAGAGAATACCCATAACAGCTACCCTTAGAGTAGGCTGGAAACTCCATGTTAGCCCGACATAGCTAGCTCCATGTACACACTGAGCAACATTTTTTTGAAATGACCAGGGAAGCTGAAGAGCTGGTATAGCATCAGGCTTAAGCATCCAAGCTGCCCTTGCTCAGCTGATGCACAGCAATTTGTTGATCCGCAATAATCTGATTTGGCTTCTGAACCATTTCATTCAAAGTTGAATCAAGGTTCAGGATCTAATTCAAGTGCACTGAAATCACATAAACAACCAGCTGAAAGTCTGACCCAATAGTAGTGCTCCTGACACTTACTGTTACCTTAGCAGTAAGGTCCTTTACAAACAAAAAGGCAGGTGAGGTTCCTTCCTCAAAAAGTTGTGTCTAATCTGACGACATGAAAGTAGGCTGCCACTCAGAATGAATAACAAAGAAACCTCCTAGCTGGGAAAGAGGAATTAGTAACCACTAATTTCTGTTTGCATCCTTGGTGTGACTTTCTCTGTGATTCTCGGGCAACTTAGCTTCTCTGACGTATTTCTGTGTTTACAAAAGGGGAAATCTTAAATCATAGGATTATTTGTTAATGTTTGTAAAGCACTTTTAGCTAGAGGGAAAATCTTGGCTGACAGTACAGAAGCACAAAGGTACTGTAATAAACCTCAGCTGACTGCTTAAGGTTCCCCTACTGCAACACACTCCCTAGTTGGTGTGGATGGCTCTTACTCACATCGTTGGCCCCTGGCATTGACAAAATGCAGACTGGGGAGTTTCTGGATCGTTACTGTGTTCAAGCAATTGGCACAGGGGCCTCCGTAACAACTTTGAGATGGAACAAGCCACCAGAACTCCAGATATCAAGCAAGTGCAGCAGCGTCATGCAGCTTTGTCAGTCCTTAGACTCAGGCTGAACACAGTCGGACAAATGTCCAGGGCTGGAGTCAAAAGACAGTAATTTTTAAGTGTTGTAGTCATACAGTTCTGTGTCACTGGGTCAGAGGAGTCCAAGTTCATCTCTGCTCTATGTGTGGTAGAGGCCCTTTGTTTTTTTATATGGAAGGAGGGCAAATGTTTTATTCACAAGACCTTTTAATGTTGGTGGGCCGCAGGAAATTAAGAAGTTTAAATGGAGGCCAACAGGAAAAGCAAAGTGTGACATGTTGTATTGCTTATTCCAAGCCAGTGAAGATCGGGAACAACATTTCTATACAAAGGACTGTTTATATCAACCAAAGCGTCATTTTAAATTTCCTGTATGAGTCATTTTTTTGGTATCTTTTTGTCCTGTCTCTTTGTCACTATCCATTGGACTGAAAAACATAAGCAAGATCATGGTAAAAATCCTTTTTTTCTTTTTAAGGAAATCCTAACAAAACTAGATTCCTGGAAAACACCACTGCTGCTCACCACTAGCACTCCAAACAGTAAGCGCAGAAGCTGACCGGTCACTCTAAGGAATGGCTTTATGATTAATCTGGGGCTGTGAAAAATAGGGGACGCAGTAGCTCTGAAGAATAATTCAACTAAATACACTCACTCTGACTTAAAGGTGCCACCTTTATGAACATTTCACGGCTTTATGTTCAGAACTGTTGAGCATCTAAAGACACCCGGCTCTAGCAGGAATGGAGAAAGTTCTGTGCCTCTGAAAATCAGTCTTTGCACCACAGTAGTCTCTGTACCCACTTAATACTTGGCTTCTCTCTGAATATTGATAGTAAAAAGAGCAACACCTGAGGGACTTCTAGGATGCCTATCTGGTGGGGAGGAGACCTCAAGAGAGCACTTCTGACAGGCAAGCAGTACATAACTGTCCAGGCAAACTGATCTTTCTACTTTATCCACAAAGAACAGCTCTACATCAAGGTGCTGCATTCACCCACCCACCCCTAATAAAGAATTCATGTGCTTAGGATTAATGGCTTTAAAAAAAAAATTAGGCTTCTTGCCATACAACACAATGAAAATGCATGTTTTTCTTCTTAAACACATTTTAGCTTTTGTATGGATGTGTGAAAAGAGCCCATTATTAAGCCTGAATTATTTAAGCAATATTAGAAATGCCCCTGCCCTTTTGTTAATTTGCTTGGCTTGGTGCACACATGGCATTTGTTTTATATCATGTGTGGAACTTGCTTCTTTAAAAAGTCTGAAGGTTTCAAATTCCTCCGCTTTTGATAGATGTACTGTATGTACTGTTAGGTTTAAAAAAAAAGTTACAGGTGGCTGCTATTTTTCCCAATTCACTCCACAAAAGCCCCTTTATTAAACGAAGCCCTTAATGAAAAGAAAAGTAGAGCTACTGTATGTGAGGTTGCAAAGATCTCTGGTGGAAATATTTGGTGTTTACATTTTGCTGAACTATTTATACTGTGGACACATAGTACACTAAAGGCTCTCTTTTCTTTGCATAATAGAAATCCTTGTGACTGAATTCTATATACTTAGTATGGTTTACATTTTTTATCCAGCCATACCACATTTTATTCCACTCTGCTTTCTAGATGACTTTGTGTGTCTTTAACAGAGCTGTATAATAGCAACACCTTCTGGAAGAAGGCAGACACGCGAAAATCATTTTTGCCCCATACAGCTTGTGGCAGTCACCAGAGTACATTGCTAATACCACAGAAATTTAGAATAATAATTAGGATACATCACTAACTGTATGTGCATTTATTGCTTCATTTAGCAGTAATTGAAAACTCTGGGTTTTTTTTTAATAACTCTTTCAGAGTCTTTTTATTAAGACTCTTTTAACAGTTAACATTCAGTATTTTTTAACTACACAGGATTTATGGGTCTAAGGCTGTTCTATACACCCTCTGTCTGAGGATATGAAAAAGCAGAGGAGCACCCTGCTGCTTAGTGGAAGCAGTCACCTCTTCTCCGCTTCGGAACAGCACGAGCCACCAGCACGAAGACCAGCGCTTCCAAACGCTGCTGCCTGCAGCAGAGCTCCTGAAGCCACAGATAGGCAGCCGAAGTGCAATGGCCTACCTTTAACATCAGCTGAGCGCTTGAAAATCTCACAGTCTTAGATGCGTACCACAGTCTTCCTAACGTCTTTATAAATAAACCTCTGCCGCTTGAGAGCCTTTAAGAGACTTTGGCATGGGGACTTTTAAGTTTTTGCCTAGAAGGACAGGCAAGCCTTTCTGCATGTTACTGTGGTTTGGCTTTGTGCGCACAGATAGGAAACAGAGGGTTGGTGGCAGGGGGAACCATTTAACTGCCTTTTAACTTCAGTTTCTCGCTATATTTTCTTATTCTGCAAAGTACTGCAGAGAGTTACTGCTGTTAAAAGAATACTTCTAATTGTATCTTTGAATAGAGATGCAATCAACCTTTTTCACACCACTGTTGTGAAGTGAGCACTAGTAGAGGACCAGGGAAAGAGAATGAACATCCCTGACAAAAGAATATATAAAGGGACAAGAGGCAAGGACAGGAGCAGAGCACAACTCTTCCATGTTTAATTCTCTAGGTTCCAGATTTTAAGCATCAGACCACTATATGTCACTTTAATGGTGCCAGATAGATGAATGATCACACTTTAAAGCAGACAGAATTATTTAGGAGGAGATATGTGAAAGGTCTTGAAACATTTGGTCAAGGGAGTTTTTCAGTTGGCTTAAAGGGTGCAGAACTGAGACTCTGTATGAGACTCATAAAATTGGATGCCGTTCCTCACACAGGGTAAGTCATATTCTGGATGGCTAAACAGCAAATGTGGGCAGTTTTCTTCATGACAGGCAACTGGATCAAGTGTCATCTTTGGCGAATTCTGATGATTTACAAAGTTAATACAGGCTTTCCATTTTCCCTTTTCATTTTCGTATGAAAAGTACTGTTCCCTCTTCTGTTCCCCCAGTTAATACAGGTATGCCTCTGGGCAAAGATCCCCCACATTCTTTGCTTTGACACTATATTTCTGTATCTTCCATGCCTAAATCCTTTTGGTCAGGATTATATTTTGGAGACTTTTCCGTTTATTTATTTCTGTACACCCTTACTAGTGTTAGCTCCAGCAGCAACTATTCCTGCCCTCCTAATAAAGAAGCCATTGTACCACAAAGCATATATGCAATGCAGCCATTGTCCATCACGCACTCTAATTTTGCTCCTGCTGAGGAGCTCTGAGGAGAAGCCTTCTGAGAAATGTAGGATTTTCCAAAATGGGCAAAAAAAACCCCCCTGTAAGTTATGCTAAAGAGCATCTGTGAGGGTAAGACTGCTGAGGAAAACAAGCCTATGACTGACATGCTTCACATTGGTAAAGCATTTGAGGGTTAATGATGCCCACAGCTCCCTAGCAGCATGTGGTGCATGTTCCTCCCAACCAACCATGGCAGAACATGTTCTCCTCTCCCCGTTCCACTCCCCTCTAACTAACAACACGTTTGCACTTTACAAAACAGCCCTCGCTCTTGATCCTGCATGAGGGCAGACTGCTCAGCTTGGCCAGGTGAGGATAGCTAACCCAAGTAGTATATGGAAAGCTATATAGCATCAGGTGTGCCCTAACTCCTAGCAGGACAACCTCTCTTCCACATAGAAGCAGCAGCCTGTGCAATGACAACTCTGAAGAGCTGAGCCCCATGCTGTGGAGGTGCTCCATGCTGCTGTGCAGACAAGAAGTGCAAAACAAGCAGTCTTTTTCAATCTAATTCAGTCTTACTTCTCCTTTCCCCTTCACCCAAGAACTGAGTATGTCTGCTCCCCGCACTTGCAAATGCCCAAAGCCATGGGGTGACTAGCCGGAAGGACTGTGAGGAAGCTGTTGAAGCCTTTCCCTCCAGTCCTGTCAGCACAATCTCACTCTGACTGACACAGCTCAACCGTGTAGCCTGTGCTGGGGGCTGGGTTAATCCCGGGCTGGGGAGTTTGTGGCAAACCACTGACAAAATCGAGACTCTGTAATGGTATCCTAACATGTCTGGCCTGGGACCCTCAGTCGGTGATAATGACAGGCATTACCTGACCCAGCCAGCAAGAAGATGGGGATAGCTGTTCTCAAGAATTTGCAAATCGTTCTCCAGTTCCTGGCTCCTTCCCTTTGACTATCTTGGCAGCCTGTTCTGGCAGCCAGACTATCTCACCTAAGACTTCTCCAGCTGGTGAAGCATCTTGGCACTCCTGCCTCTCTATGCCCACACACTTTCATCAACTTCAGCAGTAACCCTTTTAAGTGTTATCTTGCAGGCCTAATTACTTCAAATACATTTTCCGGCTGACAGCATTGAACAGGTGGAAATTTAGCGCCATCTATTGCTAACTAATAAAACACTGGTTTGGTGAGAAAGCCAGAAAGGCCTTTTCCCAAGAGCGTTCGGACAGCCGACTTGGCTATAGGATTTATGTGATTCAGAAGGAGCATTCTTGCAGCCATCAGAAACTTTTCTACTTTGAACCGATGGTTAAAGCATTATAGTTCCCAGAAAGAAATATAAAAGTCTATGCTTTGACCTTAGCAAATGTTTTCAATCTGGAAATATTGTGAGAACCAGCTTTCTCATAAGATTTCTAAAATTTCCGAGTTACAGTTTGTCCTGAAATACTATGGCATTAATCTCTTTCTTTCTTTCCCTAACATCCCACCGGCGTTTCTGTAACAGTCCTCTAAGTAGCACATCTACTACAGACAAACTGCAAGCCTGCTCTCTTCATTCGCAGTTTATAGGCCCAAGCCCTAGGGAACGCTCATGATGGCCAAGTGCATCCCCCTGCCAAGCCTCTACTGCAGTCAAGTATCACCCCAAGCACCTGGGAAGGAGAAAAGGTGGTCACTGTTGCTGGCTGGCTGGCTGCTGGGGAAAGGGCTATGCTTCTGAAGAATCACTGATGAAGCTGAAAGTTACACTCTTGTCAAAGGTCTGGGGACTTCTACCTACATGGGATTAAATAATTTACAAATGCATATTTCTAGTAAACCAAGAACCCTGAAAAATTCCAGCAAGAGGCAATGGCTAGAGAGTAGGGTATGCTGATTTCCATGGCAGGGGCAGAGGCTGGATCTTTCCACAGCCCCAGCTATAACATTCAAATACATCTGAAGTGATGTGTGTTAGCTGTATGACATGTTAGCAGCAGAGATTATACTGCCATCAATCTCTGCTTCTCGCTGTAATCAATTACTGGAATTGCAATCTTTTTAATGCAAAAAGTAAAGATCATTTGTAGTGATGACAATTCAAGTCAGTAGGATGGATGAGCAGGTGTCTGAAAACACTCATTAAAACAACATGCTACTTCTGGCGTGTAAAGGCCAGAAGTAGAAATGTCTTGTCTAACACTGTGATACCTCCAGCAACAGGCCACAAAGATTCCCGAGAAGAGGAGAGATGAGAGATGACAAATCACTGGAGCAATACTACTTAAAGGAACTGCAGCCATAAAGTAGGAACATCTTAAAATTGTTAGAAAAATACCTCATACAATATAATCAGCTGTCTGTGTTTTATTGCCAGCACCACAATACCTAGTACTTTTCTTAAAGCTCTACATGCTGCAGACATGAAAAATTTATTTTTAAACTTTATTTTTTAGCACATATGATGAGGAGAAAGGGTGGAATATGTGTATCAGACAGTTTAAAAACAGGAAAGCCAAGATGGGGAGCTCCAAATGTTTGGTTTTATTTTTCAAATGACACTTGGGATTTTTAAGGTTGTCGCAAAGGGTTAGAAGACCTGGGTCATGGTTTTGGGTTCATCTCTATAACTGATCCTCAAAAGCCAACATAAGCTGTGCAGTCATCATGCTAATTACTTCCTTTTTTTTTTTTTTTTTTAATGAGTGAAAATCATTCTTCCTCACAAGAGACAGGGGGGTAAAGAAGAAATCAAAAAACAATTAGATAAGTAGAGCACGCCTGAACTTGAGTTAAGACTTTGCAGTTCTCTCAACTTAATACACAATAGCCTGGATCATTTCTCACTTCTATCCAGAAGTCAGGAGATCCTAGTACAGTGCCTTGGTTCTCTCAGCTTGACTTTGACATGTGGGAACCACTTTCATTTCCCACCATGTGTTTAGAGAACTGTCTGGTTCACATGGTCCTGCAGCTGAGCCAGCCAGTTCCAACAGCTTCAACTTGACTCTTTCACCTCCTGCATCTTTTCCCTGTCCTCCAGCCTTACATCATCATCATCATCGGCAATTAGGCTGCCCTGTCAGCATTTCCAGGAGAGGAGAGAAGGGGAGAATAAAACTTCATTATGGAACAGATCTGGCTCCTAGGCCATCAATTGGTCAGCTCTAATTTAGAGTAGCATAAAGGATAAGGCAAGGCAGATACCTGGTAGTGTGAAATGTGTCCAGATCCTTTGATGGTTTCTGCTTCTACCCAAAAATTCAGCAGTAGTCCTTGGAAGGAGCCGCTGGCTGGATGAGGAGACACTGATGTAGAGGAGTGTGCCTGACTGAGCTTCTAGATACTCACTCAGCTCTGAGACATTGTAGGAGCAGCCAGAGTGCAAACAGCTTGGTCACTCCCTTACCTCTCTGGGAGATGAGCACTGAGAGTTCAGGGGTGGCATCCTAGCCCTGTGTCAGCTGAGGGCTTCCATTCACCAGCAGAAGTCAACTGAACAGACCAGCATAAAGGCTGAAAAGTGAATGGCAGGCTGAAATTTAAATAGATAATAAATAATTTAAAATTACTTTACTATGGATCTCAATAATATTGGTAATAATCTAGGGCATACTAATGGTAAAAATAGAGAACAGGACATAAGAGCTTGAACTTTTAAGGTAGTGCCAACGTGAAGAAGATGATTGTGGTGCATTCTTCTGTAGTCTCTCCCAAATACTCCCTTTGTCCATTATTTTAGCATAAGAGGGATTTTATTTCAGCTTTGTTTGATTTGGAAAAAAATGTAGTACTAAAGCTTTTAAATAAGTACAATATGAATTAATACAGTTGTGTTTGTTGGTAGGACTGATATAGATGGTTTCTCATTTAAATATAGTCTCTACCTCTGTTCTCTGTATTTGTTTTGCTCTTTTTTTTGAGGAATGGGTGCTGGATGGCAGGGGGAAAGGAGGATGTTATTTTGTTTGGAGGGTTGAGCTCTTTTTCCTGCACGGGCTTTAAAGCCAGGAAAGCAATTGGAACGAGATCCCAATCCACTGACAACCTTCTTGCTTCAGATAAAGAAGCAGGAATGGGTTAAAGTAAGAATGGTACAGAATATCCCCTGGAGAAGACAGTACTCAAATTTGCTGGTATAGGTAATGTGACAGAAGTGGTTACGGGTGAAGGAGGGATATTCTAGTATAAGCCAAATCACACTGCATTATAAAAGTTCTGTAAAAGCCTGTTCCAACTCACACAAGCTCTCAGGGCTGTCAAGAAAACACCAAAGACCTGAGTCGCCTGGGATCAGTAAGTTTAAAGTCAATCTGTTCTTCCTGAGCTATGAGTCCTGTAAGACTATGACTCTGTTCCAGACTTCTGCTAACGGTAGTGCCAACTAGGAGCATGGTGAATTGTGATCTCCCCAGCAGAGCTGTGCCAGTCAAAGCCCCAAATGACTCTGTTGTTCTAGCAAAAATATGCTTTTCCTGGAATAGCTTTTCTTATGTGTGGTCATAGCTAGGTATGGTTCTTATTATATAAACAGCAAATACAGCTTCACTGGTAGAGCTGCAGCTGTATTTCTGTATTGATGAAAGGTGCCTAAACACAGACATAAGAGCAAAGCATATCACACTTCGGTTGTAAGCAGGTTTGGAGGTTGTTTATGTATAGCATGGCTAAAAATCCATTGCTACCTCACAGAGGCTTTACTGTTCTCTTTTGCAGTATTTCGTTTACTCAGAGGAAGCTATTTCAGACTGAAATTATGCAGGGGTTTTTTTTGTGCATGAAAAACAACAACTCTTCTTGCATCCCCCAGAATTCTCAAGGGAGGGTAGGACTGCACATTTCCTGCGATTGACATCTTTCTTCAAGCAGGAAAAATATCCTATCATGCATTTCAATTTAAAAGAGTAATTTGCCTAGAAAGTTAAAATGGTGACAAACAACCTAGGTCATTCCGCCAGTGGAAATCAGAGGGGTCAAAGTCTGATTGCTGGAGACAAGGCAGGTTTTAAGTGGGGGCGAAGTGAAGAAAACTTGGGAGCTCTGTGTTTTATCAGGGAATGAATGTTCCTGCAGTTCAGGCATTCAAAAATCAGATTAACACAGCAAAGCTGGAGCAGGGACAAGATACAGACATGAATGTAATAGATACTGACTGCAGGGGCTCCAGGGCAGATGTCAGCTCTTACTTCTGCAGTGGAGGTCATGGAAGAGTCTTTCTGGTAATTGGTACTTCTCTACTTCTCTCTCTCTCTCTCTTTTTTTTTTTTTTTTAAAAACAGTACTACAGAGCAAGTTTAAGAAGCAAAAATAGTTCACTTGTGGGCAGGAAGGAAAACGCCAAATATGGGTCTTACTTTCTATGTCTCAGCCACCTCACCTCATCTTGTACACCAGAAGATTATCTGGTTAGCTAAATAAACGTGCTGTTACACAAAGGAGCCAGAAAGCAGCTGCAGAGTAACCTCCTTGCGGAGGACTCTCATAAAGGTACAGCAAGCAGAGTCAGCCTAACCACACTCTGCCCTGGCCTGGCCAGGTGACAGTCCACAATGCTCAGTTCTTCACTAACACACAAGGGCACCTAGAGCACTCTCACAGCTCTGGACAGCACATGAAGCCACGCAATGTTGGATCATAAAGATCTTGGTTAAGTCACTGTACTGAAACTGAGCTCCATCTTTTTTTTTTTCCTAAGCAATAAGCAATATGTTCTTTATTCTACAGATGATTTTGGGCTTCATAGTTCTGCAGACTTAGGTCAAAATCACAACAATAAATACAGTAAATGTTTCAAGTCTCACCTGTATGGATTCTTTTACCCTATACTGGTTAGTAACACAAAAGAACTTTGTGCTTGTACAACAGCTGGTCCTCAATTAAGAAAAACCATTGGTACAAAAAATACTGCCGCTGAACACGTAAGCCTAGAAACTTGACTTTCTGGTGCTGTCTTCAGAGTTGTTCTTGCAAACTGCCTTGCTCCTCTGAGGTCCTCTTCAGAGTTGTTCTTGCAAACTGCCTTGCTCCTCTGAGGTCCTAGTTGTGCTTGGTCTACCTGCACAAAGGAAAAACGCTTAAATTTCAAGTGGCCAAGCACCCTTTTGCAAACAGGCACCACGGTGCCTAGATGCCTGTTGGTTTAATTAATTTGCTTTTGAGCACTCATAATCCAGGGAGATATCACTTGTGATGCAGAGTGGAGCGTTTAGGTAATACAGACTTTTCCATAGTAGGGTGAAAATGAGCTGAATGTTTATTTGTTTAAACCTGAATCAATACCATGGGCTGACAAGGCCTAGAATTATACACCGTTTGGCCATGAATAAGCTTGATTTTCTTGCATTTAAATGTCACTGTCAGCTGTAGGCAATGTTCCAGCTTGCAAAGTTTCACTGAAACTGGAAGCAACACTGAGCTTGGCAGAAATGTGATTGTAAGATTTAATTGAAAGAGTAAGCACACTATTACAAATTAATGTGGAGAAGGCAGCCATGGTGGAATCTGTCTTCGGTTCCATATGGCTCTCCATTGCTGCAGTATTTGGACGTCATACAGCCTGTCATGCGTTTATCCTCATAGGAGTCTCTCAACTAGCTAAGAACTATTACCCCCATTTTACAGCTGGAAAATAGGAGCTAGGAGAGATATCTGACTTGCCCGAAGGCACAGAAAGGAACTGATCAAGGGTAACCACTAATCTTTTCTTCCTTTCCATATTGCTTAAAATTTTTCCCTAATGAAAACCACTTCTTAACTGGTAAACTTACACTATGCACTGCAGAGAGAAAAAGAGAAGTTGTCTTTTAAAAATAAATCATTAAAAACCAGTAGCTTTAACAGTTTACTCTAATTGCAGTTTAATTTTCAGGTTTCCTGCACAAGATCTCAAACATACCATCTTATTATTGAATAAAACAGTAATTGTTACACTATACTTGGCTGATTACTGATCTATTGGTCAGAATTTTCTTCTTTTATGAAAAATTACTTTGGATTTTTTTAAATGAAAATCATACATTTTTCTGGCTATCATCTGCTTTATACAAACACAAAATTATCTTTCCTGAAAATGTGTTTTATTAGTGAAAAAAATGGTTAAAGCAGGTTAAACATATCTGCAGCAGAGGAATTTTGCTCTGAATTTCCTAGACGATTTGATGATAGTGTCACTGGGTCAAAGACTGCTGTCTTTTCCTCTTGCTGCTTATATTAAAGCCTTGTTCATGTTGCTTTCTCTTTCCAGGATAAAGTTCCCACAAAGAGGTTGCGAGCTGGACAGAGATATGTATGTGTTTAGAAAACAAAGCTTGTCTTTAAATACGATCCTATCCTGTAAAAAAAATCCTGTAAAAAGCCCAAATTTGACCTTATCGACATCTGTCTCACCTGTTGATTTAATATTGTCTTAAGTTTGAAAAAGCTTGCCAATATCACCCACACACAAAAATAGGGAAGTAGTACAGATGTCGATTTTGTTTGTTAGAATGGGAAATGAAATGTGGAATAAGGAATTTTTCTTTGTGTTGCTTGGATGTGGTGGCATAATAGACTAACAAAAAGAAGCCACTTCCAAGCCAACTCTGGGAGTTAAACAACTGCAAGAGGTACAATCAAGCTCTCTGCATTCACCTTTGCAGAGGTAAGGAGCTGCAAGATAGAAACCCAGCAAGACTGATCTTTCAAAGACAGAACAGCCACCTGACCTAAAAAACCTGCTGATTGGTTATGTTTCATTTGCATAATGCTAGTATCAGTTGCAAGGTTTTCATACACATCTTCTTAAATAAATCTCTACCTGGACTCACAAACTGTAGTCTGGTCTCCGAGAAGTTGAAAAAATTGCATTTCACCTTTTTGGATATCATACTTTACAGGGACGAAAGTGCACCAGTATTTATGATCTCACCAGTCTTTCAATGAAAAGGAGAAACAGGCAATGAATTAGGTAATTTTTTTCTTCAGCTTGTTTATTTCTTAAAAAGAAGATCTCATCACAGGAATATGATGGGACCAAATAGCAAGAGGTACGTTCCTTGCTCAGCAGTCCTTGAATGTGTTATGCCAACAAACCCTGCATTCCTGAAACTGCGTTTCCCTACTCCTTCAGGAAAGCATACACAACACTCTCTCTGCTTTTCACCTTAACACACGCAGGCTGCAAACTCTGCCATCTGAAAAGCCCTTGGCACAGCCACTGACAAGTTTAAAGATTTTTGGATTAACGACTCACCTGATAGCAGCTATTAGCACTTCTCAGGCTAACACTATCACCATAGCAAATGAAGATACCAAAACAGAGCAAGAGAAAATGTAGTTTTTCTTAGTAAGGCAATTTATTATGGGTAACTAATTCCTGTCTCACCTACATACTCCTCATAATGACTTTGCAGCTCTGCATAACGGTGTGAAGATTGCTGCCACCTGACAACTGAGCAGGCATCTTGATTACCCTGGGGTACAGGACAGATGGGGTCACTCCACACCAGCAAGCTGCTGAGCCTACTGATCCTACCGGGGAAAAAAGGATTGGCAGGAGGGATTGGGGAGGATTTCTAAGCTTGGGCTTAGAAACTTGGGCGCAAACTCAATTGCTTTGCCTCCAGAGCGATAAAAAATTCCACCTGCAAAAGGAGGGAATAGCAAAGGGAACCTGTGCTATGGGTGATGCTTAAAGGATGACATTTGTGGGAGGACATTTTCCAGACTGCAATAAAAGCAGCTGACAAAACCACTCAGGTTTTCTGCACTTTGAATGATATCAGTAAGTAAGGACAGACTCTGTGGTGAAGAAGGGAATTATTTTAAGTCCATAAGCACTTAGGAGCGATGTGTGTCTTAGCTGGTGGGATCCAGAGAAATAGGATGGTCAGAGCCCTGTCCTCGGAGCTAAAAGATACTGGGGTAGGAGTCTGAGCTGTGGCACTTTACTTGCTTCAAATTTTCAGGCACTGAAGTTTCTTAAAAACATGGACATATTTTTCCAAAGTATTTTGTACTATTTTTTTCTAATTAGCTTTCAACAATGCCTGTATGATGAAGATATGAAACCTTCAGCAGATCCTTTCTTTTTCAACACGAGATCCTGCAGTAAAGCAAATATTAGTCTTTGCTCAGGCACAAGTCCTGTGTGAGCTGAAGGAAGAAGCAAATGAACCCAGAAATAAGCAATGACTTAGGCAAGGTCTGTTGCATGAGAGTTTAAGAGCCATACTAGAATTGCCTTAGACCTTGGAGATAATTCAAATCCTAACGTTTCTTATAGGTGTGGCTTCCTAACTGGTTTTAGTCCCTTGAAAGCTGTGTCATGGCTAAAAGCGCAGTCCTACTCTTCTCATGGATGGGGTACATGCCCCCCTTTCTGTGGTCAAACAGTGATCTGGTCACTCTGCAACAGCTCAAATATCAGTACTAGCACAAGGAAGAGTCAGGAGCTGGAGCAGCTGGAAGCAGGAAAAGTGCAGCCATTCTCTTCAGCAGCTGCAGGAGCTCAAGATCATGAAAGTCACCTCAAGTTAGGAAGGGTCCAAGCCAATACCAGCTGAATTTAAAGGCGGTGTTTCCACTGGCTTTGCCTCGTGTTGCTCTACGTAAACTTCACCTCAAGGGCAGGTGAGCCACAGTCTCTGTTTTCTTCTTAGATGTGGTACGCTGGATGGAATCATCTCTGCCAAAAGCTGTTTCACAGATGTTAGTGTTTCTGGTAGCAGCAGCCTCCCAGCACATATTTTCTTTATAAATCCAGTAAAGGACATCAGGAGATGGGCATAAGATCACCTCCCTCACACATACGAGCCTGTGAAACGCTGGCTTCCATACCACAACACAGTTGCAGCTGCACAGGCCCATCTAGACCAGGGCTCTAGCTACACCTTCCTTCTCGAAAATAAAGGCAGAGATCCTCTGGTGTTGTGGACCCAGAAGGATCCTGAGGCATGTGCTGTGTACTGAAGATGACTGACCTGCCCACAGAGCATTTTCAAAATGCCTGCTTCACAGATATTGCCACATACCAAATCAGTGTTACCTTGATCAGCCTTTTGTTTGGAAGGCATATGTTTTTTAGGCTATGAATATGCATATGTGCTTTAGACATGAAACTGTTATCTTATCTAAGTCCTTTTGATAATATGCACAGTGCCTAAAACTAGAGGATGGATATATTTTACACAGTCTGTGGTTAGAACTGACCCATTTAAACATTTGTTATTCTGCTTACCTTTAAAGTCTAGTATTTATTACACAAATACCAAATTTGGTTAGGATCTTTTCCTAACAGGAAATTTTCTCTTTTCATTGGTCTAAAAAAAGTTGGCCTAGGCTGCCATCAAAGCAAAAGGTAAATATCTATACTAAGAGCATTAATTAACCAAAGTTGAAGCTTTGAAAATAATTATTCCATGGGTAAGATGAAAAAATTTAAATCATAAAAAAGAAGTTGTTTGGCAGTCACTTCAAAAGAATATAATTTCTTTGAATGGCCCATGACAACTTATATGCGTTACGATAAACACTTTTTTTCTATATAGCCTGACTTTGGCAATGGTGAAAATTTAATATCTTAAATTTGTACAGATACAACATAATACTCATCTGCAGATCAAGCAGGGCCACGAAGACTTTCTTACCTGCCAATAAAAAATCATTCACTCAGGACAGAGGGAAGTAGGCAGCTTCCACATTCTTGCAATTTCTTTTATGAATTCCTCTTTGGAGAAGCACCCAGAACAACAAAGATTCTACTACTGAAAATTTTGCTCTTCTTTGCAGAATTTTTTGGTTATTCTTTAGCAACTCCATTAATATAATCATTGTGATGACACAATGTCATAAGACTGAGCAAAAGGAAAGGAAGAAGAAAAACTGAAATTCAAAATTCACAACTTTATTGATACACTCTCAAATATGGCATTTCTAATTCTTATATTGACTACCAATACTGGAATCCCAAACTTGTCCTTGCCCTGTCTGTATGTACAGAATGCAGTTTTTTCCCCTTCTGCTCTTGTCCTCCCATCATAGTATTTTAAAACTGATTTTTTATCATATCATTTTACCAGACTATGTACCCCAAATCAGTGCCTCTGGAATCTGGACTCTTCAGACCAAGAAAAAAACATTGGTGGTAATGCTGCAACAAGTGCTTCATTAAACAGAACTGCTGCCAGCTAGTGAAATGGTTCAAAATGGACGAAACAATGGGTCCTTGAAGTTTTGCGAATAGGTCTATGAAGCCCACTAAGCACCTTGCAGGATCAGTCCTCAAATTCTTACTACTTAGAACCAACAAATTTCGGAAACTGTCTTACTGAGGCTCAAGCTAGAGTTACAGTTAGAAAGGTTCCCTTTGGATGAAAGTGGAGAGGCCAAAACATAGGAATAAAGTCCAATTCTGATATGTTAGGCCCATTCACACTGCAAATGCTTAGTACTTACCTGTATATAGCTTCTTTAAAGTTTCCTGTATCCACGCCAGCCTTCCCTGAAGTGATTGAGATCCAAACCAGATGGAAAATTTACCCTGATGGAAAATTTACCACAGCTTGGATCAGTACTACCTTTAATCACAGTATTGCCTGCCCTAAAAAAGGGGAATACATCAAGTACTTTGGTAAATGTAGCTACCACACATGGCAAATGTCAAGATTTTAATGACACTCACTTTTCAGTGCTTTCCATCTTCAAAGGGCTTCCCATTGGTTGATACGCTTTAGAGTAATGACAACTCAGAACTGCCCTGCAAAGTAAGTGCTCAAAGTATAAAGTTCTCTTCTGGCTTTCTTCTCTCTCTTGAGTTCATTGCTCCAAAACCTTTAGGAAGGGGGCTGTATTCAATCATGGCTACATAGTCCTGACACGTTAAAAGCTGTTTCATGACAACATGGTTAGTAGCTAGTTCCTTTGCTGCTTGATTTGTCCAGCCATTTCTCATGGTGATGAAAAAACTGGCTCAGCCTCCAGGCTTGGCAGGGAGGATGCAAGCCTGCCACGGCTAAGGCCTCAGTCTGTCTGTTACGAGTGTCATGCCCTTAGACTTTGGTGGAAGCCAGAGGGTAGAATAAGGGCTTTGCATTTCCACTACAGAGTTGGCTCATCTCTCACCACTTATGTCTTCCTCTGTTGTTCTTTAATGCCACACTTCATTAGGTAATTCTTTTTTTCTTTTAATTTAGCCTTCAAGAACCTTTTTTCATAATAGCTCCTATCCATGGGATAATTATGCTTAGTTAGCTGTACTCAACAATGATGATTCCATAACATGCCACAAACAGGTGCCCATTAAATTCCTTTATTGGAGACAGAAACATTGCATAATTACAGACTTGATGAGGAAAACTGCAAATAGTATAGACTGTTTCTACTGCCAGCAAAATACAGTTATTACAGGATTTATAGACATACAAATATAAAGTGTTTCTTTCATGCCAGATGGTCTCTGTGTAACAATGCCATTAGGAGCATTTAATTGTGCTTCTACAAAGCCTTTAAAGAAGAATGAGGTAGAGTTTCCTTTAGTTTATCCAGTATTTTTTCACACATCTGTCCTTTAACGCTTTTATATGCTCAGATCCTTGTAAAATACCCCGTTAACTTTAACACTTACGAAAACAGAAACCCTTAAGAGGTGTTTACTTCTCCCTCTTTAAATTGTTAATTTCCCACTGCTTACATGCTACAGTTCCAAGAACTACTACCGCTCCCTTCCAAATGCCTTGAACATTAGGTAGATTGGGACGTCTTTCTTCCCAAATTTACTGCTCCTCCTGAAATTGTGTGTAAACAGTTTCAAATAAAACCCTCACTTGGCACCACCATAGCAAAGAAAAACCTTCATCATTCTGTTACTTTACTGTAGTAGCTAAATTACAGACCAAGCCATGTCCCAAGGAGATGCAGGGAATAGATTCACTCCTTCTCAACATCCATGACTACAGGACTGAGTTAATGGTGTATTTATTACCTACCTGCAGTCACAGCCAACTACTGGCCCATTAGAAGATTGATAGAAATTATGGGGACTGAATAGATCACTGATTGTAAAAACCAGTTTCTCATTTTTAGACAACTTTGAGCATTGCCTGTTTGTTTTGATCTACTATTTTACTGTTTCATGATCTATATAAAGTGAGTTGCAGGTTTCAGTCAATTAACTAGGGCCCAATTATGAAAACGTAGGCACAGATTTAAGTATTTAAGCAAGATAAGAGGATTCTTAAATAGCAATCCACCATCCTGCTAGACATTTGGTAGTCTTAGGCAGTCTCTGTTTAGGATTGAATGAGAATGGTAATGCTGTCCTTCTGACTTCCTGCCTTGAAATATGGAGATGGATAATTTTACTCTCAAATTATACTCTCCTTCTTCAGCATACCTGCTCCAGAGAGAAAAGACTTTTCACCTGACTTTTAGCTCTGGCATCTGCCGCTAGCATTTAGTACTTAATGAAAAGCCCAGAGTGTGCTAGGGCACAGCAGAGAAAAAAAATACTATTTCACCTGAAGAGCTCACAATTATAGTAGAGACCAACTCATAGCCAAGAGGGGGTTTGGCATAAAGGAAGAAGGCAATTACATAAATAATAAGAATGCTTACTTTTTTCTCTTAACCTACTGAGACATGATAGTTTTAAGCTAACTGTTCTGTGATATTGTATCAGAATTTTAAAATGAAAAGCATAGAAGTCATAAAAAGGTGCAAAGTTTAAAAGATCACATGTTCATATCTTTATCACTTTGATCAAAAAGTAAAAGAAGATCTGTTCCCGCAAGATGTTACTGCCTAAGATCACTTTGGAATTCCTCCGTCTCTTAACTTAAATGATTGTTCCATGCCTAACAAAATCAAGTCCCATAAAAAGTCAATATTATGAGGAGAACCAACTCTTGGAAACCTTTTCAGCTCTTGGTTGGAAAAAAAAAGCACTAAGCATATTTTATCTACTTTTCCCTGTACAGCTCTTTGGTCAATAACAAAAATGATCCTGGAGAGCAGAAGGAAGCATAATATAAAGGACTCTAAAGCCCTGGAGAGCTCTCTGGTATACAGCAGTTAATCATTTCTACAGAGATATCTTCTCTTTTCCTATGTTAACTTTATACAGCAGATATTCTAAAGTAAAGACTTTCAAATTCTATAGGCAAGGTCTTAAATCCTCTTTAAGGTCTTCCTATGAACCTGGAATTTAAGATGCTTTTTTTAAAGCACAGCATGAGAATTCACGACTGAGTCAGTCACAATAAATCAAGTTTCAAGGTAAGCAAACTCAGTATAAATTCACGTTCACAGACAGGGATGAGGGTCTAGCCATGCTGTTAGTAGTAGTGAATTTAAGCATATCTCTTTTTAGTAAAGTTGGGTGTGGTTAACCTTGCTGGGGCGGTCAATGATTTTTATTTCCATCTGAGCTACTAATCCCGAAATTCTGTTCAAAGTTAAGGGGTGACTATTCTAATTCAGTATTTTTCCCCACCTGCTAGGCACTAATGTATTTGACTGCTCAAGTTCAAGCTAATGGAGAAGCCAGTTTTAGTTATGGAGTTGGGGATATATTTGCCAACTGTGCAATAGATGGCACCCAAATTTCGCATAATCAGGGAAAATATCCTGGGATCCCCACTAATAACCATCATGCTCAACCAGGGCATGGGCAGAAGCATTGTAACAACAACATTTTTCAGCAGTGCAATATCAGTGCCCTCTTCTGCTGTTACGATTAAAAATACAGCTACTTATTAAGAAGTAACTTAGCTTAAATGATGTAGGAGCTATCTGTTTTTACAAATCTTGAGGGTAGTGACAAAATACAGTAAAACACAGCTCTTTGACACCTCTCAATTGCTAAATCTTGCAGTAAAAATGTTCAGAGAATTTGTAGTCTAGACTAATACAGAGGTCTCAGTGCTACATGGCAAAGTGTATGTCTAGAATAGTTGCAGTCTAATGATTCTACACTGAGAGGCACAATGCTTCCACAAGCTTCACTGTTCAATAAGATTGTGTTCACCTTCACCTCTTGTCAAGAACTGTTATGCGTGCAACTTTAAATTCTGAATTGTGTATTGTAATTGTTTGTGCAATCATACAGTAAACCTTAAATATATTTCTCATTAAAATAACATTTTCCTTCTGCATAATCAATACACTTCCACACTCCATTTTGAAGCAACCCTTCAAATACAGTTCTTTACTTGGCATCTTTCTCTGCTGCTTAAAAAGCTCTCTGGAAAGCTTATTAACTTCACTTATAGTCAATCTGTAGTGAAATACCTTTTTTTACAAAAGTTGGATTAGAGTTAAAAGCAGTATAGGTGGTAGTACTACTACTATTACTTTACACTTAAAAAGAGGTTAGATAACTTGTCCAGGATCACAGAGCCCATGTCAGTCTGTGCTGGCATTACATACGCAGGCGTGGAGGGGGTTAAATGCAATTTTGCTCCCAACACCCTCAAGAGGAACAAAATACATTTTTTTAAATAAATTGTCACTACTGTTGAAAGTAAAGCCAACGGAAAATGACCTTAAACGACCACTTTCAGACATGAGACTGAGTGACATCATGACGAAAGGGGCTGGGGAAAAGGGGCGTGCAAATCTGTGTGGAGGGGAGAGAAAGAGAACAGGGAATGGCCTACCGCATGCTCAGCCATCATTTATACCTGCCTACCTCTCTGTATACAAGCTACTATCTTGGTATCCTATTTCGGCCATCAAACCAAAGAGGGTTCCTTCTCTAAAGAGGTGGCTATGGGATCACTCTCAGCTGTTTTTCTATCTACCTCCTTGGAAGTCCTACGTGTGCTACATGTAGACATTTCAATTAACTCACACTCCAAATGACTCTTTCAAATATCCCATTTTTGCAAATGACTACTCTTCATGCTTGAGGAAAAATAAGTATACATAAGAGACTCAGTCTCTCAATTAAACTAGGTAAACTGTAAAGCAGGGTTTCTCAAGAAAGAGGAGGAATGGAACTGCAATTGCTTTTCGGCTGATGGCTTGAGATAGATTAACAGGTGTAAACAATATCACTAGGCAGAGAGATCCTGCAGTTTTGCTTTTGTCTCGTCAGATTTCCCTCCCATATCTCAGAAAAATCATGTTTGCTTTGCACCGCTACAGACTGAACAGTAGCACAGAGTATCTACCCTGTGCAGGAACCTTTGTTAGCACTTTCACTAGAGCCTGTCATTCTAAATCCTCAGCGAATTTACCCTGCTTGCTGTTAAGAATCTAGTTAAATAATACCATTTGCTGATGCCATAACTCTTGACATCAAGAAAGCTTGTATGAAATTCCAGTTTCATGAGACGTTCTCTCATTTGAAGGACTTCTTTCCTATGCATGAGTCATACTCACCAAACCGAAAATTAAGAACATGCCCAATACTGAAAATAATAATCAAAAGAATGAAGGTGGGGGGGGAGAAAGAATATGCAAAAATTAGAGTTCATTATTATCATTTTAAAGTACCAGTGTTTGTAAAGCATAAACACGTGAAAGGCTGAATCTCATTTGATCAACCCAATTAAACATTAAATAATTGCAGCCAATTATGCAAATATCACACAACAGTATTAATTTGTTGATCTTTTCTGAACAGTCTCAAATGCTCCTAATGCTAGACTATTTTATGTCTTAAATGATCAATTAGCAGAACCATAACTAAGTGATGAAGAATGGATAATTGCCTAGTTATGATGTACCATACTCTTTCTATGTAAATCTGCTGCAATTAAACAAATAGGCCACATAGAAAAGAGATGTGCAGATGTTCTTTTACAATTATGAGCTCAGGGAATACCACAGTTCCCTCCTAAATTTTGCAGAGTAAAATTGGGAGAATGCAATATCAAATACTCACTATTATTTACAAATATAATTTCTTTCCTTTGGTTAAAAAACAGTGACAATGCATGGCAAGACTGCATGCAAGATAGGAAGAAATACATTTTACTGACCTGACAGCTACCTTATTTAGGTTCAATATTTAAAATCTAGAGCCTATTCACCTGGATCTCATTTAGAAACAAACACAACTCTGAGTTGACACAGCCAGAGTAAAGCAATTAACCAAGGTATTAAAGACAACAGCTGAGCATACACACGCTCAATCTTTTCATTCTTCTCTGCTAGAAACAGCCATACATTTCTACAGGTCATTCCAGTTTAAACCCTTACAAAAGAAGTGCAGTGAAAGGAGAGGTTTCTCTCTGGTCAGTATAGGAAACAGTGCAAACCACAATCAATAAAACAACCTCATTTCCTCACCTTAAATTACTTGCATCCAATTTAAGAAGAGTTTTACATAACTTTTAGGTTCTCCACCACAATCAAATAATTGTTCTAACTTGCCCTTATTCACTCTGACTAGGGAATAGATTAGTGCTGGTATACTGATGCCCTGGTGGGGATTTTTGATATGCGATACTTCTTAACTTTGTTAACATCGAGAGATGTTAAGGGATCATACATCCAGTTTCCCATGCATTTTAGTTCGATATTTCCACCTTTCCTTTTGCTGCTAGACCTAGGCTGAATATTAAGGGAACAGATTACATAGTTCAGTAACAGCAAGCCACATATGGTTTCTCATTACATAATCTTTAAAGGGCTCCATGCCATGCGCATTCTAGTTCAAGGCACTCTTTAGTTATGGTACTTGCCTCATTGGATAAAACTCTCTACCCCAGACTGCATCTTGACATAATCCCAATATTAATTTTTCCACTCATCTAATGAGAGGAAAAAAGAAAGACTACCAGCAGCTTGTAACACATAGTAAGATACTGAACAAAAACCAGAACACAACACAGATTCAATGGTAAGAAGAGCAGATACACAGTACTATCGCTACTGTAAATGAAACAGCATTTTGTGCTTGCAGGTATATTCTAACGAGAAAACTGTCCAACATATTTTAACAATGGTTATATTGTCTGAGAGAACCTTCAACTGTTCTTCATTAAAATAACAGATTGGACTGCAGTGAAACATAGTAAAGTTATCATTTGAGAGACCAAAAGAAACTGATGGCTAAGTAAAGTTTGTCTTTAAAATACGTCCAAAATGAACAAGAAAGCAATACGGCTACTTTTCAGTTGCTATGAACTGTTGGATGAAATGACACTTTGCCTTTTTAAACTATGTTAACAAATGCCAGTAACAACTAAGGATTGTGACAAAGCATAGGAGATATACTAGTGAGTATTAAAAAAAAAAGTGCTAATTATTTCCCTTAATACTATGGCAATAAATGCCTCACTTTCATTTCTTATGGGACTACATTAACGTCAATAAAGTTCCACCAGCTTCATGCTGAAGTAGCACTTTGAAACATTGATACGCAACATGGTGATCCTTTTTGGCCAGAGACATCTTAAAGCTGTTTGACAAAGCTGTGTGCAATAACAGAAAGCTAATAAATATTATAGTATATGTTACTATACTATTGAGGAAATTATTTCCTTAACTATGGGCTACATGCTTTATATTGCTTCCAAAATGATATCAAGACTGCATGCAAGTGTGTAGTAGCACGTGAAGTGCTTAAACTGCAAACAGGGTTTGAATGAAATCGCTTTCTTTCTTGTGCTAGGTTATTTCCTGCTGATAGTGCAGCTTGTTCCTTAAACAGGAAGGCCATATTAAGGAACACGTGGGTCCACAGAGCCTGGTTACATTTCATGAGTGGTGAAAGGGATGAGAAAACATTTTGCTGATCCAAATTAGGTGGCTGGATGTAGAAGAAAATTTCTTTCAATTCATCCTCAATCCGAACGCTTGGTTGCTCTTACTTTGTCCAATAAAGGCTGGTTCAACCTTCACAGCCGCAGAGGCCTAATATCATTTCTAGGCGTTCACCCAGAAGGCAACTCTGTATCAGCAGTTCCCAGCTCTGTGCTGGGCCAAACAGAGGCTGATTCTTGCCTGAGCATGGCGTGGTCTAGCCCTGAAGTGCACGTACGGGAGGATGGATTCAACAATTACAGACGTATGCCCAGCCCAAGCAGCCACTGCTCATCTCCACGGAGGGAAAGGCAGTAGGTCAACAGAATACATAATACAGGCCGGATCCACACAGAGCATTTTGGACTGAAGGACAGAGCTGTTATTTGGCAGACTATGAATGAGGGGATCTGGAGGCCTCTGCAAATTCAGGAATCTCCCATACAAGCAGAGTACAAAAGGAAAGAGCGCATGGCTAAATTTAATTTTTTCCTGGACACAGCGCAAAAGGCAGAATAACGTCAATAGAACCTTGGGCCCAATGAACAGGCAAAGTCTTTGTGTTATATGGCAACCTGTTTTGCTGAGGATGGCAGTTAAAAAACAAACAAACAAACAAACAAACAGAAGAGCAGTTGAAGAGCATTTAACAAGTTTTTGGTCTGTACATAAGACACAAGGAGGCACTAAGAAAACCGTAACAGAAGTTCTATTGCTAACATCTAGCACCTCTACCAAGAAGCTAGGCTTCTACTAACAGGATTACGGTAGAAATCAAAAATGATTGTGTTCACAATCCCCTGATTGTAGAAACAATCATCCCGGGGAGCAAAGTGATACAGAAACTACACTACGCACAGGCACTACATAAGTTGTCATTAATCATGTTGGTTCTCTCTGGAGGGTCTGAATTCTTCCACCTTCACGACACCAGCACTGCCCAATTGCTGTCTTCTCTTCCATACTGAAACAAAGCAAAAATGGATTTTAAGAATAAAATTTAAAAGTAACGGTGCACAAATAATTACAATTTCTTAGGTCTCTCCTCAGTGAGATTCACATCCACCACCGTGATAATAGTTTACATGATTTTTTTTAATGCCTTTATTTCTGTCTTTGATTGTAGCAAAGCCTAAAGGCAGTTTGAAGCTTTATCCATCTTCTGATGAGTAGACTGGGAAGGGGTGATACTGCTTCCCCCCGGAGATGATACAGATTAGTCCTGCTTTGCTGGAGCTTTCCATCAATTTAATATGGTCATTCCCTGTGGTCAGTTCACTGATTAATTCACAAGTATGCCCCTGCTCAAGCTCCCATAAACACACACATTTGTTTTTCTTTATTTTCAAGGTGGTCGTTTATTACAACATTCTGACTGAATGTGAAATAAAACTAATCACAAATACTGCAGAGTACAATTAGAGAAAACTGTAACCCAAATAAAAGTCTTCTTTCCATACACAAGCCAAAAGGATTACCAGTCAGCAATGGAAAAGACCTACCACATGGAACTGTATCACTTCCAGGGGAGGATGCAGTCCTAAGACAGCGCTTTTAGCTCTTAAAATGACTCCGTGTTCTAAAGCTCTTTGTCATTGGCCCGGTAAACAATGCGCCAGAGAGCCCCCAAAATGCACATATGGCTCAAGTATGTAAGTAGAGGTGGACAGAGACTAGCAGCAGATGTAAGATAGGGGCCCCTCCCCTCACAGTACCATGTTCAGGGAACTTGAAAATGCTCTTCAGCGAGGAATAAAGAACAGTTTTTAGAGGCCTCACATAGTCTGGAAAGATCAGCTGATAATGATCTCTCCAGAGAGAATAAAAGGAAGTTCCCCTTGTCCAGGTTATACATCAGCAAAGGATATAAAGGCAAAGGAAAGCAGGGAAAGGACAACAGCGCCAAATTAGAATGAGCCAGAAAAACACTTTTCACAAAGGAATCACATCCTCATAGGCAAGCTCAGGAAGTGTGAGCTGGATGAGTGGACAGTGAGGTGGATTGAGAACTGGCTCAATGGCAGAGCTCAGAGGGCTGTAGTCAGTGGCGCAGAGTCTAGTTGGAGGCCTTTAGCTGGTGATGTCCCCCAGGGGGTCAGTACTGGGTCCACTCTTGTTCAGCTTATTCATCAATGACCTAGATGAAGGGACAGAGCGCACACCCTCAGCAAGTTTGCTGATGATACAGAACCGGGAGGAGCGGCTGGCACACCAGAGGGCTGTGCTGACATTCAGAAGAACCTCAACAGGCTGGAGAGCTGGACAGAGCTGGACAGAGAGGAACCTCATGAAGTTCAACAAGGGCAAGTGCAGGGCCCCTGCATCTAGGCAGGAATAACCCCAGGCACCAGTACAGGCTGGGGGGGCTGACCTGCTGGAAAGCAGCTCTGCCGAGAAGGACCTGGGGGTTCTGGGGGACAACAAGGCGACCACGAGCCAGCAATGTGCCCTTGCGGCCAAGAAAGCCAATGCTATCCTGGGGTGCATTAGCAAACGTGTTGCCAGTAGGTCGAGGGAGGTGATCCTCCCCCTCTCCTCAGCCCTGGCGAGGCCTCACCTGGAGTACTGTGTCCAATTCTGGGCTCTCCAGTACAAGAGAGACATGGCGCTACTGGAGAGAGTCCCGCGGAGGGCTACAAAGATGATGAGGGGACTGGAGCATCTCTCCTATCACGAAAGGCTGAGAGAGTTGAGACTGTTTAGCCTGGAGAAGAGAAGACTAAGGGGGGAACGAGATCAATGTGTACAAGTATCTGAAGGGAGGGTGTCAAGAGGACGGGGCCAGACTCTTCTCAGTGGTGCCCAGCGACAGGACAAGAAGCAACAGGCACACACTGAAACACAGGCAGTTCTGTCTCAACATGAGCAAAAACTGCTTTCCTGTGAGGGTGACTGAGCACTGGACATGTTGCCCAGAGAGGCTGTGCAGTCTCCTTCCCTGGAGATATCCAAAAGCCATCTGGACACATTCCTGGGCAACATGCTCTAGGTGACCCTGCTGGAGCAGGGGGGTTGGACTAGATGATCTCCAGAGGTCCCTTCCAACCTCAACCACTCTGTGAATGAAGTTCAGTTTGCCTGTGCTTGTGCTAGTGTTCTATGACTTTTTGCTCAAGCGGGTAAAGCCTTTAAATAGCCTTCCCATCTATCACATCTAATTTTTCTTTTCAGTACTGACTCTGTTGTTCCTGGGCCCAGTCTGTGATGTGGTTGACTAACGCTGGTACGGTGCTACATAGGACCTTGGAAGGAACTATTTGTTCAAAGGATTTCCAAACCAGATTTCCAGATATCAGTGTGGTTGCTTTGTGCTACTATGCCGAGGAAAAGTAGGTGTATTCTTAGTTTAAGCACAAAGCACTAGATTCCCCCAATATGAGACAATTTTGTAGTGGATGGGGGCAAACGGAGAAAAAAGATTTCTGTGTCTTTCATACCACTTCTTCTTAGCAAAAGGAGTCACATCAGAAAGCAGGCAAAGGTCAGGAGGTTATCTGAAACGTTTGCTGGCTTTAGTTGGTAGTATCAGCTAATGCTCCAATTTAAACTTAAAATAAGTTAGATTCTTTTAGTGGAGAATGAGGAAATATAAGATATTTTTATGCTGAGTTGTGTATTCCCTCCCATGAGAAAGAAGCCATTTCTTTACCCTACCAAGAAGGACAAATCGTTGCAAACCAATAAATAATGTAAATCTCAGAAAACCTTAAATTATCTAAATCTCCACATTTAATGAATATGTACAGTGATTCTTAAGAAGATTGGTTGTTTTTGTGAACAGAGGCACAAAGCATTATGCATGTCAAAACATAGCACTTAAAACTCTCATTCAGTACAGGAAACAAAATACAGATGAACTGAAAACTGAAATAACAGTCCAAAATTTCAGAAATCTCATGGGCTGGGCTGAGCTGCCATTTGACTACTGTTTGAATTACTTCCAGAATTAAACAGGGAATGAGGATGTTATACCACAGTCAAGATGTTTTCATTTTGGAAATAAAAGCAGATTTAGTTTCCTTTTTTGTCTTTGCCATAGACTTTGTGAGGTTAGGCTAGTCAATCTCTTTTTTTCCTTCCCAAAGGTCCTGCTTTGTAAAACTCCGTTCTCCTCCCCTGGCTGTTTTATATTCACTTGCCCATTTAGATTCTGTGACTTTGAGAAAGGTAGGGCCTCTAACTAAATGTCTGTTCAGTGCTCCTTGTCTTGACTGCTATGTTTAAATGTATTTATATCCTAAACAATATGTCTTACCTTTTATCCATCCTTTCCAAGTTGTATCCTGACCTATACTTTAAAAGGCACAGCAAAAGCTTGTTTATTCTCAACATATGAAATGCAAAACTACAAAAACCTCTGATTGGTATTTCAGTGAGTATATTCCCAGAGAAAAGAATCTCATCTCTAAGTCTTCTAACTCAAGCAGTTACAGAAGACAGTGTTCTATGACTAATTCATTCATAAGCACACCATTACTGTATACAACATAAATTATTTCATCTAAAATCTTTATTAGACTTTAATAATAATGTTTTCCACTCAGTGATAGGCAGGGAAATGTATACTGCAGTACTACCACTGTCTCTCTCAATTGCCATGAGAAATGGAATCAGTTCTGCCTAAAAGTTTCTAATTTGTCACTCTAGCTCTAATTCCTGCTGAACAGCTGTTCAAATCCAGAGAAATCCTGTTGAACACAGAAAACTTGCAAAAAAAACAATGAGCAGCAGGAAAACAGACTTGGAAACACAATAATCAAAATAATCTGAAAATGTTAAACAAGCATGTACTGCACACAAGGGAATCAGTACTGGATATGGAGCCCTGTACCTCTCGGTCACAGGTTCAAATGAAGGACAATGTGTGGATACTGAAAGTTATTACTGTCTCACGAATGTCCATTTTGAAAATAAAATAGATATTGAACACAAAAGTATTTCAAACATATCGAGCGTGTCCATTACTGAACAGAAAATGCCTCAGTTCAGGCAACACCACACCAGAGAGACCAAAGCTGCGACTGGCCATAATTTACATAGCATTTTATTCTTAAGAACATGCATATGCTTTGACCTAATAGTCTCAAACAATATGATAATATTCCAACGATACCTCAAAGGGATCTTTTTTTCTTCCTAGTAGAATATAAAAGTTCTTTGTGAAAGAACCCGAAAACTCCCTTGACATTTTATGGTATTATACATTCCATCTTGTATGTTACTGCATTATTTTCTGTACGACAGTCTGGAATAACAGATAGGAAAGTGCAGAAACACATCCTGTAGCCATTGATTGACTCTTCATTCTCTCTGAAAACCATGTTTCTAACAATGAAGAGTTCAAGCTTTCCTGGCTTTTAAAAAAAAAAAGCCAGGAAACTCTAGAAAGTACACGTACGCATAATAGTCCAGCACTTTCTGGGAGTGCTGATTTTGCTATTGGTGTGCAGCTGATGAGTACGTGCTAAGTACATTCAGTTCTGCATGCATAGTTTTAAGGCAAAGAGGCCCAAGGAAAATAAGGCAGTCTCCTCCAGAGCTGCTTTATTTTGGGGGGAGGGGAGGAAGGGGACACATCCTTAGCGAACAAGCTGGATGAACTTGTCTTGGCAGCCCATTCACTATCTATTGGCTAAGGGATATATATCCATATGAGTGTTGTCATCTGAAAGAGGACTACTGGAATTTATAAGCCACTTTTTTTGGAGAAGGTGCGCGTGTTGTGAAACAACCTGTAAAGGAGTACCTACCCCTCACATGCAGTGCTCAACAAAGGGGAACTAGAACTGGCCTCAACTCTTTCTGGTGCTGCACCGTTTCATGACTGTGATTGGTAGAAGTCATCAGTGGACACGGAAACTGACCATAATTGCTAAAGGCCCTAACAGATGAAGCATCACCCAGGCATCAGAAAGTAACACAGCAGTTACACGAGTGCTTTTAGACATTAAATATAGATCGCTGACACCCTAACAAGATGGCTTTAAAACAGAGCAGAGTTATAGAAAGAAAACTGGGGAGATCTTCTGAAGTGTGCTTTATAATCATTAGTATATACTGTAGTGAAAAGTGCATTTGCCAAAAATCAGTGTACAGCCTGTCCCTGAAACAAAACTGGTCATATTATAACAAGAAAAATAGTGATCCACACAGTGATTCTAGGTAGATGTATCAGCCACTTGGGATGAAAAAGAAATGAAACGAAACTGCTGTATATCACGTATACTGTATTTCTGTAGAAAGGCAATTATGTATTCTCAAAAAGGCAAGAAGATGCAGATGTTATAGGTAACCGACCTGGGAACAGAGAAGATGAAACCACTATCTCACCTCAGCAAATAAACAAAATATAGAACCCAAGATACCTACGCTTCTTCCCAACTATCAGTCCTGCTATTTGAAGAGAAGAAGCCAGATTCTGAACCGTTACAGTTGGCACACAACCAAAACCAGAGAAATGCGGCATGATGAATGTCCCACTTCATCACCCTGAAAGTTGGGCCAGTCACCAACACAAAGGTAACAGTATCAGAACTTCTTTTCTCTTTCTGTTGTAGCCAACAATGCCCAGTGTTATTCCAAGGAACAAGAGACAGCTATCTCATGTCGTCCTCCGAGTGAAGAATAGCCAAGCGGCCTTGCTGGATCCTTTGTGCACAACCACTTCTTTAGGACTTACTGTAACTCAAGGCCAGCAGCTGTGGAGGTGGGAAATATGTAGAGAAGTAAGAATTCAGAAGGACCCCTGAAATGACATGAAATGCCCAACTTCCCCTTGTCCCAGACTGGTGCATCCTATTTGAATTAAGCAGTAAAGAATGAATCCATTGCTATTCACTGCATTTTCACTAGGACTACCCAATAACAGAAACCACTGAGCAAATAATACCACAAGTAATATCACATTACAGAAATCAGCTTGCTCATTGTGAGATTTTAGGTGGGTCAACAGAAGATAACGGACTGCAATTCATGAGTGATTTTTGACTGAGGTCTCAGCTGAAGAACCCTATGTCAGATTCTTACTACAGACTAGTGAAGGGCCTGTAAAATAGAACAAACAAACAATTTTAAGACTTTCTTAAAAAGTTATGCTATGAATATAGCAAAAGCTATGACTGTAAAGCACTAACTAGCAGACTTGACTTGAAGAAATCATGATGAAACTGCCAAACAGCTACTACTATCAGATCTTAAACAGAGAGGCTTGTAATTTGTCAAGACCTACTCCTATCCCCTAATCCCCCACACCATTAACTACCCCCAAAAAAGGCAGAGAAAACAGGCAACTAAAACAAGAAGTGCTATTGTGTTCTGCTCATTGATGGTAACTAAAGTGGTACTGATGCTAATCCAGATATGGATGTCAAGCACAGATTCCAAATAGACTTTGATATTTAGCAAACCTCAAAGGAAGGAAACGTTTCAAGAAAAAGAAGTGGCCATGCAATTGGAAAGGTGCTGAGAACCAGAAACAGTGGTAATCTGGCTGCTCCCAGTGCCTACTACTTCACACACCTGTTTATTGATTAACTATATTCATCTGTGATTTTGCTTATTAAGAGGCTTCATCTATTTTTTTCCTTAAAATGGAACTTGTAACAACTGTACTGTATTTCACTGATAACAGTAATATCTTAAAACTCTCATTCAGGCTGCAAGATAAACAGGGAAAAAAAATCATCCTCCCTCTGCATCTTACTTTCTTGAGATAAAAAAAAAAAAGCATTGATAAATTAAAATAACCACACCAAACACAAATGCCTGTATTACTATGCCTAGAGCATCATTACTGAAAAAAACTTTTTTCAGTGTTTTCAAATTTTCACCTTTTATTATTTTATTTTGTTAAAGAAGAGGAAACATCTTACCTGGATATCACTCAGCTTATTCAGGAAACGAGTTGCTAACTGAGGTCCATTCTCCATAGTTGGAATGTGCAAATGCTAACATTGAATTGCAGGGAGAAGAGGGACAAGAGGGACAAGAGGGACAAGAGGGACAAGAGGGACAAGAGGGACAAGAGGGACAAGAGGGACAAGAGAACATGTAATGGAATAATAGCTTTATACACATATGAATACCTTAGCATCACAAAGAGTTTTAATAAATATTTAATAAATATTATTCAAACATTAGAGCCCTCTTTGCAGGCAGGCAAGGATCATTGTAACATTTTTTCATGGGAGTGCGTGCTAAGCCAGTGAAAAGTTAGATTAGCTGTACTGTTATGCTGTTTTTAAAGAAATGCCAACCTAAGCCTTCCAGAAGACTTGTCCAAAACAGAGAGTAAATAGTAAAGGCAAGAGTAAAATCACTAGCATACAGTATTCCATTTCAGAGTATATTGTATAGAAATACAATACTTATCAATACTCAGCACCTTGATGTCTCTCATATCATCCTAGCACATGATACCATCAATACATTCATTGTATCTAATTAATTCAAAAAGTATCCCCCCCTCAAGCATTTACTGTACATGTCACATTTAATGGACATCCATATATCCAGCTGTAATTCCCCAGCCCTTCCCCAACAACTTTGTGCTGAGCAAAAAGCATCAAGTCAGCTTAACAGGCTGAAGAATTCCACCTGTGCAGAAGAAATCTCTCAGATGGCATAGAGCAGGTGGAAGCAGCTATGCAACCTCCTGAAACAGCTCTTCTACCAGAGCTGAGTTCCCCACATTGAGGGGCCAAGAAGAAGAGATAAACTAGTGGAGAAAAAAATGCAGTGGCTCAGAAATTTGGTTCCCTGCAGAAATCTTTCCTCACCTATCTCATAGGACTTATATTTTTGAAAAAAAAAATGTTTCAATAAAATAAATACATTCTCCAGCCTTTCTGTTTTTTTTTTTTTTTTTTTTTTTTTTCAAAACAGACCAAAACAGACAGGGAGTTAGTATTTTTGTATTCAGGAACTGAGATTTTGTAATTTCTAACTAAAAACAAAAGATGAGGCAAATTATTCTTCCAACTACATACCAGTAGCTCACTTGGCAGATAACATACCGCTCACCCTTCCAGGACCCTCAGGCAGCATTATAACCCCCAAAGCAAAGGAATTTCTTTTCTAGCTCACATGTTCTTTTTACTCTAGCTGCAATTAATTTAAAGAATTTTCTGAAAAAAGAAAAAGAGACATTTTCCTACCTTGCCCTTATATAATATCTTAGAGATAGGACATACGACACAAGCTGTTCCAGCACCAAACATTTCCTTCACTCTGTTCTCTTCCAAGGCAGCTGTCAGGTCATTCATGGTGATGTATCGCTCAGATACTTTAAATTCTCCCTGCCCGAAGAGAATCAAGTATAAAAATCGCTGTTTTTTGTTTTACACAGTTTAAACATCTCTAATAGAACTATATAGTATTTTTAATTAACCCAGCTCCACTCAGCCAAGTTTTGGCTACAATCTTTTCAAACCTCACAGTATCATGCAACATAGACCCTAATCAAAAGAATGACCTTCAAGGAAAACCAAAGGTTTGCCAGATAGAGTGCTGATAACTGATTACTTGGCACTCTTTCCTCTGTTTTGGTATTGAGCCTCAATACTGTACTAAGGAATAACACAGCAGAATTATTATGGGTTATGTGACACAGGATCTGACTACTTCATTAGTATGCTGAAGTTTGTACAAAAATGACTCCATGTAGAATGAGAGAGCTTTATATCCACCTGCAATGCCAACTAGACGCTGTACATTTCTTTAATCCCTGCTGAAATCTCACACTGCAGCCTGCGCGCAGCTGTCACATACAAAAATTAACAGTACCTCAGGTGCGAGTAGAGCAATTCACATTGAACTTAGTCTTAACAAAGGGGATTTTACCTTCTACAGGTGTTGAATGCATAGCAGCTGACCAAGGGAAAATGTTTAAAGAACAAAAATAAACATCAAACTTTGAAATTTTCATTACACAAGTTTATGTGGACTTCATTGTCTTATCAGGCCAAACTAGAGGTTAGCCCTTGTATTATAAACAAGCTTTTAAATATGGAATAGAGGCTCTCAAGAGAGCAGAAAACACCGTTAGTTCTGCACAGCATAGCATTTGGAGAGACAGACAGAGACTCTGAGCAAGCAGGGTTTCAGATAAATAAGGGGATGGAGGGCAGGAAGAACAGAATAACCTTTGTGAGAGTAGAAGACAATTATTCAAGAGGACTGTGGTGAGAGTCTAGTATCTCGCTAACAAGCCCTAGCAATTGTCAATATCTGTCTTTCTCGTAAAGCAGATGTGACTGAGAAGTGTGTGCGCGTACTTGCACTAGTTATAATCTAGAAAACAGGAGTACCAATATGAATAAACACGCAGAGTTTAGCGTAGGTCAACAAGCATTAACATGCTCCCTTGGTTCCCATTTAGTTGAAGGGATTTTTCCAGATCAGTTGAACTTTAAGACATTGAACACCAGGAATGACTTACTTCCATAGATGTTTATAACATAACAGTCGCTGTCAAGGTCAAAACACTCACCCAGTTGGATGCCAGATCCAAAATGCTTTGTCTTGTCACTCCTGGAAGGATGATGCCATCTAAAGGTGGGGTTGCCAGTTCATCTTCTGTCAAATGCAAGATGAATAAAAACACAGGTTAACAACAGCAACAACAATCTAACAGGAAAATCAAAAAGGAGTTAAATGATATTAGAAATGTTCCCTACTATGAGATGCAACACTTGTTAAGAGTTCTGCAAAACTGCACAAATTAAATTCCAATAAGATTCTGAGTATTCGGAACATTTTGAATTCATCTGATGGGGAAGAAATACATTTAATACATTAATAAACACACGGTTCAAGCCTAGCACGGTTCGAGTTTTATTCCCAAGTATATTATGGATTCACTGTATAACTACAGGAAGCCACTGAATGGCTCAATATTAAAATTCAGAATTGAGAGGGACAATGGAAAGCCATGCCTAATAACGTCAGGGCAGAACGTGACTTTCTCTGAATTGCTTTACTAACTTAGATATATGGAGTGTAGTATACTTACCTCCTAGCGTTAATATGAAACATTTGCCTCAAATTTTGAGGCTCATTTACTGCACAAGCAAAGTAGATGTGAAAATCTTGCCAAATGGGCTTCTTGAAAAGGACACCTGTTTAATGATCTTTTGCCTAATTCTAGACACTCTTTTTTTTCCCTCTCATCTTCTCTTTACTCCAAAAGAACAGCCTTACTAAAATTCCCAAAGCATCCACAATTCAAATTGTCTAACTAATGATAAGATTGATTTTTGTCAGCGAGTGTTTGTTTGTTTGTTTGTTTTTAAAAAAGAATACTAGATAAGTGTTCATCTAAAATAACTAATGAACCAGTAGATAAATGGCAATCCATACTTGGTAAATGATTAAATCACAACACAGGAGAAAGTTACATATGGTCTTTGTTCTTCTATCTGACCTTTTCAGCAAATTAGCAACTCAAAAGTTAGATGTCTTCATCTTAAACCATTGCATAGCACACACAGGGGTTTCTATTATTAGAGAACACTCAGCATTTACTCTTTCTGGCAGCCAGGCTCTTTAAGCCAGTTTCAAATTTTAACTAAGAGGTGAAGGCATCCAAAGTCAGAGAGTCTTTTCAGTCATTCTTTTCATATTTTTTTCTAACCGTTTTCTCTTTCCAGTAAGAATTCACTATGTTTGTTGATCTTAAAAAGATATTATCCTGCTCATTAAATCCATAAACCATCAAGATTTTTGATTTGTTTTAATCTAGGTGACATAAAACAACAAGATATGTATGTTCATGCTGTCATTGTATTCCCTTATCCCTCCCTGCAAACGATCACTGAATCTATGGCCTATTTGAAACAGTCTCGAAGGAGAAGCCATCTCAAAAAAGTTTCTGTAAGTCTTGTGAAAATTTGCAGCTGGATAGAAGAGAGAAACATGCTATTTGCCCTTCCATGGAGAGAGAGCAGGCTGAACTCCGCTGCTGAACACTCCATTTCAACAGCCAACGAAAAAATTGGTGCACAAACACTGCCTGCCAGCCAGTGCATACATAGCCCCATTCTAACTACAGCATGGGCTAGTATGGGGAAAATGAGGATAACGAATGGAATTGTTCATTACATCTGCTAGTCACAGTCCATTTTCTTGGGAATTTAATTAATTTAGACTAGAAGTTTATCCTACCTGTGCTTCCATGTTCCTTTTAAGAGGGTCCATGCATACATATGCAATTGACCTAAACTGCCATGCCAAAATGTATAAATGAGCTGCCCTGAAACAGCTTATATATATTCTGCCTAGGGTTTGACTCACCAGAAGTGTCTATTCCCGAGCCTATCATAAATTTCTAAGTGCAGCAACATACTTCTTTCTCACAGTCAGAACAACACTTTTTCATTTGCGGAGTCTGTCTAGCATCAAATACAAAGTTCTTCACTCCTATTCGTGATGCCTGTCTGCTCTGAGTTCTGGCACAACTATCAGAAGAAGAGGACCTAAAAACTTTCTGTGAGCCACAGGTCTCACCTGAATGGGTTCTGAACACTGAAAACCCGGTGTTCTGCATTTGCTGACTTCGGACTCCTTAGACTCAGGCATGCGTGAATGCTCCCCTTCTTTTAACAGAAAACTTGAAATAACGTGGACCTTAATACCAAAGTTTGTGACAACGGACAGGATAACACTTTTTCTGGCAATTTTGCCACAAATGTTGGCCAGGACCTGTTTAAGCTCAGCAATATATATTAATTGCTTTGAGCTACTTTGAAAAGGTGCCAGGTCAGACCAGCTGCCAAACAGCATTGAATATAAAGGACGTGGGAGTCTCAAAATGTTTTAAACAGCCTGCTGTTGTAGAATTTTGTCAAACGTACATCTGATGCTTACCAGCCTGGGGCCACCTAAGAAACATCTGCTATCCCAGCAGAGATGATAACGCTATACAACACACATGCCAGAAAGTTCATTCTCACTGTGAACTGTTGCCAAACCTGGCTCTATATGACATCAGTGTGTCCATCTCCAGGAAAGCAGACTGCAAGCCCACAGACTCCATTCGCCTTCTGAGTTATTTTGACGGGCTAAGAGCCCTAGAACTTAAAGTAGCAAACAGGACGGTGGAAAAAAATATTTGAAATAAAATTTCAGAGATTCTCTTCATTTGATTACCGTCATTATTTGTTAAGGCAGCAGCACCTTCAATCCAACGCCCCACTTTACTAGGCACCATACAAGCATGTCCTAACAATCAGACTCTCTCAGAGATTTTAAAAGGATTGTTGAAATGAGATTTTGCATTTTACTAAGCTTCAGTTTTTACACACCTGTATTTATGAACACACAGCAGATAATATTCCAACTATGGGATGCCTTCAGTACTAGTCGTATTATAACAATGCTGAGAAATTCGCCAAAATATATTTTACCAAAATGTTAATAGAGATAAGTGAATTTCAGGATCAAGCAGAACCCAGAAAACCCTGATTTCACCATTATGAATATCTGACTACTTCTCCCGGTTTGTTCTGCTCCTTTTTATTTCTTTCTCCTACTTAACTTCCCTCGGGCATTTCTTCTTACTTTTCCCTCATGCAATCACTCTCAGTCTTTGCCTCTTTTCCAATTTCAATTACTTGTCCCTCCCTTCCTTCATCTGCCACCTCATTCATCTGCTGCTCTCCCCTCCATGCTCTTGCTACAGGTTTCTATTACAATAGAAGGTAAAATCATTATTTTACTTGTAGTCTACCTGTACAAGATACTCCTACACCACAAATAATCCTTCACCTCCAGAACACTTTGCATATTCACCTGGCATTCACCTGAGAGAAGTTTTTCAAGTATTTAACGTTATGTAAGCTGTTTTGAAGTGGCCATAATTAATTTCCATTTTAATAACTACATGAAAATATTAAATAATGTCCAAAGGCTATTCAAAATGCTGTAACAGTAAAGTAAGAAGTAGAGCCCAGATGGTTCCAAATCATTCTCAAGACACTGAATTTTTGGAAAATATACACAGATTTCATAGTTAACAACTTTCAGGTTGGCCATATGTTTAAATTTTAAGGCTTTCCACAAAGTCAAGCCTATATTCTAGGCAGAAGAACAGACATTATTAAAGGAAACAAGGGTTTCAATGTTAACAGCCTCTTGGGATCGTTACGTGCTCTGAAGAGGCAGGTGGAAGAGACTTTAGGGTGATAAAAATTTTTACTTTGTGAACATAAACCATTCCTACCATTTGTCACTCTCCAGATTTGCACTACTGAAAATAGTATTTCATGAATGAAATATCACATTCCTTTATTTATGCAACAGCAGTGATCCAGATTTGGCCATATCATAAGCCTCAGCCAGAGCAACAGCAGGCATACAATAGCAGGATACAGCATGTCATATTAGTTTAGCAGAGATTGAGTAGTCTCCTCCCCAACTCCCTCCCCAGTGTTAGAAATAAGATATTTTTCCAGGTTCTTTCTGCTGCCCAGTAACAAAAGTTGACATATTTAGTCCCTTGCAAGAGAAATCCACTGTCATTGGAGGCATGGATGTCTGTTAGTCTAGACTTCACTGAGCTGCATTTCTGGTTAGATATAAACCAAGTGGAGCATGTTCACACAGTACTCTGCAGCGCACTGTGAACGCACAAAGGAGGACATTTTCCTTTTTACTATGATCTGCAATTTCTGCCTAACTATTTTCATGTTAGATCACTCTCAGCTGCAGTATTTCCATAACAAAACAAAACAAAAGCACAGCCTAAGTAAGTATCTTTTGTGAAGCGACAGAACGTAACGGCAAGCACTTTCTAAATCCTACTGTAAAGCCACAGGCAGGTATGTGATGGCACACGTTTAACTTTCTTGGCAGCAAGAGTGATTAACCACTCTTAACCAAAGAGACCACAAATTAAGCATTAACCAATACACTGGGAGATAGCAAAGTGCTCCAGTGATGCTAATGACCATGTCATGTCAAATGGCAGGTCTGTCAGTATAGAGTAGCTTGGGTGGCATGAATTACAAGTTGTTTGCTACAGCTACCTCACAATAGTACTATTCAGTAGTGCACTGGTAACACAGTGATTGGCAGATCTTTGGAACAGTACGGTGCTGCAGCTGTATAATTCTAGCATACTCCTGGTTTAAGTACAATGAGAACATTCAATTCTAATTATGTCCTCCCTTCAGTGTCCTTTCCCTGGGCAAAATGAGCCAAAATCTATTTTCATATCTCTCTAGTGAAGTTACACAAGGGGTAAATTTGGCCATCTAGCTACATTGACAAATCCACTGCTGCTATAACAACAACAACATTTTTCATATTTATAGTTTCATTCATGGGACTTCAAAGACTCATTCAGCACTGAGGAGTTATCATCCCTGTTTTTAAAGAAGTAGTAAAGATTTCGCACAAGAACAAGAAATGAAACTAAGAACAGGAGTCAGGTATCTGAACTGTCATTATTGTGTCCTGAACATAAACAAATCCAAAGCACACTGCCATTCCCACAGAACGCTGCCACTGCTCTGCAGCTAAGCACTGCCAGAAAAATGCCAATTTTCAAGAGTACCTATGGCACTATGATTAAATCACCGCAGTCTGAACCCTGCATCCTCTGCCATGCAAAAGTCCAACCACACTTAATTTTTACAGAGCGGTGTGTGTGGGCAAGCACTCATAAAAGTCAGGGGACATCTTTCTATTCACTTCCATATACATTGGCTCAATTCTGTAAGGACGCAAACGCATGAACTATCCTGAATCATTACTCAGGTGCAGCTAGTCCTTCTTAAGTACTAAATACTTGCAGGCCCACGGGGTGTTTTTGAGATGCTTAACTAGATGGCTGCTCGTTAACTACATAGCTTTCTCAGCAGCATGTATATTGACCATAGATGATTGCAGGTGCAAGGAGGAAAAAATGGCTTTAAGAATGATGGTATATCTTCAGTATTTCTGTACTGTTCTGACTCAACGCCTCCTTCAAGATCAAACACGCTGCCTGCGTTGACAGCAAACATACAGCGAGAACCCTTGTATGGCTGGACCCTACCCACCTGAGCATGTGGATTGGTCCAGTAGATTAGTATGTCATTGGCAGGCAGTGCTCACAGCTGCTCCAGGTCGCCTCTTTTAGAATGGCATGACAAATAGTCACCTGGTAGTTTTCAGAAGGGAAGAGGCTTTCCTTTCATTAAATAACTGTCATTAAAGTTTATGAGCTGCACCCTAATAATCATTTTGTGGATTATGAGAGGAAGAACCTACGGATTATATCCCACAAACATGAAAAGGAAAAGCAACGCCAGTTGGCAATCTTTGGGCCAGACTGTAGCCCAAGCTAGAAGCCTTGCCCATAAAACATGAACACCTGCCTTCTGGTTCCAACTGCCCACACTGTTAGTCTTCATGTTTTGTGTTACTATACCTCCATCTTCATTTATCCAGTAGAGAAAGAGATTCATTGTTCCAACTTCAGTTATTTGATGATCTTCTCCATAGAGCCACAGAACCTGCTGGCAACCCAATTCCAGAGCTTCTCGCTGGGCATAAATAGAAGAACCATAATTCCTTCCAGAAACAAAAACAAAAAGCAAACAGATATGAGTATATCTGGCGGGGTATTTTCTCTCCATTTTCAACAACATTTTCATTTTCTCATTTCTGTGTAAGATTCAGTGCGCAAATGCACCTCCACCTTATGAGCAATTGTTCTTGCAGAGTCACTGCTTGCCCCTGAGATATTTTCATTATATTGTACTAGTATTCTACTAGATCATTTTGTATCTGTTACCCTAAAACGTTGAGGGGCTGAACAGAATTAACAGCTCAACCATATCCATCCAAACTATCTTAAAAATACTTTTTGTCCTGTTTTCTGGATGTTCTAATTATTGCAATTGGACACTTTAGGAAAGCTTTTGTTTTTAAGCGTATTTAGCAGTTGGAATCCTGGAGAGTGCATCAATTCCCGTCCACCCCATGGCTTTAAAAAAGCAGAACAAAACCATCTACCTCATATTATATATGTCAGATGAACAGATAGGTAGTTAGACCTCTTGGAATACAAAATCACCAGAGGCGAGCTATTTCTTTTCCAGTAAATAACATTCATAGAACTAGTAGCTCCAGTAACTCCAGAACTAGTAGCTCTCCAGCTGCAGATGAACCTCAATGAACACCATATCCTCGGGTAGCAACTGTTTCTCTAAAATGCTGCCTAAAGGGTGAACCTAACGAAATAATATGTGTTTACCCTGCAGCCTCTCTGGGGGAAAAAGTCCTTCTGCTCCTGATATTCAACAACCATCAAAATCCCAAGTCAGTAGCTCCAAAGCGCTGACCGCACGGGAATTAAGTTTTCACTTCTGGGCCACAAATTCAAATAAAGTTTGTAGTGACCCCAAAGTATTCCCATCTTCACAGCTGAAGTATGACACGTGCAGAGTAAACAATTATTGTATTTGTAAAACTAAACAAACCCCACAAGCAGAGAGTAAAAGTCTAAGAACATCAGACTCAACGAAGGAAAGGTGTTTTTTTGCCATTTTACTATTCTACTAGCTCGGTTGAGCAGCACTTGACAACCTGCTAACTCCATGCCTACAAAAGACACTCTTAGGTAGAGTCAGCAAGCTTTGTTTAAACCACAGATCAGGCACGTATAACCTAGACGCTTACTTAACCATATCAAAGTTGCTTGTTCCAATCAAATCCTAAGCAGCTTCATTCTGACAATACCTCAAGTACCTGGACATCAGCATTTGTGTTTCTACCTAACAAGGGCTTCTGTCTACTTCAGGAGAATACTAACAGATCATGGTCAAGTCCATGTAGGTGACTGTCTAATGCTTTCCCTGAAACACCCATATTCCCCAGGACAGTCTGCCAAGGAAGGCTAGCAGTCAATGCTGAGCATTGCCCAGTTGGCAGCAGGCCACTATACGGAATGCTGCATCACATAAGTGATACCTACAGTGTCAACTTCTGCAAGGAGAACGACCAAAGTATTATACAGACACAGTTCAGGTCCAGTTCCCTGGCTTGAGACAGAATTCTCTCTCCATATAGCCCACTCGGCAGTAATCTCCAAACAAAAACAGGCAGCTGAATCATATCCACGTTTACAAAGTACAGTTTTGAAATCTTTGTTACAGTACACTGCTTGGTCAGCTGCTACATGTAATACCTTTACATCTTCTGCTGGATTAGGTACTTTACTAAAGAAGAAAAAAAAAAAAAGAATCTCATTCGTGAGCAGCATAGAAAATGCAGAATCAGGTTTTCTTACCCTCCCAGTTTGCAGTCCCCTGTTCCTCCTTTCCAGGCTCTTACATATTTTGGATCTGCCCATAAGGATATTGGATTAAAACTTCCACTTGCAAAGTAAGGGCCCACAGGGCTTAGTATGACATAGAGTAGGGCTTTAGTTGGCTTCTTCACTCCAAGAGAAGGCTGAAAATAAGGAATACAGACAAAAGTTACTGGTGTACTTCATTCCAAACATCAGATGTTGCACAATTAGCTTCTGAAAAATTGGTTTCCACCCTGTCAGCAAAACTTCTAAGAAGAGAAACATTAATTAATGAAAATCTTGATACTTTTCCTGATTCTTCCATGATCGTTCAAAAGATCATGCTGTTTGGGTTCCTTTATTTGTGCTGATTCATATAAGAACAGCACAACAAGTAATTTGGGGAAAATATGTGACATAAGGGAAAGGCCAGATATGGCGGCTAACTTGCAAGAAAGCTCAACAGCAAAAGAATTTTGAAGAACAACAGCAACAGAAAAAAAAACCTAACTTTTAATATTAATACTTCACTTTTACTATGTGGAGATCCTTTCATCTGAAAATCTGCAACTAATTTACAAACATTAAGTTAATGAAGTCCTAGAACACATGTGAAATAAATGAGTATTATGGTAGCTATTTACAGATATGAATGTGAATACAGGAATGAATATGGTAGGTATTTACAGACATGAATATTGTAGGAAAGTGACTTTCCTAGTTGGGAACCACATATTCCTTAGCTTCCTTGTCCCATGCTATCATTAAAGCTTTCTCTCTCACCACTGCCAAAAACCCCTTCAAGTTTTAATCAAAATAAGCTCCCTATTTCTAATTCACTTTATAAATACCTTATGCCTGACTCACACCCGCATGCAATTTGCAGAATGCACACAAATACCTAGGTGCTACAAAGCCTCTGCCAAGATCAGGTTCATCTGGGTTTGAGAATAAACTAACACAAGACCTGATGCTTAAATCTGGTAAGAGTGTCTCTCAGAAGAGCCATCTAAATTTACTGGGTAGAATCTTCTAGGATCCTCTCACTTAAGGTCGGGGTGGAGGTACGAAATGAAATAATGAAAACTACATAGTAGATTTCTGTTCCCTCATCTTTTCTCTGAATTATTAATATTTTAAAGGGTTTAAAATAAAAAGGGATTTAAAATAAAGGATTTAAAGGATTTAAAATAGAAATATTTTAAGAGATTATCATATCACAAATAACTCTCCTTTAGTTAAAAAAAAAATATTAATTTTACTCTAATCACTTAGAAAATTAATCAAAACACTTTACATTCAGTGATCTGAACCAATGTGTCCACTAGGTGGTGGTGTGGTCAACAAATTTGTGAAGTAGACATGCAGGTGATTAACTTAGAATTAAAAACACGGAAACAATTCACCCTTGAATTGTAGCGCTATTGTATACTGGCTGCTGCATATTTAACTTTATGAATTAATGGTCTCATACTTAAATACACAAAAGCTAAGAGGAAAAAATTTTTTTTCAAACCTCAGTTCCAATTAAAGTAGGACGGATATACAGGCTGGCAGCGGTTGAGTACGGGACCCACTCCTTTTCCACTTCCACAAGCTTCCGGATGCACTCTAACAGCTCATTCTCATCAAAACACTGGAAAGGAAAAGCAAAGAGAAAAATATAGCCTGAACACTATGGACTTCATAGATCTATATCTTCAAGGGAACACTTAACCAAGAGTAGTAGTGACAGTCCACGGGGGTTCATATGACTATAACCTCAGCTTTGAGTTCATTTCTTAAGAGATTTAAGATCACACGATCTTTGCCTCTATGCCTTTCTATATCCTAGCCTGAATGCCCTCCTGCTGTTACAAACTTTCTTCTACAGTTATGAAAAAGTAGCCATTTACAGTTTTAGCCTCCAAAGCAGATGGAAAGAACTCCATGCGCAGCCAACACATTGGCTTCTTAGGTGTCCTGAGAACTAGAGTACCATCTCTTTGGTAGAGGAATGTTTTGGGTAATGACCACAAGGGGCTGAGCAAGTCTCTCACTTTTAATGAAAAGTTCTTACAGTAATAAAGCTAACAAAAGACGGAGGAAATTCATTGGCCAATAAACGAGCGCTAGAAGCAGCATTGTTAGCAAGATCAAAAATGAAGGCACCTGCACACTAAAGGGCTTAACTGAGATGAAAAAAAGAAAAGCAACAACTACTGCGATAGAGCAATTTCATCAGCTGTCTGCATGCAAAGACCTAAAGAACAGTGCTCCTCCCTCAGAAACAGTCCCTCCACATCAGAGACAGCGGGGAGATGCTGGAGAAAGCAAAACTCTGCTGTGATTTAAAAGAAAAAATGTCAAACTATCTCCTTCACTGAGCAGGATCTCTAACAAGATTTAGGAGAACTATTCAAGAGTTACAGTATTTGATAAATGTTACGTTACAGTAGAGTTTTAGAGATTTACACTCTGAAAATGAAAATACTCTCTGACCTAAGGAGAATAAGATATGCCTTGGTTACATACTGGCAGAGTTGCTCGTTTTGCCGATCGCGCCATTCTCTCCATGTTGAGGCTCGGTCGAAACAGACGGATTTTGTCATCCACTCCTCGGTAAGCCTTCATTCCTTCAAACAACTACCAAGCCAAAAAGGGAGGAGGGGAGGGGAGGGGAATGGGAAAACAAATAGTAATTGAGGCAGAATATCCCATGATGACCTGTGTAGAAGTATAATATGCCCTTTGGAAGTAAAGGAACTTCACTTTCCTACCTTCCCTTCCTAACACTCATTCCTAGCACTGACAGTACCCAAAGCATTCATGCTAACTAGTTAATCCTTGAAGCATACTCCTGTGAGGTGTTATTTTCATGTTCTTATTACAAAGACTATCTGTCTACATTGCAAATACATCTTTGCTCTGTCAAGGGACTAACTGCTAACATCTTTCTCATAATTTGGTTACAACAATTAAAATTTGTAGCATGCGTTTGACTTAACTATTCCCTCATATCCTGACTGATATCTAAGGCTGAGCTGAAACAGTATTCTCCCTTATGAAAAAAGATCTAAAGAATTTAATTACATATGTTAATTATTTTTAGGGTTCTGTCCAAAATGCATTTTGGTAGGAAGCATAGAATAAGGTAATTAAGGGGAGCCTGCTGCAGCGCTTGCTGTAGTTCAAGCAAATTCTTTGTCACTCATTCCCCCATACGTCCCTATGCTAAGCGAGGGGGTTTAGCTAGCATGTGAGACAGGTGCATCGGCTCTACAGTAGAGGAATAATACATGAAAATGTTCTATCTATACTTTTCAGAAAGTTTAGATTGGTCATAATTATCTGATCAAATTGCAGAATCTGAATGACTGGTACTGCTGTTCAATTTATCAGAAACCCCTACTGCTCCAGTGTCCCACCTGCAGAACGCGTTAGTGTCTTCTAATTGCAGAAAAACAACATATGCCCACAAAATACCCATAGTAATTTTCAGTTATAGATTGATAATTTCCAGTTATAGTTGTAGATGAACATACATGCATTATATAAGCCTGCATTAATATATGAATATATACATGTATTATTTAGATTAAGTACTAAATAATTTTATTTATGCCTATACACAGAGTTTAGGTTTTTTAAATGTATTTTCTAAAGTATTTATTTGTACGTTAAATTTCAGCATAAAGTCCATGTATTGAACTGCATCACTTCTGTCAGTCTCCTCAGAATTCTTCTGTTTAAAAAAAAAAAAGCTGGAAATACATTCTGTGTGATTGGAAGACAACATATGTAGATATTGGATTAAGGAAAAGGAATCCAGTATTTGTAAGTAATTTTTACAGAATACTAAAGGTTTTATTATTATTAAATTCTACATTATCCCATAAGGATTAGTGAAATGTAAAGTTTAAAAAGCTTTCATACAGTCCCGTGACAGAGTTAGGTCCTTCCACATGACAAATTTTAATTGAGTTGTAACTGGGTTGCAGGAATCTAGGCAATTTTCCTTCGGCTACATACCAACTACACAGCAGAACCAAATTTAGAACTCAGAACTTTTTGCCCTAAAATTGTTCTTAATTCTATGACAATGGCAGCCTTATTAAAAACTTTGTGCACAGTACTGAAAAAGAAACTGTCCCCAAGACAGACATTTTAGCTACAAGAAAAAAAAAATCACATCTTTAATAAGCGATGGCATAGCTAATGATGCAAATGATACTCTGATATGATTTGCATTGGATCAGTTACTAAGTTATATCACATTCTTGTAATGCTATTTGTTCTTATCACAGTAAAGCTGTCCCCCCCACCCCTTCTCCCAACACATTTACAGAACTTTTAATGAGAGGGAAGAGGAAGGAATGTTACTACTAAGATTTGACCAATGGTTCGACAAAAGCAAGAATCATATCATTACTGAAACACAAAGCCTTCTCAAGCCATTAAATCTTTTTTTTAAATCCAAAAATACATACTTTTAACCTTCAAGAGCTCAGTAAAACCTTTCACTCATTAAAGAGGGAGACAGTGATGTGTTCCAGAAATGCTCAACTTGAATAAAAGCAACTGCTGCGGTTGCTTGATGGTTGGTTGCTACAGTGGTGTGCAAACAATATTATCTGACATTTGTACATCACAGGAGCTGGATCTGGAGTTCAGCAGATCCAAGTTATCACACTGCATCATGAAGGGCAAGGAGAAAGGGGAGGGAATGCCAAATTCATCATTTTTATTATACCCACTGTGTATTCATTGAGCCACAGCATTGGAACCAGATTCTCCTCTGTCTGTCCTCTTGGCTAGAGGAAACGTGATGCAATAAGCGCAAAAGAATAAAAAAAAAATGGAAAAAAATAAGAGCATGTTCATATTAGCAATGATCTCAGAGCGGGCCAGAGGCCGAGCACTAAAGCAATATGCTACTATGAGTGAAATACAGATTTAGGACTCCAGCGTGGTTTCTTGCTCCTTGGGCAGCTCAAGAGCTGCAGCCTTAGTCACAGGGGCCTACTGTCATTTACACAGGTCCTTTGGAGGCTAGGTGACTAGTTGGGAAAAAACCAGCAACAACAAAAATAGTGCAGGCAGGAGCTCAGGGACAGCTGGTGATAAAAAAAGAGAAAAAAAAAAAAGATAAAAGAAGCACACGCAACTCCACTGACTTCAGTGGAGTCACTCCAACCTGCAGAAGAGTGAGAGGAAAAGCAGACCTCCATTTCTACCATATGCTTCCAGACAGTTCAGTGCGCCCTGCTGAGGCTCTCACACAGATGTGAGTATAGCCGAAGCTGTTCTGGAGACACAAAAGGCAGCTTTAGACAGTAAGCAGCTAAGCACGGAAACTATTAACCACGCTGGTTTCCAACTTAACATTTCACTTTCCAAACTCCCTTGCTGAATATTCTCTGCTCCATTATCCTTGTATATGCTGGATGTCTCAGATCGAGTTTGGAGCTCTCCAGACTTGCTTGGAGTTGCAAACAAGAATCTGTCTAATCTGTCCTGCAATCCAAACTATAAACCTTTAAAGCAGATTATAATAAATTTCACAAAGTGCATGTTCAGTCCCTAAATTAAAACTATCCTTGGAGTCCCACACAGTCGTATCCAGTGCTTCATATTAAGTTACATCAGTGACAGTAACTGGACTGGTCCACTTGTCAGCGAACTAGAACGCTTTCTAAAATGAATTTGTCACTGCATGAAAAATGGGCTCTCTCTCCTTGAGCTACAAAGTAAAGCGTGCTGGAAACCGCAGGCCAGAGTTGATTCTGAGATGCACCAACACACACATAACCCTACTATAAATAAAGGCGTTAGTTATTCTAGAATGACATCAGTTAACAAAATAAAATGTAACTAAACGCTAACAAAGTTAAGACAGTAATAGTCCTTATATAATACAATGCTATAGTTTTAAGAGCTAATGAAACAAAATAAACAGTTTCCAAGTGTGTTTAGTACTCACTTCTATAGCATAATGCAGAGAAGAGGACGCTGGATGCAATGAAAGGTTCTCAAGTGGCTTAATACAGGGTTTCTCCCATCCTGAAGACAAGGACCATTCAACTGTCAGCATATTATCAGTGAACACAGTACCAAATACCAAACCACTGGGGTCGGGTTTTTCCTTGAAAGTTGTAGCTGGAGTGATAATCAAGTCCGAAGCCTGAAGGAACATAAAGCCAAAAATGAAGTGTATAAAAATAATTAATTCAGATTGAATTAATAATGATTCTGCATCAGTGAACATGGACAAATACAGTATTTTATCTGCAGAGATACTTACTGATAGACTGGTTAAAAGTAGCTATGTCTAAGTAGCAGGCAAAGTGTTTATACTTCTGTGTATGAAGACATACACATAGTGCTTCTTAGAGCACAAATACTTAGCATATTTTGAAGTATTGTTAAGTGGGGAAAGCAGTAAAAGGCAACAAAACAGTAAATTACCAGATGAAAATGTCTTGGACATTTAGATTAACGCGAATGGTTACATCTGTACAAGTTCCAGAAACTTCCGATTGCTATATCTCAGAACGTAAACTGATCGTCAGCCAGCATCAGAAATGAATCCTCCTCACAACTAAGTAGGTACGTTACACTGATTTTCCTTTAATGCATAAAACCAGGGTGAGAGATCAGAATAAGTGCTCAGCAGATTACTTGGGTCACACTAGCCTGTTCCTTCACATTTGTATTTTCCTAGAAAGACCACATTAGGACAAAGAAGGCTAAAGGTTTCCCCTACGTGATTAACTGTGCCATGCAAAGGCTTTCTCATACAAGCCATGACTAACTGGCTGACTGGCTGTGGAAAAGTATCATTTTTTTTTTTTAATATGTGAAACATGGTAAAGAAGAGCAGGAAGGAGGAAGGAAAGCAGGATCTCTGGAGTGTTACTCCCCAATAATACACAAACAGGGACAAAACAACTACAGAGGGCTGTAAAATGGGCAGGGTCTTGATCTGCTCTCTTTCTAGACCATCTGAGCATTTACACCGGGCTGGTCAGCGAGGCAAGGAAAAATTAAAGGGACAAGTCCGTTCTAGGCTGCATTTTCTTTCCTAATATGACTCGGAAAGCACTGCCCTTTATTACAGGGAAATCTCACTCTTCTACCTTGGGTACACATAGAACAGACTAGAATGCAGTTACGTTAGACTCCTGTGCACTAAAGGAGGTTCTGCAAGAGTTATCACTAATTTTGACTTTTCATACTCAGCATACATTTACAAAACACTAGTCTCAAGCTTTTGAAAATTCACCGCCCCATCTCTGTAACAACCTGATTTTCAAGATGTCTTTAATGAACAATGGCCTATTTTTTACTGTTCTTTTTTGCTTAATGGCTTAGATGTGAAATTAACTGAGAGCTGGAGCACATGAACAGCTAAAAGCGTGTTTTAAACAATCTCCAATTATAGGGCTTGTCCAGATACTACAGTGCATTAGCCTGGTTGTACTAATACATAAGCTGATGAAAAAACAATTACTCTTCTTAACTCTTTAGAGTACCCTTTATCCTGCGGGCAGTGAGTGCGCCAATGGGAAAAGCGCTATTAATGATTTACTGAAAAAAAAAGAAAAAGAATTTTACCTGAAAACCTCTTATCATGCACTTTGAGAAAAGATAACACAAAAGAGCATGCATCAAAATAAAAGCCAGGAAACGGTGTTTGCAATTATCCACACTATAAGACTAAGTTTAGGAAAACACTTAGGTGAGAGTAGGACTTATGCAAGGAGGTAGAACACAGTTAGATAGGTGGCTTTATCTCAGAACAGGGATGCTTGAATCAGAGCTTCTAAGAATTCTTATTGCCAGTGATACTAACAGCCCTCCCTGAAGTTAATGCTTCTGTCTCGTCTCAGGCCATTTTCATTAAGATAATTATCTTTACAATAAACTGGCTTGGACACCAGAATTACCATACAGAGTCTTGTCCCGCACACCTCCCATCAATCTGCTAATTTCTGTCACTTCCTCAGTTGTGGTAACACAGCTAGTTGCAAGCACTGTAAGAACTGCAAGCACTAGCACTACAGAATAGCTCACGAAGCTCATTTAGGTTAACAAATAATATTTATTTTAAGAATAGGGAATGATTTTGACCTGGCTCATCTCACAGTCCCATGAACAGATGTAGAGGGAGCAGTGAGCTACAGCCACAAGGGAAGAAACGTGCCCCCATGGGAGCATTTAGGGACTCTTTGACCAGTTTTGCCCCCCAAGATTTTTCTCCAGCCTTGGAGACCTGGGGTGTAAAAGATCCTTGGACAGAGTGACAAAGTTTCTGTCATGTGAGAGATACTAAAATTATGTCACTCAAAGTCACGCTGTTACGCTCTAATGGCTAATGAAGAGAGTATCCCAGATTCAAAGTCACTCCTACTCTGGCTCATTAAAGACAGGGGGTGGGCCAATCCCCCTCACCTGCAAGTTTAATAAAGGGATACTCCTGTATCCCTGTCTCCCAATGGGCAGTCACAAACAGCTGTACACGTGGCCCAAAACAACAGCCCACACTGCTTAGTTTACATTTGCCCCAAGGACTGGTGACCTTCTGCAGTCATAAACAGAAATTACCAGACTGGGTTTCAGGCTGAGCCAGCTGAAGGCAGCAAGCCTAGAGAAGTAGCTATGATGATTATCTTGAAAGGAAGCAGAGAGCTTCCTGAGCACAGAGCTTCCTAACACTGTGCACTCTGAACAAGAAGCCTGCCTGCCTGCCTTTTTTCACTTCCTTCAGCATTTAGGAAAATTGGCTTTTGTTCAAGCATTTGGAAAACACCTGACCTGCCAACATTAGATGCAACACCTGACTCAACTTTTCTTTCATAGAACACTAGGGACATCCTACAAAAGACCTCAGATATTGGCTAAACTGCATAGATGGGGCAACAGTCATTAAACAGGCAAGAAGGCAGTTTTCCTGATCCCTATAATTCTGACAAATCCTGCTAAATTTGCATTTAAAACATGTTTTTGGCCATTACTGTGGCCTATTTTTTTTCTTAAGGATCTTTATTCATTCTGTTGTACTTCTCTCCCTTCCCCTCTTTATCACTCAGCAAGTGCAAAAAGTTAACAACAGGCAAAATCAGCTGAATCTTTCAGAATCCCAAAACTTTTTAAGGCAAGACACCACCAAGTACTGTAATACATTCAATCTTTTTGACAGGAGTTGGTGGGATCTTGGAGAACCCACCCTTAGGCTACTCCCTCTCACATGTGGCCTGCAGCACAAAGTACTGCCAGCACCCTCAACCTCTTTTACATCCCTGAGTGATAAGACCCCCTACGCAACCCCTTATATGGATGAGAGACACCTGCTTCCCCCATGGCCCTTGGCTTAACATCCCCAGAAATCCTGCCCCAGCATCTTGTGGTGCTGCTCAAGCAACACTGGTGGGAGGAAAGAGACACAGCAGGACCTGCAAAAAGAGTGCAGAGCAAGGCCAGGTGATTAATACCAGAAGCACTGATTACGTATCAGTGCCTATTACTTTGAGCATCACTCATGTTGAAAAACTACCACAGTAATGCCATGGTATCACCTATGACCTTTATAAATGGCAATTTATTTCTTTGCTTTGTCAACATTGCTCCAGCCCTGAAAGCAGCATTAACGATGCATTAGGGACTAGCATTAACACCTATCCTGTTCATACTGACAGTACAAAGGGCAATTTTCAACTAGGTTTGTGTTTTGCCTGGTTTGTTTATAAACATGCACTGAAGCACTTTCTGACACTGCTGCCTAATAAAACTATCAAACTGGAAACAAAACTGGGAAATGGAGGGACAAAAGGGAGGTGAAGAAAGAAACAGACATGGCACACAGTCTATGCAATAACCAAATGCAGCTATTTGGCCCTTGCTGCCCAAAGTACAACGACAAAGACTTATCCCAAGTCTGGCAAACTTTCCAGTTTCACAGCAGTACAGTACAGAAGCAGTACGGAAGATGTTTGTGCATAGGCCCCAGCTCTGGGAACTCTTTTAAGAAAACAGAAAGAAACAGATTGCCCTGCCTATGGTAAGCAAAAGGGAGCGGTGGGGAAGCCAGCTGGATAACGTTGATTGTCAGGGCATTTTATAACACTACACCTGCAAGCAGCTACTATCTCAACAACACACACTTTTTCCAATAGCCCTTTATCTGAAAGGTGCCTGCTGATTCCAACGGCACTTCTTCCAGATTGAAGATTTACCGGGCCCAAGCAAAGAAGACAGAATGTGACTTCCTGAAACTAAAATTCATCATTTGATCAAAACAGATCTTGTAAATTATAAACCAAGTCAAATTAAAAGTGACATGCTGAAAAGCGTCATTTTCAACCCAAGCTGCAGCAAGACATTTTGGTGCCTACAGCCAGGCTGTCAATTTGGTGCTTATTCTACCCTCCCCTTGCAATACTGCTAAGCAGATTTGGAGCTGGCAGTAGCCTCAGTCCAGAGCTGTTACTCTCACTGCTGCCTTCCTACTTTTCTCATTTGATGTTTACCCAACAGAGCTGTTTGAGGTGGGTGCAAATGATGAATGTGTATCTTGTTCTACTCTCTGCCTCATATTTTGTCAATGCCTTTCCAGCTGATCCTTGCCTGCCATTTTATTTTCATTGCACTTAAACTACTAGGCCATAAACAGTAGGTTGAGCAGATGTAACAGGTGTACTTCATTTGACATACCTAAACTTTTCTAAACGTTGTACTGAGCCAAGCATTTCTATCACATAGTTGAGTATAAACAGAACTGGCAGCCTCAGCTGTAAAACAGCTTACAAAGTGCATAACCATAACAGTAAGTATCAGCAGAGATCCTCAAAACATTAATATAAACCAAATGAGAGTATCTGTAATCTGTTATGATGAAATAATTAACCTCCCTGACTTCTAGTCAACGTGATTCATTCACGATCACAAAGCAGGCCACTGCAATTATTCTTTTTTGTTACTTATGCTGAGTTTTTAAAGCATATCCTAGGAAAGATCAGGGCCTTCTGATGCAATAGCAGACATGGAAGCGTAAGCAACATCGAGTAAATTGTTTTGCCCTTGGGCTTGTGAGCAGCAAAATATGATTGCTGCAGCAGAGGAAGTTTTGAGGAGACAGATTACAAAGAGGATGAGGAATTACTGCAGAGGGGAAAGGTAGCAAGGTGAAGCCAGCGGGAGCTGGAGTCAACAAGGCTGGGAGTAAACAGAGTGGTTTTGAGGAGGGCTCCAGGGATGAGGATGTTTCTTCTTGCCCTTCCGTCCTTCCGATAAGGGGCTATGGCATCCTCACGTTTGTTTTTGGGCCCTCCCCAGCACACCCACCCTTACCTTAGGAAGCCATTCCTTGTGCAGGAGCAGCTACTTTCATCTCATAACACCCTCCACCTGACCTCCTGAATCTGAAAATCTTACTGTATGACAGTACAGTCATACAGGAGGAGAAGGGAGAAGGGAGAAGGGATTTGCTCTGCCAAAGAGAAGCAGTAGTATGGGACTAGGCTGGAGAAAGCTGGAGAGGAAGGCTTGCTAATTCACCTTTGGAAGCTGAAATCTCTCAGACAAGTTTATCTGGCCTTGCAGCTCTCACTTTGGCGGCAGTAGTACAGCAGAGACAATGAGCAAAATAGCACCTTTCTCCTGCTGCTTGTTCAGCCCCTTCTCTTTCCAGACGTTGAGGTGCAGGTGGCAAGGGATGGCCCCTGTTTTCCTGCTGACCTAAGCAGTGCTCCCAGCTGGCTGGAGAAGGTCATCTATTACATATTCCAGGCCAGCAGCCACATATGGCAGGGTTCAGGCTCTTTGCTGCACATAATTGCTCCCCGATAGAGCAGCTACTACAACCAGCCCACTGGGAACTGCAGGAAGACCCTTCACCATGTGGTCCTGCTTTCTGTAGGCTGACATACTGCATCATGCTTAACAACGGGTACTACTGCACAAATCAGCGTGGCTCGTGTCCAACTATTGCTGGACTCAGAGAGGTGTCAGGGATGACATGCCAACTCCTCCCTTGCTGGCAACAGAGCAGATTGCAGCAGTGCTGGGTTGTGCAACTAGAAGGTGGAAAAAGGTTACAGGGGCCGTGTGTGGTTTTAGGGCAACTGGTCCTTTTCTCCTCCACTGGGGCAAAATAAGCAATCGCCTGTTCTGCCCATTCCTAAATCCTGCCGTAGAAATAGAAATGCTGAATACTGTTCCACTGGATGCAACCATCTTCCACCTTTTCTAATAGGGGTTATTTTTGTCTAGTTTGCTAACTAACCTCTCAGCTCTGTCCTCTAGTTGACACCACAGCAGCACAATCCATTTGAGTAAAAATGAAGAGATTTGTGTCCTAGCTGTGACTGTGGGCCAACTGTTTCTCTGTGCTCTTGTATCTTTTCCCAGCCTCACTTTCTTCGGAATAGATTGCAAGAGGCCATCTCTTTCTGTATAGGACTAAGCCCAAAATGGCTATGATGACAATAATGTCTACAGTAGAAACAGTAAGAACAATAAGAATTGTATCAACTCAAAACAGAATTATGGGAAGCAATGAGACAAATTCTTGTAAATTTATTACTAGCTTGTATGTAGAAAAAGTGATGTTAATTTAAGCTATCCTATAATCCCTTTACAGTCATCGCTATTTTAAATTTATAGCGCAGCCTGAGGCTTGAGAATGGAAAGTATGCCAAGATATAATAAGATCTGAGCAGGAAGAAAACTCTAATCTTCCTACCATAAAAAACGAGAAACAAAATATAACAAAACATCTTCTGCTACCCAAGGGAGAACAGCCAGAAGTTTTTCAACATAAAGCTTCCCCAGGAGTTCATCTGGTAATATTTGTTAGCACACATATCTAGAGCGATGCCTGGAAACTGCATCAGGTTGACTGCATGGTGGTAATAAAACACAGAACAGAAGACAAAGCAAAAGGAGTCAGGACTCTGGATCAGTTGTGAATCAGCCATGGAAGCACAGAAGACAGGTCTGGAAGTACTTTGTCTAGCCCATCCTCTGCAATGTATTCACCTAAACCATTCATAACAGATATTTATCGAACATATCAAACAAATATTGGTCAAATCAAAGAATGAACTTCTACCACACCCCCTAGGCAATGGGAAGAAAAGGAGGAGAGAACAACACTTCTCTGGCCTCTTTAACCTTTCCCCTGACTGATGGATGCTCCACTCTGACAGGGTAGAGGCTGAACAGGGTGCCTAGAGCAGCAGCACAGCTCAAAATGCAACCTGAAGCTGTCAAAACGCACCAGAAGGGAAAACCAAGAGGTTAGAAAGCTACAGTCTCGCCAGCCAGTAGAGCAAACATTGAAGAAACCGGTCTTACCATAGAAAACACTCAAGCACATGGATAATGCATAATGTCATTGATTTCAATGGCACTAACTGAATTTTTAAAGTTCAGCGTGTACTCAAACGCTGCCCTGCACCAACTCACATTGATTCAACCCAAAGCTTACTTTAGTGGAGACCCCCTCCTCTACCTGTGAGGGAATTCGGACTATAAAGGAGGCAAAACTACCAGAATCTTTATAGCTTCACCCATTTTTACTGCTGCAGGAAACTTAAATGAACTAATAATCCCTTTGGCTTGTCCCTTTATCATTATTCTCTTTCTCCACTGACAAAAGCTTCAAAGGATTTTTTTTTTTAAGTTAAGAAAGATGAGGGAATAGGATTCCTATAGAACTTTAGGAAAGCCTCTCTACCTGATATTCAGGAAATCTTAAGGAAAGCATCTATTTGATTTTTACAGAGCTAGTCTCCTCTGCTCCAGCCAATAGGATTTTCAGATCTACTACAAATACAGTAATCTCGTATCTTATTTATCAAAGAATTACATAAACCATTTCAAGTATGGCTAGTTCCTTAAAGTATAAACCACCCAGATGTTGATAAAACAACTAAACATAGTGCCAGAAACTGCACAGTCATACGCATTATTACATTTTCATCATATTAACTAATTCTGTTTGCTAACAGCTACGTCACTTAATTGAACAGGTCAATAGCGGTCTCTATCACAATCACAATCAGAAAGCGTGAATGGAGAACAAATATGAGCAAGCTGTAATGCAGTTATTGCACCGCTTTGAAATTCATGTTGCTGAAGCTCACTGTTGCTGCTGGTCAAGTCAGCTATATAAAAATCTGCTTTGGCCATGCAATTGTACTTCCTAACTGCGACTTAGATATATCTGGCTTTTGATTAGAAGAAGCAATTCCATATAGAATAACAAGAGAAATCACAAACTGCAATTGTGAAATAGCCCAGTTCCTCATACAGAAAATCTTCTCATAGACTTATATTCAAATATTTCCATAAATACAAGACTATGGCCCCTCTTCATTAATGGGACACATGAATTAATTACACTACTCATATTATTCATTATTAATATCTGCTGTTTCTTCTCAAAAGGTCTGACAACTTGGTTAACACAATTTCTAATGCTGTGCTGTTCTTTGCCTCACAACCACTGTATTTCCGCACTGCAGCACAAATAAAACAGTCCATTTTTAGAAAGAGTTTGCCTAGAAGAAGGTTTGAGTCTAACACAAGCTGAGGGCTCACATTGGCCTGTGACACAAAACTGGAATAGAAAGACCAATGACATCTCACTGATACTACATTTTTGTACAGAGGCACAGTATTTTAGATCTTCAAATAATGCTTTATAAACACAAAACTTTAAAAATCTGTCACAAAGATTTAATACTACTGTCTTAGGGTTCAGGAAACACTAGCATTTTTATTTCACATAAAGAAACTGCAACATGAAAAACTGATACTTGCATCTACACTTTTTAGAAAAATAGCCATATTGATGGAAGAAATGAACTGAAAACCTAAATTTCAGACAAACCAGTAGGAAATATTTGGCCTAAGTAGCCTGTCCAGTAACAAACACATAATGTGGAATAGCCAAGAATAGAATCATAATCTCACGTGTCCGAGTCTTACGCAGTTACAATTAAATCTTCTTACCCTGATTTTAATAAGCTTGCAGACATGCGGAGAAGTGGATTTACGGAATGATGGCACCCTGAATTTATTATTTCCTACGGAATGTCAACAAAGTATTTGGGGAATATAAAATGCTAAAACTTTCACGATACAGCCTCCTACACATATATTTAAGGAATAATTGCAAACATTCGGTTGACCACACCTGCCTTTTCCCTTCTTCCATCCCTCTCTCTCACACTGGTAGACAAAAGTTAAGCTTTACAAGTTGCTAATGAATTTTACCGCTTGATTTGCCATATTTTGTCGACTGAGCATACTCAATATTTTCCTGGAAACAGGTAATAAGTGTGCGATTAAGATAAAACTTTTCGAGCTCCCTAGGCTATTAGTTCCTATGGATATATGGATAATTTCAGAAGCAGGCAGAAAGTCCAATAGAATCTTATGGAAAAAAAACTAAATTCTCTGCCTCAATTGTAGTTCTTATTTCTATACGTTGATCAAAGAATCAATTTCATATCAAATCTAAGGACTCAATATCACAGTGCCATTTGGGAAAAACTAAGAATTGTTGAAAATAGGCATGGACAACATGGATTTTATAAGTTTGAGGGGTCAGACCCTTTGTGGATCACACGCTGGTGGTAAAGACTTACATTTTTAAAGCAACTCTTCACTTTCAGAAAAAATAAAACCAGAAAAAGATACGAACCAAATGTAATTTCCAAAACTGTAGTACTACCTCTGTGCTTTTACAGATACCTTATATTAAGCTCCCAATTAAAAAGAAGATAAAGCATCACTTTCCTTGTGCTATAAATTAACTCAACAAAACTGTTCCCTGGCTGCTCTTCCAGCATCTTGCTTTTATCTTGGCTAAGAGCTCCTGTTGCTTGTTGAAGACAATTAGTTTTATTTGCAAAACCAACAACTTCAGATAATGGGACAATCAGTTTCTCTACTACAGCTAAAACCTTGCAATTATTTGAGGGACATTACTTTTCTGAAAAGAAACACAGCTAGAACTACTTCTTGCCATGGGGTTTACACTGAACAGAATCACCCCAGATCTCAAATGCCACAAGATAGTTGGGTTCCCAAGGGCATGAGAAACCGCTTGTAGTCTATCGGGAAATAATCCCTTAGCCAAGCATGGAAGAATCATGGTGAATTATTTTCACAGCTCCAAGAACATGTCCTTGCTCAGGAGCATTTCTGGGCTACTACAGTCCTGAAGGAAGAAGCAATGATGCTACTTCACTACCACTACTCTGTAGTAATAGACTAGATTCAGAAGCACCATCTGCCAGAGGGAGTCATACTCAGCAATACTGAGCTGCATTAGTGCTCTACCTGTGCATGCAATTTGCATGGTCTCTTTCAGGAAAGCCACTTTCTCCTAACAGCCAACAACCGCTGAAACATTCATTATCACACCTTGGGCTTTGTTTCCTTCTCCCTCTTGTCAAAATAGGGATCTCTACTGCAAGCATACTGGGTGTTGATCATTACTCTAACCTAGACCCGCACTTTTCTGATAGCTGGAAGGAAAGCAGCAGGTGCATAAGTCAATCTTGCCCAGCTTGTATTAGCGTTCTTTAATAAGTTTCTGGATTTATACCTTTATAACATAGGATTCCTGTAATATGCTGGAAACACAGCTTGTAGAAGAGTGCAATTAATAGAGCTGCAACCACAGGATGAATTCCTGCCATTACTAGTAGCATTCAAATGACTGTGTGCAATGCTGGTACGGATGCAGAATACCACAGAAACCACTTGACACTCAATCTTGTTTGTTGTAGCTGGTTTCCTTCCTGGAAAATGAAGCTGAGGGAATATATTCGATTGTAAATCACCTGAAGTAATTCTGCAGCATATACGTAGCCTAGTAGGAGGCATATCAAGTGATACGAAGGCATTGTGATCTAATAATACAATTACTTCCAATCTCTTTTCGATTGGATGCATAACAGTAGGCAAATCATTTAATTGCCATTAACAAAAAGCTAAATTAGTAGCTTCAGGTGAAATTAAGATAAAACCAGAATGACCACTTTGAAAGCAATGGCTGATCCTCAAATGGAGTAAGATAGACAAATGCTAAATACTGTTGTAATAACAACAGAACTGGCCTCTAGCTTGGCATCCTGATCTAACAGTAGCTAAAGCTATGCACTTCCATGGAAATGATATCCAGATGACCTGAGATGTGGCAAGCGCCACAGTTTTTGCTCGGAAAGTTCAAATTGGGCTTTGGAAAAAATATTTTCATTAGGAGAGCAGCGCAGCACTGCACATAGTAGTCAAAGCCACAGCTAACCTGATCTAGTGCTGGTAACAGTCCCACATTCAATGGGAGCCTAGACTACATGAGCTGTGATTCCAGGACACACAATTTCTCGAAATGCCTTATTGGGTTACATAATATATAGCTCTAATTGGAGTGCCTCCTACTGCTTCAAGACAGTTTATAAAAGCAGCTTTCCTATATACACATTTTTGGGAGCTATTGCTCATTTCACAACGTCAAGAGACTGAGAAATCATTATAAAGCATTTTGCTAATTTTTTTCTCATACAACTTTTCTGATAAAGGAAATGTTCTTTCTGATTAATCAAAATTTAAAATGTGGTCTAATATAGAATGATAAAATGGAAATAAGAAATTAACATAAAACCAGGGCATTCTCCTCAGAAGTTGCAGCAGAATCAACAGCTACAAACTCCCTTACTGAGTGCCTGCACGCTTTGCAAGGTAAATAAATTATTTATGTCAGTACAAAATAACAAATTGAGAAAGAGGTAGAGGGGAAGAGATATGAAAATATCTAAACCCATTATGTAAACTCATTTCATTAATGTAAACATGGAAAATGCAATAATTCATTGGATTTTCCACTGAAAGACTGTTTTGAAAATAGGGATACTTTTCTCTATAGAAAATCAGAATCATTCACCTGTTTCTAATGTGTACAAACAATAACAAAAAAATCTGAATAATGCAGTGAGAGCTAACCTACCTCTTAACTGCATAGATTACTCCTGTACAAAATCTTAACAAAAACCACTGTGCACCTTACTTATAAATTTTAACATGTTTCCAGGCAAGATACAGACCTATTCTGTACCTTTAATGCTATTATATTATTTGCAAGGAAAGTGAAATAAGGCAGAGAAACAGAACCAGTACACTGTGTTTTGCGCAAAGCCAACAAGTTCACAGTCACTTGATGCCAAGGCTGTATGTTTTAAAACACGCAGCGAAAGGTCCTATTGTAGGGAAGAGCAACATCTGTATGATAGGACCTGTAAGAACAAAATCAACATCCTTAAAATTTTTATTGCCAATCTCTCAGTTTGAACCACAAACACCTGCCTTGGAAATACATTTTTTGTTTCTTCATACTTCCCCAAAGGAGAAAAATATTACAGCTATAGATCTCTGTGAATAGATTTTGGCTGTTTATTTGTAGGTTGTACCTGCAGTGCAGAAACAATCTTTTTGTTCTAGTATGTGCAGTCCCTAGCAGAATGGCAGATAGTTCACAGCTTAGTTCACATAATGCTCTAAAACATTATGGCAATGCACGAAACAAATACCGAGGCATACAGCATCATAGAAATCTCACTCTACCCACTGCCTCACACAACTAGACATGAGCCAGTTTCAAACTGGAAGCCATGCAAACATATTAGCATAGTTTATATTCAGTCTAGCAAGTCCAAGATCTCAACAGGGATTATTAGTTCGAGCACAGCACTGCACTAACCTGCCTATGTAGCTTCCAGTCTGCCATGGGCTCACATCCCACTGGCTTGGAGCCCAGGAAGGTTGGGTCTGTCTGCAGAAGACTGTTCAGAAATAATCACAGTTATTTAGTGTAACATGAGGAGCCATTCAGGTGTAGGAACTCCGCTTACATGTTTTTCATTCCACTATGACAACTCTTCATATTAGCAAGTCAATCCAGTTAACTTGTAAACTATAGCTATTTTATTCCGTTTTGGCATAGCAAACTAGCCAGTATTCCCTAGAAGGTCTGCACAATTTTGGCACTTGTAGAGGTAAATATGCCCTTAAAAATTAAAACAAAATAACTGCACTTTGCACGATTAAGATGACTAACTAATTCTATAAAGCTTCAAATCATCAAAACATAGGGAAACAGAATAGACATAGATAGTACCTTCTTTAAGCATCTTCATGTATTAGTCTCTCATTGAAGATAAAATGCATTCCATGACAAAAAGTGACACAGAAACTAAAATCATGTTTCTGCATATAGATTGATAACATGAGGATGAAAGGGCACTCATAGATGCCTTTAATTTCTTAAGGCCAAGCATTACGAACTCAAAGTCAGAGCTAATGCACATATTAAAAGAAATCAAATTATGATAAAATACAGAAATACATCATAAAGTATGGTATTCAAATATTGGCATCCTCCACTTTAAAAATTATGTTTTATATAAGCATAGAAATAAACCATACTCCATTTTCTGTATTTCCATTCCCACAGTCTTGGACTACTTAGGTTACCTGCACATAAAGAACAACTTTCTTTAGCACAGTCAGCCAAATGGTTCAACTTGATTCCTTTGAAATATCATTACCGATCGCTTCTGTAGTTGCAGCCATAACTTATTTCCATAGAGGTGGTTGTGAAGTGCCCTTGAATGAATCCAGCTTTATTTTATTTGTCATTGCCTGGTGTCATTTTTCCTTCATTTATACAGTTTATTTTTTTTAATTTGGAAATGAAGGTACAGAAACTGCAATTAATTATTATATTGCATGATGTGGCAAACAATACACATCTCCCCATCATAACTTTCACACGCACACACCACAGTACAATATTTTCTAGAAACTGTACCCCTTTCTGGTGACTGCACTTAATCTCCAGAAATAGACCCATACTGCAGGAATGTACTTAGAAATTAGTCAGTTTGACACAGCTGTTTTTTTCTAACATTATTCCCTTGATGACCAGCTGTCCCACCTGCTAATATATTTTCCCCTCACACAGACTCTCCACTCATGGTTTGCCGTTCTGGCTGACTTACAAGAATAGAAGGAAAGGAAACTGGCTCAAAGCCACCCAATATTTGGAATTTTGGTAAGGGTCCTGCTTGACAGCCAGTATAATTTAAAGCTGCCTTAAGGTTGCTCTGATTTATGGCCAGTTCACCTATGACCCAAACACTATCAGAGTACATTGCCAATCTGTCTATCCTCCCTCTGAACTGTGCCAACAAGCAGGAGGAAACAGTACAGGGCAGTTACACAAGTGAGAGAGCCTCCTTCCTCAGAAGAAATTGTTTTTGCTTTCAAATACTCACCCTAGCAAACTCTACTGAAATAATTTATTGAGATCTATCTTGTCTATTTATTAAAGGCAGATTTACAAAACAATTCTGCACTCCATACGTGTCAGATCCTGGAGTTTCATAACTGGCTACATGTTTATGTCAACATTTTCCAAAGCAGACCTTCCGGCTGAAAAGTCATCCTAAATCATCTTTCTCGGACAGAATTGCCAGAGATGCTCAATGCAACGAAACAAAGAAGAGCAGGATCGGGAAGGGCTGAGAATAGTGAAAAAGAAATTAAATGGCATGTTGCTACATGACCAAATCCTGCAGTTATGGACTCTCACAAGAATTCTTTGCTGTTTTCAGTGAGACCAGCATTTCAGTGAGACCAGCATAAATCTTATCAAGGAGACCAACACATTTTCTGCAGCGTTTACTTTATATATCTGGTTAAAGCCTGAGCAGCTAAAAGGGAAATAACTACTTAAGCATAATTCAGAAGACTGCACTGGACTGGACACTGCCCAAAGAATCAGGAAGAACATGACGATTACAAAGGGTATCACTACAATTTCATCTCACGTACTGCTGACAATAGTCAGCAATAACAGGAAAGGAACTGCTGAAAAAGCACAAGTGAGGTCAACTTTTCTGGGTAATATTTTTAAACGTCTGCAAAAGATAGATGAGGCATTTTAAAGATTATATGTAAAGCAGGGAAAGAGGGGGAGAAAGAGAATTACAGATGCATAACAAAGACAAGAGAAATAAAAAAGAGAGGCAAAGAATCAACAGCAATGAAGACAGACAGTAGAAGTTAAAAGCAGCACATGTTAATGGGCTCTGAGTTTCCAACAGAAAATTAAAAGTTAACATCTGTGTCCACACACTGTTAAAAATATCATCTCTTAGTTACTAGCACTACATTTGTGGTGGAAGGAAGAGCGAGATCTTAACTGAACTCAATTCTAAGCATACCATTAAAGAAAAAAAGAGGGACTCAATTTAATGTTGGCTCCTGGCCGCTCCTCAACGCTTGTTATTATCATGGCCCTGTTGGCCCCTATTGGTTGAGTGCTGAGAACGTGCCAGAGTTGTGGTGTGCTTTGGAGTCCTTCTGAGATCCTTAACTCTGCAACTCTGAAACCAGATGGAAAACCTATTTTTGAACGATGCCTAATGCCAACGTTTAACAAATAAAAAAGTGTAAATATGGAATGTTACATAGTGTTTGTCTGGAGAACTTATTGGGTAATCAATCTAGAGTTATATTGTTTTTAAATCAGGTAAGAGTTAAGAAACATTCAGGTATACCATGTTAATTTTTGCTTAATGACTACTAAGCTTTTAGCTAGTACCGGAAACAATAATAAATTAAAAGTTCTTCTTGAAACATTTTTAATTTCTACAAGGGTTAATACATATTGAAAATATTTTCAGAAAATGCAACTCCTGCTTACAGAATTGTGATGTTCAAGCGCATCAGCAGCTATGAACTCTTGCACAACAATCACTACCACACTACGGATGATGTCTGGCACTGTCCAATGAAATGCTCCAGACACTCACTTTTTAGCAAACAACTTACCTTGAAAGATTCAGTCACATGCTTTGTGGCTTCCCCTGCACATCCTCCAGCCACACACTCATTCTGACAACCCTAGATGGAATAAAAACCAAGAAAGTCAAATTCAATGTATGTTGTAGAAAGATTGATATATGTTCAGTTAATTCTTTTAGGGACAGATTATGGTTAACAATCATTCAGACTTCATCATCAGCACGTATATCAGCAAGATTTTTTTTGTAGTTTCTTAGCGTACTTTTCATCCTTCTAGATTGTTTTACTTCAGTTGCATTATTTTGTGCAAAAGTATTTTGAGGCTTTACTAGGAGTGATAACATCTCATATTAGCCTTATACATTTCACAAGAATCCATGGACAACATCACAAGTCTTTCATTTAAAGCTAAATAACAGTATATTATTTATAAGATAACTCCATCGGATCATGGAATCTCTACTAAAAGCATCTACACCACTAGATTTGCTTTTTTTCCCCCTTTTCTCAGAGAAGTCAGACTAGGCAGAGCGGAAGAGAGGGAAAGAATCATTTTGTCCAAGCACTCATCCTTGATTAAAGGAAGGTACTGATAAGGAATGCCCACCTACATAAATATATAATCACAGCATTTTGAATTACCTGCTGTGTCAGTCTTAAGGGTTCTGCCACTGATTACACTCTAAAGGGACTGAAGGAAAAGGAGTGATAGTTCTAGATATTCTTCTATTTAGTGATAGTGAGATAACACAGACAGGTGCAAGCCACCTACCTGAAAGCAAGATTTCCAGTTCCTGCAGCATCTAGCTAGCCCCTATGCAGACCCTCCTGCACTAGCTAGACCTTCTCCACCAGTAGCCAAAAAATCTGCATGGCATGCAGCAATCTTTAAGACAGGACTGGAAAGGTGAAGCGGAGGCAGAGGTTTGGGAGAGGGACGGGGAGATCAGGAGCAAGACTGGCTAGGGGATGGGCCATGGAGGGGACGGCTGAAAGGATGGCTAGCTCATGAGATGAAGGAGGTGACTAGGGGATGAAGGTCTGATGGCTATAGGGCCAGCTAGGAGCATGGAGTGGATGGCTGAAAGGATGGCTATAGGTGAGATGTGGCAGGTGATGGGTGGGCAAGGGCAAGCAGTTGGGCTGGTCACGTGCTCTCTAAAGGATCAAGGGGAGGACAGAGGTGCTAAGGGGTGTCATGGCCAGGGCTGACAGGAGAGAGGCTTTTAACCCTACAGGGGAAAAGCCCCGTCAGGATCTGGTGCTGGCTGCTCACTGCTCAGCCGCCACTCCTCACCCCACTGCCCCTCAGCTGTACCACACCGCAGGCAGCAAGTCCTGTCAGGCAAGAAAGCACAAGGTCAAATGTTCCCTGGAGGAAAGAGGTGCACAGGAAATCCTTCATGGTCAGTCTGTGAGATCTGTGCCCCAAGGCCTTAATGGGGGAGGAGGCTCCTTGCCCTGTCTGGGGTCCCATGCGCAGGGCAAGTGCTGGCATGGTGGGACAGTTGGCCACCTACAGTGGCCAGCATGTCCTGCTGGGGCTGGGACTGAGGTTGCATAGGCCACAGGCTGTGAAACACGAAACACACAAGGCCAATAACATATTTTTTTCCCTTTGCAGCTCTTGGAGATATGGCAGAGAGAGGGAAAAAGAGTGGTATCTTCACTGAACCCTTAATGGATAGCAGTCTTGTAAAGAACAACACAAAAGGCATGCTCCCAACCACAGAAGATCTCACTTCCTCTCCCCTCCCCCACCAGTGCCTGAAGGGGGCCAAAATATCCCTTCTGCCTTTTCTCACCATTAGTTTTAACCCTTCTGTTCCTCTTTTTCCAATCCTCTACAGTGCGACATACAATTCTGGCTATATACTCCTTACTATCAACTAAAGGATCTGCTAAGAGAGACCACAAACTCCTTTACAATTTACCAATGCAAATTATCTTAAAAACTTATTAAAAAGATGTTTCATCTGCCTTTAAGCTTGGGGTTTTGTTTTGTTTTGTTTTGTTTCCCCCAGAAAGATAAGTCTTTTTGCTAGAGTCTGTTGAATGGCATTTAGTGTCTGAGACCCTAGCAGGACTTAAGTGTTACCCAAACTGAAGGACAGCCTGAACTAAGCACTGTATAGATCCTTGCTTTTCCTGTAATTCTTCAAATACTTCCAAATTCAGTGGTAAAACACCAGGAGGCCTTCATGAGACCATCAGGTTATAACAGCTAAGTATGTTGTCCATGAATTCAGCCAACTGATTCTACTTTGCTCAGCAGTGAATTAGGATGGAGAACATATGGGTTACCAGCTGAAGGGATGATAACTGCCAGCTGTGAAAGCAAGAATTTCTCAAACAGCTCCAGCTCCATTGCTGGCTTTTGTCTAGTATCTAATATGCAAAACTGGATTTTGTAATTACAGCTACTGGTGATAGCAAACAGATAAGTGCTCAGACATTATTCTTCAGTCTCTTCCCATCTCTGTTTTATGAAGTTACTCTAAAGCCAGGTGTTGCTATTACACAGAAAGAACAGAAGTTGGATGCAGTTTAACCTTCTCTCTCATGATCTTTAAAGAGATACAAAACTTGCAAGTGAATTTCAAATGTGAACCACTTACAGAAACAACCATTAGGGGCTTGATCATGTCTTCATTCAGTTCAAGTCTCCACTGAATTCAATGAAGTCAATAGTCTGTTTTTTGAGCATGTGCCATTGGGCCAGTCCTCCTCTCAATGAAGTCATTATGTTTTATAGATTTAATTCATATTTAAAGCAGGTAGCTAACTGCCTTTTTTAACCACACTGAGATTAAATTGAGTTAATCCCTCAGCCTAAGAAAGACATACCACAATTATCTTCCAACTGATGGCTTATAAATCTGAAGCATGCTGTTAAATACAATAAGGGAAATTACTCCCTGGTTTAGCGCCCACGTTGCCAAGAGAGGTATGCCAAGGACAGATTGGCCCTTTTTGTTTAATAGCATAGTAGATTTAAAACTATACCCTTTATACTGACGTTCTGCTAAAGATACACTTGAGTTACTGTGTCAGAGCTTCCTTGCAAGCCACTCGAGTTTGTAGAATCTGTCTCTTCCCAAAATATCAAGACGCTTTGCAACTACCTTGGCATGACAGCATTTTATATGTTGCAGTGGAGAGCCAACAACCATTTTCTTTATGATATAAAAAGCTGCTCTTTGTAAGCTTGAAATATCACAGTATTTCACCATTTTCCTTCAAAAATTGGGTAATTGTGAAATTGAACACTGATGTTACTGTAGAGCTTACATAAGCAAAAAGTGTAAAGCATATATCTCAGATTGAGCTAGTTACCTTAAAAAATAGGCTTTATAAATCATTGTATTACTAAAAACACTATCAAAACAAAGACCTGGTGGCAATTATTTATTGTTATAGAGTAGCTTAATGGTATGCTAATTATTATTGCACATCCTTCAGTGTTTAAAAAGTAATCACAGTGAACTCAGTTGGGTAATACCACTGCCTCACAGTAGTACTTACTTCCAACCCAATTCTAATATAAAGAAGATGTAGTTTACTGCAGGGTTCTTCTCAAGGTGAGGTGGAACATTGTGTGTGTAATATTTTATACTTGACAGTTGTCACCTGCGCCTCTGCTAGAGCTTCCCCAAGCCTCAACATCTGCTTCCTGCATTCAGTTCTCAGACTGCAACAGACTTAAAAATTTTCAGCTTCTTTTGGCACCAGGATACTTCAGTCAGCGCCCCTCGGCTTTCCCTGCTGTCTTGGGCACACGTTCTCTGACTGCTATTCTGTTATGGGCATGAGACCTCTTAGCCAAAGCACTGAACCTGTGAGAATACCCCAACAACTTCATTACTGCCATTTTGTAATGCCTCTTTAACTACGCTCACCTTATAGGGTATCTTCGTGCATCTCACGGCTTCTCCAAATCGGAGAATTTACCTCTTTTGTGCAAGCAGATCACTGCATTAAGATCTGCTACAAAAATAGGCCTTTCTTCTGCCGAAATTCCCTCTTAGTTTTTGCTATGCCTTCAGACTTGGTGGTTTTCAGGATCCAGTAGTAACATCGAGTTTTTTGTTCCCCTATTTGTGATTATTTGTTCTATAAACTGTGCCTCTGTTATGCCCTTTGTCAAACTGCTGTCTCATAGGCTAGTCCTTATGAAATAGGAACTAAATATTACCAGAAACTGCATAATTTTAAACTCAAGCTGAAAACTGCTCTTCTTTAACCTACAGTAAATGATATACTTTAAAAATAAAGTCTGGTACCAATCATCACCAAACTTTGCCTCTATGTGCCACGTACTCTATCACACTTTTTCAAAGAAATACAGTTCTTTAATCAGTGCTATCTTGTTTTCCATGCTGTTTGATAACTATTCTCAGTACTGGGGAATAACAAAAATTTTCCCTTAGTGGAAGGTGAGTGTAAAGAAATATATTGCAAATAATTTCCGTAGAGCCCACACTATGAACTAGGAAATTACATTTACTGTTTTTAAAAATAACCCAAGATCTGCAGTTTCACACACTCCTTAGTCATCCTTTTGGTTTCTCATCCCCACTGAACTGATGCAGCTGATCTGTGCCTACGCTCACGTCTTTCTTCGGCAGTGTCCTCAGGACTGCTAACCTCCCCAAAACTTAAGATAATCTATGCATTTCATTAAGGTATTCAGCTCAGAGTGCAGCTTTCTTGATAATATGACTGTGAACATCTAGTCTGAAACTCTGTGTAAATACCTCCCTAAATACGGATGAAATGACCCAGTGTGTCCTTAAACAACTCAGTCCACAGACATCTCTGATGTCTCCACTGTGACTCAGAACTTCATCAGTATCACCAGCACCCTGTTTAGAGTACTGCCAGTGACAGGGAATGTCAGAAAACCCAATTTCAAGCGGCTGCTGCTGCCACCACTGCCTAGGAAGGCTAGAACTGTAGGCAGCGCTTTGTTGGCAGTGGTTGGCTCTTCATGGGGGAGGACAACCTAAAGCAAATAAGTCAGAGATGCACAGCTGTGGTGGCATATAGCCTCTTCTGTTGAGATGATCCTGTCTCCTGCTACGCAGAAAAACTTACAACCAGCACTATCCTGTAGCAGTCATCAGGGCCCAGCAAAAATGGAATGAAAGCTTCTTCTCATTCAGAGGTCGTATGAAAACTAGTCTTTGATGGAGAATATTCTTTCTGAGACATTTCTTCAAGCTGAAACAGTATCTTACTGCTTTTTTCCATGCTTGCTTCTGGCTATTAAGTGTCTAACAAAAATGTCATGCTTTAATTTACTTTGGGAGGATAATGAAATTAGAATATTTATCTGTGATTTCAGGTTATCTATCAGATCAATACATTCAGTACAATTAAACATGGTTTATATGATGGTACTGCCTATAGGGGAACCAAATCAAGTGTGTGACAACTCGTTCATTCACACCTATTAAATCATAGTTGGCCTTCTGTTCTAGGTATAAGAGTCCAATGTGCACAAATGCCAACATTCTCTGTGTTGTTCGCTTCATATAAAACATTTCCATGATTTGAAAACAGTACTTACTTCTCCGCAGGAAATGTTAATATGATCTGACAGCCACACCACATAAAATATAAATTTGCAGAGAAAGGGCTACCGAAAGCAGAATGATGTTCACTGCTTAAAAAATAAAAAAAAAAAAAAAATCAACCCATTGTCAGATTGAGAGAGAAAATCTGAATACTGCTGTAGGGCTGTGTCATACAATACTATTTTTAACATAAACTAAAAAGACCTTTAGTTAATGACCTTTATGAAAGACTTCTAGAGCTTGGGAAGCTCATGTATGTTACCCAACAGCCAGGCATGCTTACTTTCAGCTGCCATGGGAGTAGCTGTATGGTATGCAAATAATATTTTTAAAGTGTCTGTATATTGTATGGATATGAATGTGAACATACACGCGTGTGTCACCATGTGAAGGTCACTAAGTGAGTTCATCAGGCTGGGTCACCTACAGCACAGCATGCCTTACCATATACTACTATGAGAAAAATCTCATCCACACTACTTCTTTTAAATATTCTCTTTTCAAAATCAACAAGAAAGGAAGGATAAGAGAACTACTTCTTAAGTTATATTTCTAACCACTTTTCAAGCCAAACAGAGAGATCCTTGAGATACCTTTGTTTGTTAGCTTGGCACACACTTTATGTATTGACTTGACAGTCTTAAATAATGAATCCACAGAATAGGTACAGCACAAATCCCAGAGCAGCTCCACTGACATGCCTCAATGTACAAATAGATCAGAACACACAGAAAAAAAGAGGGCAATTCATCATAGGCCACTTCAGTGCTTAGCTTTATACTTAGCTCATCAAGAAGGATGCTTGTTTGGTGAATTTCTGCACTTCCCATGTATTTCTCTAAGACTGCTCTTACTTCACATGCACCTGCACTGATGCCTTGACTGTTGGGCATTATCACCTTACCATGGCTTCTTGTTCAAGCCTATCCCTTGAGCTGGTACTAATGTTGGTTACACAGACAGGTAGTGTAATAATGGCACAGAATAAAGGAAAATACAAGACAACTAACAAAAAAAAAGAAAGCAAGCTTCCTTATAACTTAATGCTGACCTTGGAGAGAAAGCATCAGAGCTTAGAACATACATAAATTTCTTCATTCAAGAAAGCTGCATTGCAAAAAATAAGGTTGAATTTAAAAAAGACGTCATTAAATTAGTCCAAAAGACTGTGCAGGCACTTATCCTCTGACTTGAGTAGTTTACTTGGTTTAAAGCAATTTAAGAAGTAGTTTAAATAAAATTGAAATATGCTCCTCTTAAAACAAGTATCTCTTTACTGTATTTACAGCAAAGACAACTCAGATTATACTAGCACAACTTATTAGTTAGAAAAACTTTAAAATGGAGACTATAAAGCAATTAAAATATTCAGTTACTCTGTCCAAGATTCATATTTAGCAACATTAATAGCGACACCACAACTTTTGTGGAGTAAGTTGGTTTTAAAAGATTAAACAAATGCAGGACAACGTTGCCAAAGTAGAGTCACTGCAGTCAGCATTCACGTGAAAACCTCCCTAGGAAAGAATGGTAACTTTTGGATGCAGTGCTTAATTGAATGTTTGAATGAGCTCAGTAACAAGCTTTCTTGCACAACAAGTTAGGTGTATCAGCTCACCTGAAAGGTATACAGCAAGACTAGGCAAGGTGAAGCATAACTACTTCTGTAAACCAAAAATAACGTGTGCTTGATAAATTACAAAGAAGGCTAGGGGGGAGAAAAAAAGCGCACTAGAAATATAAAATTATATTAATTTGTTGCAACTAACTCTAAGAAGAACCTAACAGGATTCTATTAAGTTTCAGGCTAAAACTTTTCTGCCAGATATTTTGGAAATTTTACAATCTTAACTGTAAATTATACAAACTGGAGTCTAAAATGTGATTGTTCCCAGTTCAAAGGTGTTGAAAGCTTACCACCAGCCCCATCCAACCCAGGGCATAAAGCAGCTATGTAACTCTGTTTGGTGTCCCTTTATTCCCTTATTAGCTCTGTCTTGATATATTCCCTGCACAACCATACAATCCTACTTCCAGTTCTTTACATAAATAGACAGGTACTGTAAAGAGACCTTCTTCCCAAATGACCTCCAAACGCAATCGAATTTAACCTTATTTTCAAAGCCCACTGCTCAAACCGTTCTTACTTTTGTTTACCTTTCTATGAACCTTCTGTTACTCTGTCACTCTCCACTGCCATTTCCTCTGTCTTCACGCTTTTGCTCAGCTCACTGACTCTTCCCTTTTCATTGGAGAAAACGGTCTTGTTCTAATAGGAGAATAGGGGGGATGACCTAATGGATCTCATCCATCTCTAACTCCTATGAACAGCCCCTGTAAGTGCTTCTTTTGTTGGTTTGTTTGTCTGCTCCGGCATTAATTAGGTTTTTAACAAGTGCATTGTTTGCTAGAATGGCCTAAAGAAAAACATATTAAAGCAGCCAACTGGATCTGGATGACCTATAAATTCATCTGCCTGTTTTCTAAGCAGATAGTGTTTTAAGGCTATGTGATATGGTTATTGCTCAAAGAAAATAATACAAAATCCATTGGCATTATGGTTTTATTGTATTTGGGCCCAATTCTCATTGAATGAAATCTTTTACATCACACTGGCAACAAGAAAACGCATAAATGTTATATCTATCCTCCTCTACCAGGGAAAAAAGCAGTGCTACTATTAACCACAAAGCAGCTTCTGTTGATTATCCTTTCTAACATTTCACTTTGTTCATACATTCCATAGAGCCACGTACTAAATTAGCATCTTAAGATCTTATAGTAATGTTAACCAGAGCTATGAGATACATTTTTAATCGCATTGTTCTACCAACAAAGATGAGTGTAGACACAATAAAAAAAATTCTGCTTATTTTCCTCAGGGATCCAGCATGGGTTATACTGCCAACATCTTGTATACTGACACAGCTGCACAGGTTTAGTACAGATCTGGTCTAAAGATGCATAAAATATAGTTAAGAGTTTCTTTGTGAAACTTCCAGGTTTTCCCTGAAAGTACACACAGATACTACAGCCAATGACCAAGGCTAGTGGCTTGACGTAATGTAATCAGCAAATGATAATGTTAACAATACAAATGTATAGGGTAGCAGAGACAAAAAAATCATTGTCTGAAGAGTAACTGAAGGCTTAGAACTAGAAACAGACAATTTAGTGGGGGAGAGCACAGCTTCTGTGATTTGCAAATCAATCACTGTAGACTCCTAGGGAAAAAACAAAACTACAGGAGATACTGTGATGTGTTCCAAAAAGAGAACTGACATGTGTAAAGAGCTAGTGGATGAAATCTCGTATTTAAGGACATACTTCTGTGCCCAGCCTCTCATAACTACAGTGGTAACACAAGGAATACAGGAACAGACCTTAATCACTGGCCTGCACTCTGCAGTCATTTGCAGCTATTCTCAGAGTGCTCAGAGCGTGTCCCATTTAAGTCCATTTTGCACTGGAATAAAGGTTTACATAAGACGCTCAGCAATGATGAATCACACACTGAAAACAAAAGCTCAGGGAAAAAAAGGCTTTTGGAGGGGAAAGGATCTACTTTTTGCCCCACAAGTCCTGCATACACTCCCACGAGAGATAATAAACCAGTACCTTACAGACTGGCTCTCCAACAACATCAAGTACGATGAAACATTTGGCAACTGTGCATGTGGTTTCTGGTCTGTGAAGGGCAGACATATGCTGGCTTGATATCACATCTAGCCTTGATAACTTTGCGTGGCCTATTTAATTCATCATTGAGTATCAAATGCCACTGGTGCAAAAGCATGAGAAGCATGACTCTCTGGATTGGGTTAGGCTGCTAGGGCAGTCATTGCCTGTTCCCTGCTTCCCAAGGAGTTTGTTTAGCTGTTAGGTGGCCAATAGATAAAGCTGATAAAGCACGGCAGCAGCTATCTGACCTGGGATCTGAACAGGTTCAGTACTGTAGGTACAATCTGCCTGACTATTCAGAGGAGTACTCTTTATCAATGTGCCTCTTAAGCTTTGTTGTTCTTTTCGAACGGCTTAGCACAGTCACTCTTTTATTATGTTTGTTCCAGATAAAGAAGAACTGAGACTTTCATTATTTCCAAGCTTTAAATTAAGCTTCTCACTGCAATACCTGGAAGCCTTAAAAATTAATGCTGGCTCTATAGTCATAACACCCAAGTGAAGGAGGGTAGAAGTCTCTGTCTCTTTTATTAGACAGGAAATTCAGGCATAGGTTGTCCCACCTGCACGCTTCACCTACCTGTTGGCAGTGGCTTCAGTTTGCACAGGTTGCTCCGGAGAAGGCTGGCAGACGCAGGAATAGGGTGTGCACAGCTCCTGAGGGAGCTCCCGAGGAACTAAATCTATAGCTCCTTTTCCTTACAGAGACATACCCATCACATCTATTACAGCTGAGGTAATTCCAAAGGAGGAAGAACAAGGGTAACTGACTGATACGGTTTTGGCTGTGCACTCTATTCACATACAGCTATGTCCTACGCAAGCTTCTTTGGTGATGGCTGCTGAAGTCCTGTCCATACTAGCTCCAGTGAGTTTTAAACTTAGTTTAAGTGGGTTGAAATAAAGGGAGATCTCTCCCTGGATTTTAACAAAGCCTGGATTATATCCTTGTGGTGTGTCCTTTGGTACGCGTTCAAACACTGCCTTCATCTGAACTAACCTGACATAATTCAACAAAGCATAAAGGAAGCTGAAGCCTTTTTCCTGAAGTAAAAGGCACTAGGAATAGAGCTATCCTGCAGGGAATATGGTTGAAGACAGCACATATGCTGATGTTTATTTTCTTGTTTAAGTTTACAACAAACTACAGAGAGGAAGCATGTTTGCACGTGAACATAATAGCAACTTCTCTTACTTTACAGTCTTTATGAGGTTCAGTGGGTGCAATCACAGGTGGCAAGCATAACTCAAAACACCAAGGAAACATAAATAATCACATCGAAGCTTACTAACAACCCAAAGCAGAACCCAGCTACAATGTCATGGTACGCTGTCACACATCACTTCCTTGAATGTGGAAAAACACCAGATGAGGAACATAGATCATGATATCAGCCACAAGAAGCTGCTTTTTTGATGATATCTCCTCAAAAGAGGTAAAATTTTTCAGACTAGTGACAAAGGCTGGATTAATCCATCTGCTAAGTATATATTTGACAATGTATAATAACCTTCAGATAGGGCAAAGATCACGCATCACAGCATTCCAAAATGTTAGATGCTTCAGAACTAAAGTTATCCCTATGCGTCCTTTCTTGTGAGCAAGCACTTCATCTGAAATCACCTATCACGTTTGTTAGCAGTGCTCAGAGCAAACCGCATTCTGCCCAGGGAAGTCAAGAGCAAAATATCACTCAGCACATTAAAAGTGACGTTGAAAAAGGTATGATCACAGATGAGGTATTTTTAGAGATGCCAGCATCAAGCACACAAAGCAACCAGGGGCTCTTTGCCAAAACTATAGCATGGTAAAAGCTGTATCACAAGAGTGATACAGTCTCTATTAGAAAAGAGGTAACTCTGAAATACTAAGAAGTGGGACTAGTACTAAGGATAATAAATAGATACATTAAAGTAAATACCATTCAACATCTCTATCAAAGATCAAGCAGCCCTGTTCAGCTCAAGAAGTCTAATTTGATAAGACTTATTTATAACACCCCATGAATCAAGGGTTTTGTACAGCTTAGAACCACATGAATATCAATACTCCTGGCTAGAATGTCTCTGTCATCTCTAGACTTATGAAGCTAATAAACAATTTAATATAATTTAGAGTCTGGTCTGATATATCCGCTGTTGGATTCCAGTTCACCTGGCATGACACAACATACTCATTTCCTACATACATCGCAGTAAATATTTTGGCTGACTGACATGATGAAAACATTGCTGGCTACAACCGAACCCCCCGAAAGAAAATATAAAGTACACAATTGTAAATGCAGCATTTTCAGTTCAATGAAGGACCAGAAACGAATGCTGACGCTACTGAACTTCTTTCTGCGAGTGCCAAGTAAAGCAGCCAACCTGTAAGTGTTTGATTGCCTCTGAAAAGGTGTGAAAGGCAAAGGATAGTATTAAAAAATGGGGCTATACGAATGGTACAGACACTTCTCAATATGGAGAAAGCACAGATTACAGAACTTGTCTCCGTGTTCATCAGAGCACTGTGTAATACTGAGGAACAAGCTCGGGCTATGGATCAGACCACAGCACTGGGTCAGTTTTAGAAAAAAGCTCAACTGTGATAGAAGGATATGAAAAGAAGAACTGAACCAAATGCAGTCAAACAACCAAATCAACTTCTCTTATGGTTTCAGACACAAAACAATCTCTGGCTTGGGAAACTTTCTTTCCTTTGTCTCCCAGACTGCACTTCTGTTTCTAAAGATGGTTAATCCAGTTCAAGGCAGAGTCCATAATTTAGCTCCCATTCACATATACATAGGCTACTAGCATATCTAACCATAACACTTACATAGAAAGCAAATGCTGTGTACATGAGAGCAGAGCATACTATAAATAAGGCAATAAGGATAAATGCCTTAAATACATAAGCATGACTACAATGTGATTTCTTTTCTCTGTGTGCGTGCATGCATACATGCAGCTGTACAGCTGTGCCAGACATAGCTATGTAACCACCGTACGTTGTAACACCCCGTGCTACAAACAACTACCTAATATTGTGCACGGAGGGTCACATTACATTTTCATACCATTAGACACCCTCTAACATCAGCACTGACTGTGATCTTGGTAATTTTCCTAAGGAACTTAAAAGCTTAAATCCTGTTCTCAAAAATGGTTACGGTAGTTCTGAATATTTCATAACTACAGAGCCTGACCAGAAAAACGTCCTATGATTTTACTGGTCCAGGATCAAAAACCTAATCTCTCCATCTTTTTCACAAACTTTAAAATCAGGGAAATAAATCTACAGCATGCATCTGGTAAGATATTTACTTAACAACTAGCTTGCAAAACATGTTGAGAATGCAGAGGGTATTAAAATTTGTTATAAACTTTTCTTCCTTATATTCCGACAATAAGTTTCTTTTCTCATAGTGGAGGATGAGAAATGCCGTGCCGCAACATGAATTACACTATCGCTGCTGACTTTAAGTGAACTATATGCAATTTTGCATAAACTGAATGATGATGGGCAGCTGCGTAAAACCTTAGGAATAAATCTTTTTTTAAGCTAGAGTATGCAATTTTGTGTGGTATATTTATATATTATATTTACAATACAGTAATTTAAAGTTCATAACCCAAAGAATCAAAAAAGTCTCATTCTTTTAAGTGCTTAGTATAGTCTTGCCAATATTTTATTTTCCATACCTCAAAGAAAAACCTATACAATTGAAAAAAAATTGCATCAAATATTACAGAAGTGAAAACCACTAGTCAGTTCTCTTCCAAATGATGTAAGAATTCTAACAGTGCATTGAGCTGTTCTTGCAGCCAGAGTTGCATTAAAAAAGATCTCATGAATTCTTTTTAAAACAAATAAGTTGTTACTTAAAAAAAGCCAACAGTATTATAAAAAAACTACCTTTAAGAAAAGCTGTAAATCAGTTTTCATGGAGCCATTGATAAGAATGATGGGAAAGAAAGGGATGTATACCTACCACAGCAACAGAGGTACTGCCTGTAGCTCTCTACGAGCTGAAACTAGTACCTGTTCCCTGCTCTTCCCATACACAGAATCAGATACAGCCACGTGAACCCATCATCTGCGTGAAAAAAAAAGCTGGTCTGATCCCACAGACCAAAGGCATACGGGGCAAATCCAGTTGACTTCTGAACGTACAGCTGTCCTTTTCTGGGAACTCATTTTTAAGCCTATAGGGTTAATTCACACAATAGTGCCATGGACAGTAGACCGCAAGGTTCCTAAACCATACAGTAACATTGCTTTCAAGTCAGGTTTGAGTCCTAAAGAATGAGGATTTATATTCTTCCAAAATATTTGTATGTTTTAATACATATACCAAAAAAATCCTATAATTACTCCTGGATATCCTTGCTGTCTAGTGAATTGTCTAATCCCTTTTTGGCTCTTGCTAAATTTTGATCTATATTTTTGTTGAAGTCTCCCATAACACCCCTTTTCTAAGGTAAACCTCACCATTTCTAAGGTGAACAGTCCCAGGTCTTTCTTCCTCCCAAACTTCCTATCCTTTTCACTACCCCTCTGACTGCCACAGCTTTCTCCTTCTGCTGACTGTGTATAGCACACAAAATGAGCTCTATGTTTATATGTTTTCAGTATTACTCTCCATCTTCTTCCTTATGCATCCTAATTACTTTCTCCTGTTTGAATCCATTGAGTAGCCCCTTAACTCTCCTTTGACACTAGCAACATACTTCCTGGAAGAAATTCCTCCTGCTACCCCAGCAGTTCCTACTGGTAAAATGACACTGGCTTACAGAATTAGACAGCGTGTTATATGAGAAAAGCATCTAGTGAGAACAGGAGAAGACCTAGCTTGGCTCCCCAATGCTAATGGCAGAGAGCATTTAGCAAGAACAGGAGAAGACCTAGCTTGGCTCCGCAATGCTGATGGCAGCAAGAAAGTATAGTATTTTTAGGGAAGGAGTCGAGACTAGAGCAGGGAGAGGTACTCCTCTTCCTTGGCACAAGCAGTAGGCACACTGACGAATACTGATAAACTTTGCCATGGATCCTAATGAGGTAATTAAAGAAATAAGACTCCTGAAAAAGAAGGGTCCAAATAAAATAGCATTCTTGAGAAGAGACTTTCCAGCATTACTGTTCAACCTCTACTGTTAAGCCACTGTGAGTTCCTCAGGAGAAAAGGTACTAAAGAAGAGCAAAACATCACTGCTATATTGACGTGACAAAGAAATTACCTTTAACAAATGAATCTAGTGACTTTAAAGACCATCTTTGTATAGAGTTCTTTGCAGGCTTTTAAAAGGCTCTGGACTACCAAACAGAGCCCTGGACAAGCATGTGCTGATCCGTACTACCACGTGAAAGACTAAGACTGGAGAAAGAATCTCAGTTCTTAAGCTTTTCTGCTGGGGAGCTACTTTCAGGGTCCAGGATCACAGGTTGGAAGGAACCTCAGGAAGTCTCTGGTCCAACCTCTTGCTCAAAGCAAGGTCAGCTATGAAATCAGACCAGGCTGCTGAGGGCTTTATCCAGTTAGGTCTTGAAAACCTTCAGGGATGGAGGCTCCACAACTTCTTTGGGCAATCTGCCCTACTGCCTGGCTGTTCCCACACAGAAATTTCTTTCTGTATATCCAGTCTGAACCTCTCTTGTTTCAGTTTATGCCCATTGTCCCTTGTCCTCTCACCACACATCACTGTGGAGCCTGGCTCCATCTCCTTGATAAACCCCGGTAGGTTTTGGAAGACTGCTATTATGTCCTCCCAAAGTGTTATCTTATCCAGACTGAACATATCCAGTTCCCTGAGCCTCTCACTCAGCATGAAAGCTTAAAAAAAAAAAAAAAAGAAAAAAGAAAAACCAAAACAATTTCAGGAAGGATAATGCAAATTCAAGTATTTAATAGGGAAGTGATGACCAGTGAACAGCCTATGCAAAATTTAACAGACAGGACATGCATGGCACTGATCTCTCTGAATGCTAATCAAAATTAATAAAATCAGCACCTTGCAGAACTAAACCCTACACCTACACTACGAAAAAACATGTTTTCTGTGCTTACAATGAGTGCTTTTATCAAGAGTTGTATGAAGTGCTCTAATAGGCAAACTGAATTAGCATTAGCTGTGTACCTACTAAAAAGTCACACGGTGCATTTCATTAATGTATTAGGTATGCTCTAAAATAGAACTTGGAACGAACAGCAGACCTCAAGGGAAGAAAAGTAAATGAGTAACTGTTCCAAGGGTATTATGACATTAGTTTGTAAAAACAATAATAAACCATGGGCCAAGATGCACAACAGATGGATAGGTAAAACTTCTTGAGTATTTTAAGATATTTAATTATTTAATTTATGATAATTTAATTCAATTATTTAATTCACGTTCACTCTTTGGGATCATTTGATTTGTACACCAAAGGGCAACACGAGGCCTTTATATAAGCATAAGACTGGATTTTCATTTGCAATAGCATATGGTAACCTTTGCTAAGCTTCTACAACAGGTGCACTATTTTATGAGGTAACATTACCTGTCCCTTTAATGGGTAAAGTCATAACGCAATAAAATTGTCTCCAAAGTAAATGGGACCACTCATTCACTTATTTTTATTAAAAAGTGGAGGCAGCAAGCTGCTCGCATATAGGTGACTATGAATAACAAATTATGGTCATGTATTCCTTTAATTTATGCCCCAGTATCACTGGAATTTAGACATTCAAGGTGAAGGTCATGCATTTAATCTCTACATGCAGACACCATGGCTGTTGGATAGCTACAATTTATTACCAAATACCACAATCAGTGCTGAGTGGCTTGAGCTCATCCACTTCTCTGACTAGCTTATCTAGCACTGTAGAGTACATAATATGTCACTGTAGTGACACATGAAGATGTAAGTCCTCATGTGCTTGGCTTAGGAAGCCTAAAGTCTGCACGCTGAATTAACCCTTTGTTCTAACAACCCTGAAGCTCCAGAGTTCACACTTACTAATAACACGCACTTTGCTACAGCTCTGGTTACAACTACTCATTTAAGTAAATGGCATAACACAAGGAAGTAATAGAAACAATATCTATTTTGATTCTTTAGCATGCCTAGCCTGAATAAATCATTTTAAAATGGCTGAACAAATTCAGCTCAAACCAAGTGCTTACGCAGTTAATAAACTGATATACCTTCTTTCCTGGCATGGCCATCATAGGGACAAATTCATCGCTGGAGAATTCCATTTGAATTATTTTCATCTATGGAATTAAAACAAGGGTATATATGGCCTGTGGGCTAGTTTTGCAAGATATCGACTGCATTAGAACTACCCTCTGATTTTGCAGTCTTCCATTTTGCCTAAGACTGTGTAGCAGATTTCAATACTCCGCTTCCATAGTGGGAAAAATCAGAACACAATGCTGGGAGCGCTAGGCCTGTCAGCAGCGATCAGTGCAATAGGTGGACCAGGCAGGATTGTAGAAACCAGAGGCACAATTCACTTGTTATATATAATATTCCTTTAAACAGGCCCAGGAAGAGAGAGGGCTGACGGTGAGCTGAAAATGTTTCAAGGGGAAAGGAAGAGTTTGGACTAAAAGCAGGAAATGGCAAAGGGGAAGATGAAGGCATAAGAAGCTGTAATAATGCTGATGCTTACTGATACCTTTATAATTTTATTATTTTTTACAGAAGTATCTTAATAATCAAATAGCATTTGGTCTTTCCCTTTGATATGTGCTCTGCAAATACACAGTGACAGCCACAACCCTGAAGAGCTTACAGTCTGAACAGATGAGGCAAATAAAGGGTAAAGGGCCCAGACAGCACTGACTTGCCCAAGGCTACACCACTTGCCATTGACAAGAGCGTACAGATCTTCTACTGCTGTAGCTATTGCTTCATGCTGTCTTCTCTGCAGAAAAAAGTTGGGTTTTGTGCATGTGTAAGGAATCCTGTGAGACGTCATTGCTGCTTTGAGCAAACGGGCAGGTCTATGGCTTGTTCGCTGCTTGTTTTTTGCATGGCCATGCATACATAGCATTGCTGTCAGGTACTAGATTATGCCCCTGGAGACTGAAGTCCAGCCCTCTTTCCCAGTCACACAACAGGTACAACCAAAATGGTATAAAACGTGACAGCCTGTCTCACTCCTTGACACAACTGCATTCTGGCCCTCAGCATTCTGGCTAGGGAAAACCACTCAGGCGTTTTCCACGAGCAGTTTTAGATCTTCTGCCATGACTGGTCTGACAGTCTATAGTTGCAGAGCGTGCAGAAGGGACTGACTGGAGCATCCTGAGGTCTGACACTCACCTATTCCAAACCTGCTATCATCAGTAGCACCCGCACCGCTGCTAGATACACATGCAAAAGAGCAAAGTTGGTAAGACGCAGGGTGCAAGGAAAGTAACGCTCTAGTCAGTGGCAGAGAGGAGGTGGGGTTACACCTGTTAGTTACATACCTGTTGTGCTCGTATTCCATCTGTTATAGTTACCAAAGGAGAGCAAATAACTCAGTCTTATTTTTTCTCAGCTGTAAACTTTGGCAACATGCTGCAGCTGAGAAGTTCACAGTCAGCCCAGCACAGACATTCTTCAAAACCCAAGAATTTCTCTTTGTGCAGCTGTTCCACAGGGCATAAAGTTGCTATGATGTTCCCCTAGTCTAACTGAAAAGCACCCTGTGCCCTCTGTCTTCAGGAGCAAGACTTTTTTTTTTTAATCCCCAGATCAGCCTCACTAAGCACAAGAACATAAACATGACACTTTTAAAAGGATAGCTCCCACAGGTGCTCATTTCTCACGTCAGCATTCACTACTGACAACTCCTCTTCCACTAACTAAAACCATTTCTGAAACTACTCAAAACCTCAAAATACACGTTACTGGGTTTTACCCACAGTCTATTTTAGTACAACGAAGACATAAAACCTGTAATGAACTCCTAGGCATAAAAAAGCATGATGCTGCCTGCCAGCAGACCATGCCCTTGCAGTTTTTTTTTTTTAAACTCACTGAGTGTCCTGTGTAACAAATAAACGGTAAGAAATTCCCTCGATGAAATTATACACCTTCCCTTCCCCCATTCTCCGTCCTTACTCATTATTTCTTTTCCTATGCCGTCTGCAATGAAACAGCATAGAAAGAGACAGGAATCACACACATCCTGCTTCTGAATCTCAAACAATAAACCGCGTGGAGACTCCTTCACAGGGCATAAATAAGAAACGGGGGAGCATTAAAATCGGCATATACAAAGCAGTAAACCACGGTTTTCCCTGTTCGCCAGGGACACGTCCCCCCTGCTACTCCGCATCCCCCGCAGGATGGGTGAGGGGATTTCTGGCAGGGAACCGGTCCCCCTTACCTTGATCATGCTGGCAAACGGGGGTTATCCCCCAGCCGCCGCGGAGCGCGCTCTTCGCAGGCCGCCGCTGGCTGCGGCCGGCGTTTGGCCGGGGCCCCGCGGGGTGCCGAGGCGCGGCGGCGGCGGCGGCGGCGGCGGCGGCGGCGGCGGCGGGGCGCTGCGCGGGCTCAGGGCCGGCCGACGCGCCTGCGGGCGCCGCCGTGGCCGTTGCCGCCGCTCGCGGGCTCCGATTGCATCAGCGGGCAGGGCTGCACGGCCGCCGGCCGCCGCTGGGGCAGAGCCGCCCGGCAGCCAGGGGCGCTGGCGCCCCGCCCCGCCCCGCGCACACCTACCGCGCTGCGGCGCCGACCCCCGGGCCGGCAGCGCACCCCGGCCGGCGAGGGGCAAGGCGGCAGGCGGGTAGAGCCGCCCGCCCCCAGCTAGCGGCCGCGGCAGCTCTGGCTGCGGGGGTCAGTCGCAGCCCACCAGCCCTTCCCAAGATGGCCCCGCAATCACACGCTGCATCCACCAAGCGGGGAGATGATTAAAGGCTGTTACTGAAACTTATACCGAGGATAACACGTCCTCCTCTCCCTCCCTCCTTTCACAAACAGTAAGAAAGTCGTCATTTTCGGTCTCTGAGTCATTTCCTCTCTCTTGCGTCCAAGTTGCCTGACACACCAGACACCTCGCAGTCTATGCCTCCCTTCCATGGCCAGGAAGCCCTTTAGCTCTCACTGCCGAGGCAGGCTTTTCCCACTAGCCCCTTCCACAAGTATGTGCACTAACTACACGGGCTGGCTCCTCCGGCACAGGCAGTAACCGTAACAGTACGTCTATGGCAGGGCTGAGGGGTAGGAAGGCAGTAGGTGCCCATTTAATCCACCTTATTTAGAGCGAGCTGGGATTGCCAGACACTTCAGGATGGGGCCCCAGGTCCGCAGCAGCACTAGCCAGTGCCAAGTCCTTGCTGAAGTCCATGTAGCTACATCATCACAGCTCTGCTTGCCCTCAGCTGACCATACTATAGCTAGCTGGGGCATACTTCTGTCTCTTCAATTACTGTGTATACGTACCTGGCAGGCAGGTCACCAGCACTGGAGGCGAAGGGAATAAACACCAGTCCAGTCTGCCCTGGTACTTCTACCATTGCTGCTGCCTGTGAAACTACAGAGCAGTAGTACAAAACTCGGAAATTTTTAAGAGAAAATCCTAGCGTAACCACAGCATAACGTCCACAGGCGTGCTTACTTTCATCTTTACTGATTTTACAGTTAAATCTTTCTTCTGTTACTACTATTTTCATAAATGTTTTCCCCTTCTGATCTGCTTGACAGTAGTGGTAGAAAGCTGTTTCATCTCAACTCTGCTGTCAAGTGTCGGCTTCTGTTCTGCATGATGCATGTGAATTACTCTCTCGTGTAGTGCCAGAGATCAGTTATATAAACATAAGTAGATCGTTGTAACTGCCACTCTTCAAACAGGTAAAAAAGAGCTATTTAATGCGATTAGAAAAAATCAGCTTCCAAAGAAACATGGGTAAACAACACTACCCAAACAAAAGTTCATGTGAACAGTGATGTTTCAGTAGCTACTTAGGAGAGCAAAGAAGGCAGCCAAGAAGCCTCAGAGAGATATAATTCATCATCAATGACCTATTCAAAGCTCATGAGAGCAATTCCATACATCATCAATGAATTATCTTCAGAATACAAATACAACATAACAACAACCATCCTGGGTCAGGCCGAAGAGATATTTAATCCAATATCCTGTCTCTGATAGCGGACAATAACGATGCCTACAGAGGAGTGCAAGAACAGAATAAGCCTGTAGAAGCACTGTCCTGATATACTCTTTTAGCCTCCAGTGGTCTGCGGTGCAGAGATTTCCTGAGAGAAAGATGGATTTTCTAGGCTTACCAGTCCTTCATGGATTTTCCTTCCATTAATTTACCTAGTTGCTCTTCGAACCCATGTAAAACTTGTCATCTACAAAAACTTATGCCAAGAAGTTACACAATGTAACTCTACGTTCTGTGGAAAAATACCTCATTTTGTTTCATTTTGAATATGCTGCCTGAAAATTTAACTTGATGCTCCCTTGTTCTGCTATTGTGAGAAAGAATATAACAAAAAAGAGGATGAAAATATTCGTGTCTGATATGCAATCTGTGATTTTACAGACTTTTATTGAATTGCCAATTATCTCCTTTTCCAGGTGAAGAGTCCTAATCTATTTAGTTTTGCTACAGAAACAGCTCCATACCTTTGATCATCTCTGCTTTGGGATGGAGGACATGACTTACATGAAACGCTCAATATGCAGGTCACCATGTTTCCTTTTCATTTTCTTTTTTATCTCTATTTCTTTTCCTAGTAATGCCTCATGTTCTAGTTCCTAATTTGACTGTTCCTGAGTGCTAAACTGAACTGGTGTTTCCATGAAACTAATTCCAAGATCTTTCTCCTGAATGATAGCAAGTCATTCATAGCCCATCACTGTTTACATAAATTTAGCATTGTTTCTTCCCCATGTGCATCATTTTATATTCATAGACATCGAGCTATATCTGCTATTTATACTATATTTATACATACTTATATACTCAATATCAGAAGGCCCTTTTGCAGCTCTCTGCAGATGGCTTTAGTTTTGCCAAATTGTTTAATATCATTACCCTGAAGAGTTTAATTTCATCAGCACTTTGTCTCTTCACTCCTTGCCTTCATTTCTGTGCCATTGGCTGAATTGCACAGACTCCATCTCTTCAGAAAACTATTTATTTCCACCTCTGTTTCCTATCTTTTAAGGAATTAATGAGAGCAGCCATGAAAGCACTTTTCTTCTTTCTCATGGCTGCTTATTTTCTAAGATCAAAGAGTAAAGAAGCTTGTCAAGTCTTTTGGAAACCCAAGTAGACCAAGTAGACCAACTGGACCTCTACTATCTGCATGCTCATTGAATCCTTCCAATAAATTTCTAGAATTCCAGGTCAGGACTTCCTTTTACAGAAGTCACACAGTCTGCCCCTCAATGTCATATTTACCTATATACCTATTATACTCTTTATTACAGTTTCTACAGACTTACGTTAGTGTCCTGAATCCCTCGGGGGGGGGGGAGGGGGGGGCCATTTGAATGCAGTTGTACTGCTTCCAGGCCTCAGTTTGTCAGTCTGAATAGTATTATGCTGTGAGCTCTTGTTCCTTCTGAATTCTTTGCGTCATGGTCCATTATATAGATGTATTTTGAGTTATCCTGCAACTGCAAACTCTTCAGGTACACAGCAGAATCCTTGGTCTAGGTATAACTAAGACATAGGAGAAGGAAAGGAAACAGAAAGAATAAATGTTATCTGAATTGCAGAGGACTTGTGAAGACTTGTGTTACTGCAAAGTCAAAACACCAAGATCTCCAGGATATGTACTAAAAATGGATCTTTTTGTTGACAGTCAAGCTGGCCCCAAACTTGCAAATAAAAAAAAAAAAGCAAAAGGAGCACAAAACTTATTTTATTTCAAATTTATTGAGACAGAATTAATTTTATCTCAAAATATAAATATTTTCTTACTGCATCACCCCAGCAAATGAAGTTGCCATTAGTAAATGTGCTATACAGACATATTTTTGCAATGTTGCCATCCATTAGTTCACTCTGCTTACATTTCCTTATGTAGCACCCCAAAAGTTATCACAATGCAAGGAATACTGACAGCTTTATCTATAGCTGTACTGATTCAATCAATTGTATTGATTCCATGAATAAGAACATAAATTCTCCACATTCTAAATATTTTGTTTCAATAAAAGAGACCAAAGATCATTTCTATGCTGCACTTTCCATTAACGCAAAGCTTTTTTGTGAACACATGACAGCACTGTTAAACTCCAGCAGTTCTAGTGAGTAAGGTTTCTACAGATTTGGGAGAATTAGGTAATGTATATGCTTTGAGTCCAGGCTGTTTCTACAAGTTCTAGAGATTCACAAATGAGTATGAGCTGTGTCATCTGGGGCCCTAGGGGCAGACTGTGTTTGTAGAACAGCCACAGAAAACCTACAATTAACATGCCCTGCTCCTTTTGCTGAGCCACAAAGCAGCACTGCGGGAGCGTACTAAGTTTCTTCTGTCTGCTATGGGATCTTGAATGAAATATTCTGAGGAAGACCAAATATATAATTCAAACCAGAACTAAACAAACTCACATTTCAGCTATAGAAATTTGAGGAACTACCTTTGGGAAAATGAAAAGGCTCTATGACATACAGCCAAATGGGGAATTTTGAAATTGGCAGCTTATATGATTGCATAATTCTAAGAGGAATGAAGGGCAGAAGCCCACAGCTTGATACACTTTCAAAGGCTTCCTTTCATAATCCTGACGTGAAAAAAGTATAGACTGAAGGTGGGTAGAAACTAGATTTTCCATTTAACAGGAAACGTTGTGATTCAAGATATTTTTTCCTTCTGCAATGGAATGAGAACAGAAGACATCCAAATTTTCCGTGGTGAAATGTGGGGAGAGCAATTCTGATTAAATCAAAAGATAGCACTCTGATAAAATCAATGCTTCAGTTTGATTTTTTTTTTAATTTTCAAAGCTGTTTTAAAACTAAAAAAAGGATATCTTTTTCAATAGCATCAAAACGGTATGTTTTGATCTTTCTGAAACACTTTGCTTCTGCTTAGTTTTTGAACTAAACAAAACCTTGCTTAGGTTCTGTAATTGCAAAAAAGTGCACTTGCCCAAATATTTCAATTATGAAAATACCATTTTTCATCTAAAATATTTGTCAGGGGAAAAACTGTGACCGATTTCAGTCACAAAACTAAATCCGCTCACAACAAGTAAGAAAGCAACTGCAGGGCATGATTTCAGCACAGCTACCTTGCAAAAGTGGAAATTGAGTTGTGGAAAGTTTTTAAAGTCCTGAAGTAACAGACAGAGAAACCTATGAATGAGAATAAGGCTGGTGTTGTAAAAGCTTCCAAACAAAAAAAACACTATCCATTATAAGCAAACGTATGTACTTTAAGAAAATGTATGTATTTATGTGTTCATATACATACAAAATATTAGGATTAGATAATTTGTAACTTGTTCTATTATTATTATTTCAAAGGACAAGCTGTTCAGCTGTTATCATTTTAGGCTACAACAGAATGATGGGAGAAGCTGAAATAATAAGCGCTATACACGGAAAACTGATGGTTGTAACAACTAGTCTTAATTTTGGAAAAGAAACATTTAAGCTTCTTCGTAAAAATGGACAGATGAAGCCACAGTAGCCTCTCTCGCACGTGTCACCTCACCCAAGAAAGAGTCATGTGAGATGCAAGGTTTCAGTAGATACTATTTGGAGGGAGAAAGAACATCTTTTGGCAACAGCTGCTTCCCCGGGTGCTCGTTTCCTCATTCCTGCCCTCCTGCCCTTTTGCCACCCCCTTGGTTGTGCCAACTTAGCTGTGTGCAGGCTGCGCTGTAAAGTGGATTACTGAAATGATCTGGGTTTAAAAACCTCCAATGAAAAGCATGGGAATAGGAAAAAACTGTTGTAGACGTTAAAGGGTGGAAACCGTTTAAGCTGGTTTTGCCACTGAAAGTACAGATTGCATAATTAAACTCTTGAGAAAGAAACAGTAAGAAAAACACACACACACACACACACACACACACACACACACACACGAGAGAAGACAATGGAGAAGGCAGCAACAAAACACCTGACAAACATGAAAACCCTTAGAAAAAGGCTAAAAGGAAAAAAAGGGCTGTATGTGTGAGCTGAGTGCAGAGGATGATTGGAACTGTGAATAAATATAATGTCTCCTGCTGCTCCAGTCCTCCTCATTCAGGGAAAGAGCATTTTACGCATTCTTCCTAAACAAGCACATCCTGAATGCGTCACTTATTTCTTCGCCGAGGGGCAAGAGAAACACGACGGTCTGAGAACTAACCAAGAAGCGAGCGTGTTGCGGCTGCTCCTGTCACCCCGGCTCCTCACAGACCCAGTGGCAGCAACGGCTCCGCCCAACGGACCTCGCCTTCTGGAAGGTTCCGAGCCCCCCGCTGCTGCCACCATCGCTAACCACCCGCCTCATGGTTTCGCCGCACTGCAGCCAGCATCCCTCTGGATGCCACGACTTCAAAAAAGCTGGGAAAACGAGCTGAGAGACCATCCCTGTACAGAGCGGGGAAGCAGGGCGCAGAAACAGGCCGGAGGTCACCCGGCAAGTCAGCCACACGGCCCAGCTCAGCTCAGCTCTTCCTCTCGTGCTCAGCCACCCCGGCCACATGAACTCTGAGTTTTCAACAAAATCAGGCTACTCTTTCAACGAAAAGGTCTCCAGTGAAGTGCTAATACTGCTTCTTCTTCCCATTTCCCAGGACAACAAAATGGGAACTCTTAAGTCATTTCTTTCTGCCTCCACTCAGCTCTACTTAAAAACTGGAAGAAAAGTAAGAGAAAAATGGCAGTGTTACATTTTACAGCCTGGCACTCAGTATTTTGGGCCTTTTTTTTTTTTTTTTTTTTTTTTTTTAAGGGGGGGAAGCAATTTCAGGGGATAATTCTCCATGTAAGTTGGATGGTTAATAAAAGCCAGGCCATCTGGAAGACTGAGCGCTGAACTGTATTTGATTTCAATAGGAAAACTGGATCAACATACTTCTAAAGATTTTTTTTTTTTGCACAAAAATTTTTGTGCCACAATGCCTTTTATTTTAAAGCAGTGGAAAGATTACTCTTGATTCCTCTGATTTTACTGGAAGAGCTTTTGAATGGCTAGAGAAAAAGTATGGCAACTGTATTGCAGCAGATGGAAAGCTGACTTTCCCAGTCTTCAAATTATAATCAGACTGCTTCAAATTCTGCCAGCTAGGCAACAGGCTGACTCAAAGCATTTCAGAGCAAACAGCTCTCTGTAAAAAGTTCACTATCCACTTCGTGGTTTAAAGCTACACTGCAGTTTCCCAGTCTAAATTAAATCAAAAGAGACTCCACAGCAAACTGACTAAAAATCTTCCATGTATTTTTTTCAGGTCCCAATTACCTGTTACAGGACCCAAAACAGCTGGCCAAACGTGCGTTTGAAAAGAAAAGAGCATCTTTCACACTTGACCAGGTAAGATTTCCCCACTCCTTCTCCCGTCCTCAGCTTTACTTGTATAAACTCAGTCTGTACCGGCTGGGATCCTGCACAAGCATAGGCTCTTGGCCAGCGTTTCCAAACATAGGTTCAAAAATCCAGGAACCCAATAAATAAATACCTGGTGCCCGCCTGGGTCTCACTTGCCCCTGGCCCTGGCCCTGCCCCGGAGCCGCCCCGCCCCGCCCCTGCTGGGCGGTGCGCCCTGCGCGGGGGCGGGCCGAGGGGGCGCTGCGGGCAGGGGCGGCGGTTCGCGCCCCTTTGGCGCCCCCTGCGGGCCGCGGGGAGCACTGCGGCCGCCCCGGGGCTCGGCGGGCGGCATTACAGCCTTGCAGCAGGGCCTGTTTGGACCTGAATAAAGATTCAGCAGGAGGCTCCGAAAAAAGAAATAAAACAAAAAAGAAAAAAACACACCCTGGGTTGTGGGACACCGATATTTTCCTACATGGCTAACTACATTGGCGGTTCAGTAGTGCAGGAGGCCAAATCTCAATTAGAAACGCCATTGCTGCTGAAGAGATGGGATCTTCGTGAGATTTACGTCCCCGTTCTGAGCAGCAGGTAAATTGCCCTTTTGTTGCCCTTTTTTTTAAGAGAGCAAGAAATTCTACTATTCAGTAAGTCAGCCAGGAGCCCAATTGCAGCAGCTTTATGAGCTTTTGGTATCATATACGATACGAGACTTTGAACCTGTATATTTTTATAGGAGAACCATTAAACTCCCCAGCAAAGTGAAACTACTTTTCAATACAGATGATTATCTGCTGAAAATATACAGGAAGACAAATATTTTTCAGCAAACATAGCTCCAAATACACACTACGTTACGTCAGCAGATAAATTAAACACATTAATGACTGGTGTAAACAAATTTTGATAAATATCTCAAATTATAAATCATAACACTAAGTCGGTTTGAAATAATAAATACCATACCACGTTACTCCTTGTCAGTCCCGTCATTTTTCTGTAAGTTGTTATGTATTTGAGGAAGATGCTTTAGCATATAACAAGCATGCTGAAATTAAGCTTGGCAAGGGATTACTGCAGCTGCAGAATCTCTTTGTTGGACTGAGAATGAAATGCAAGTCTTCTAAAAGATGCTTTAACACACCAAGACCAATATTAGACGAGTGAAGTTTAGGATGAAGTGGGGTCACACCGGCCAAGCTCTGCTGGGGAAGTTAGTTTGGTAATTGCATATTAGTGCTGTCACAGCTGGTAGTGGCAATCTGAAGGGTAGAAATAACAGCAAAAAGAATCCAGCATGTGGCAGCCAGAGATGGAGACAGGAGTGCAAAGGTTGGAGATGACATCCAAAAAGACAGCAGGGAGACCTAGCAGTACAACCAGTTTAGGGAAGTTGACTCTGTTTTTCGGCTTGATAGTCAAGCAAATCAGAAAGGGATCAGCTAGGTTAGTCTATACCTTGATGAAAGCTGGCAAAGAAACAATTTTGAAGTAACCCAAGACAGTCTTGCCTTTGGCTCCCACTGCAGAGACAAGATACCTTCACTATAACATCACTGACAGACTGTCCAAACTATGGGACTATAGCATAACCAGCAACAATGTCAAAGTATTCTTGGTTGATAAATGGCAGCAATTCTCCAAAAGTAATTGGCCATAAACTATACTCAGATTAGCGTTATACCTCTCACAATTTAACAAATATAACTAGATGTAGCTAGAATTTTTTTTACTTTTCAATTAGAAAGTCCTAAACTCTTTGGAACTCTTAGGATAGCACCAGCATTAGTAAAACTGGTTGAGAGGCTGGAACTTCTGAAAAATAAAGATTTTTTTAGGGCATTACCTAGCACATGGTGCTAACACAGCATGCCAACAACAAACTAAAATTTCTGCTTTGCTCTTCTCCTCCTCCCTCTGAAAAAATCCTCAACAGTGGACAAAAGCTTGTGGATCACTACACATTAGCGAGCCTGCTTACCAGGCCACTTTCTAGGATATAGGAGTCATGCTCTTACCCCTGAACTAAACTGAAAGCACAGGGACCAGACCCTGCACTAAATTCTAGAAACGTACCTTTATTTTTCCCTAGAGTTTCAGAGTTACTGCCTCTCTACTTGAGTGAAAGAGCACGTGAGAGACAGCGAAAGAGAGAAAATGTTTAACTTAAGAAACCATTTCCCACCTAACCAAAATTTGCAAGTTTTGTTTGAAATTAGAATCTGAATAATCAGCTGAGAACAAGACTCCATTCCTAGCTCTTGGCCTTTTAAAACAGTTTCTGACCAAAGTACTGAAGTTGAAGCTGCCTAGGGTCATACAGTAAAATCAGAGACAAAGCAAAGGGAAGATATGTCACCTTCGTATATATTTCGTCAACTGAAAATGCCCTATTCACTAGGCAGTTCTACGTTAAGATGCTTGCTTTTTGAAACAAAAAACAAATGATGTCCTATTATGTATAGATGCATATAAAAGGAAAAGGGGAATGTTTATGTAAAAGAAGGTTCATCATAAGAAAACAACCTTCCCATTTAAGACTAACTAATGTAAGACATTATTAACTACAAAAGTCATAACAGTGTAAGAGAGCAAAGCAGTAAGTGCATGCACTCCCTAACTGTTGGGAGGGGAAAACTCATTAAAACATTCTTAAAATGTGTAGGCAAAAAGACACAAAGACAAATTATAGAAAAAGGTACCCATTTATTCAAGGTATGACAAGTATATTTACAGTATTCATTTGCTCAGGATAAGATTCATCTTTATGATTTTTAAAGCAGCAATTCTAAATTACATTTAAAAGGGGAAACGTTCCTGTTAAAGGTATTCTTGCAATGACAGAAACACTTTAAGGCTAAGTAGTTTCGACCTTTGCTGCCACCCATATTTAGCTTGGCAAAACTCTCTCAATCACAATCAATGTTACTTTGAGGGATAAAGACTATGCTAAATTCAACATACAGTTTTGTTCCCTTGGACACTTTTCACAACAGTTCACATCTGACAAAAATTAACTTTTTTTTTTTTTTTTTAAAACAGTGAATTAAATAGAAGTGAGATGAACTGCCCCATCTCAGAATTTCAAAGGGCTAAAATATCATATACAATAACACATTCATCATCTCTGAAAGAGATCAGAGTTCTTGTTGATGAAGGTACTTTAGCTTGCCAAACAATTTGCTTTGAATCAGCACTCCATAGTCATGTGGTGCAACGCATCTTTGCCATTAGATTACTTTTCCAAAAACAAGAAGGACAATCTTTAGCTAGCCAGCATCTATTGTAAATAATGAACACTGTCTGCTTTAAACAGCACTTGATTCCCATAGTACAGACTAGCATTCTAGCAAAGCAAACAAGATTAGTTTGCTAAACAGCCATAGTGTTATTCTGCAGTCGTTTAACAGACAACAGATCTATAGGAGCAATTAAAATTGGTTCATCTCTTGAGGTAGGAGCCACAAGTCATATTTAGTCCTGTCTGCAAGCTATAATACACATGCCCTCAGGCAAATATAACTGATTTTATTACAAAATAAAAACACTGATTTTTCAGATGCTATTCATTATAAATAAATATCATGACATGCTTCTCCACTGAATCGTTTTATGCCTATTTGAGAAGAAAGCAGATTAAATGGGGAAGTTGGAAACAGTAGATTGTTACAACTATATTAATAGCTGCAAAGAACCTCATCGCATACACAAGTAAACTTCGTAGCAACTTCCAAAGTGGTTGGTATATGAGGATTCTTCTCAGCTTAAAAGTTAGTTTGGAAAATAACTATTTTAAGTTTGGAATTAAAAAATTCATTAGACCTGTAAGACTACATAGTTACTTGAGACACTGTCATCACATTTCAGATAGTTTTTAGGATTACATTTGAAGGAAAGGAAGAAAGTTTAAAACAACAACAAAAAACCCCAAAGCCTGCACATACCATTTACTTACTGATCGCTTCTTGTTAGGTGAAGACACTACGTAACTAAATCTATTGAAAATGTATGACGTTCAATATTTCAATAGAAGCAGAAACGTGACCTTTGCATTAGTAGGGGACATTTATTCTAAGTTTGCGCATAAATCAGGTTGTCTAAGAATCTCTGTAACAGCAAAGGTGATGACAAAAGTCTATGATTGACAGAAGTTGTAAGTTATTTGAAGATAACCCAAGAAACAGGTTATGAAACAGATACCAAGACTGGCACTTGATCTTCAGTTAGCCAGTTAGATCAATTTTCTTCCCAGAGACTCGCATACACGGAATTTTAAGTTTTCATTTTATTACTGTAAAAAATAAAATCTTCAATTTGTAGTTCCAAGGTAAACAAGGAAACCTTAGCTCCAAATGATTTAAAAACAAAGGTTCATATTTTGATAAGATATATTTGACAGGGTTCATGTCAGCACCTTAACCAAATGCATTTTTTGTGAATTAAACATATTCCACAAAATTTTCATGTTAGTGATAAGGGGCTACATTCTCATCTGGATGCACACGTGTAACATGACTCAAGGAGAACAAACTGGAAGGAGTGTAAGTTAGTTTCCAGAGTTCCTTGTCGAACTCTGCATGTTCAGAACCAACATTTAAGATTGAAGTTAAAAATTGACCTTTTGCATATTCCAAAACGGAAGGCAAATACAATCAATTTACATTTGGCTTTGAAACATTAAGATAACAATGTTTTATTTCAGCCACATATTTACAAAAATGTTTACAACAGAACCATGAGGGATTTCCTTTTATTGTCATAATAGGCTTAAAGATGAATAGTCATCTTAACTTTCATGCAAAGACAAATCTCTTGTTACACAAGAAGTTTTTTGTTTTTTTGCACTCTGAGGGTAGCAAGCAGAGGGTTGGATAAGTTGGGGTCACCCTTAAAAATGCAGGCCTGTTTGCTCTACTGCACCTTCAAAATAAGGAGGTAAACTACAGGCACCATTAATTCCACAAAGGTTCCTTGCATTTAGCGTGTTTTCCAAAAAACAACAAAAATAGTCTTGAACAGTTGTAACACGGGCTATTCCATGACTTTCACCTCTTCAGTTTACTTCCTGAACTCTGGAGTTACTTTTCCTAGAAGCACACTTGCTGAGCTTCTTTTCTAATGTATATTGTCAACTATACATTTTAAATTAAACTGTTATGTAAAGAATGTTACAAGCTTTTCCTTTGTACACAACTTAATCTTTGTGCTGAGTATTCTTCAAAAGGATTTTTATAAATAATACAGTAAGTTTAGAATCAGTCTTCTGCCCTCTTGTCATTATACCATGTTGTTGCTTTCTCCCACTTTGTCTACAAGCTGTAGAAAAGGAGACAAAAAGTTCAAAGTTGCATGACACTTACGTACAGTGAAATTACTCTCAAATATAAAAATGTAACTTGCTACTTGCACACAGTTAGTATGTGACTAAAAATGAGAATCCAGTAGTACTCACCGAGGTCTCATGAAATCTAAGTTTGTAAAAATTAAAAATCTTAACATTGCAACTACGTTTCTGCATGACATGTTTTCTCATATAGACATTAACAGTGCAACATGAAAATGCAACAGAATGGAAAAGAAAATAGAGGAATGCAGTTAACACTGCTAGCTTAATGATCAAAACAAAACAATACATTATCAGCCACACATGCATTAGTAGACAAAATAAGATATTTCAACTGACCATTACTGTGGATTCTCTTCTGAGCCTACGTAGGCTTTGAATAAAACATTAACAATTATCTTTTTAAACAAGATTTAACCCCATTATGATCAAATTAAATGTGTGTAGGTAAGATCAATTGACCAAGTGAAACATTCAATTGATCATGATTCATGAGCCAGAACTTGGCCCAAACTGTAAGATTAGAACAGATTATCTTGAACACTAATTTTAAAAACCCAGACGGTATACATCTCAGTTGCACCCTCCATTAATTTTAACGTAGTAGTTATTAAACCGTAGCTTACAAAACTGAGGTTAAAAACTCTTGCGTTGAAGTACATACAGAAATTAGCACAGTAAAAGTAGTTGACAAAACACCCCTAGATTACCATCTTTCTGGCACCTTTTAATTTTCATCAATTCCCTGGCTATTTGGTTAAGAAAGTGTAAAACTGCATTTGAAAAATACAAAGCTCAGGAAATAGCTAAACCTAGTTTGGTGCAGTGAACTTGTATAAATGTTGTATTTGATGAATGATTACGCATCATGAGAGTTTTTGGGTTCACCATACAAGCTACAACACTTAATTCTTTGCTCTTCTAGGCCATTTTTCAAAATATATTTAAGTACTTCACAAAGGAAGATCAGTGTCCTCCTCATTTTACAGACAGAAAAACAAGAACAAAAAGGTGGCGGCACGATTCACCTGTGGTCTCCTAGGGCCAACAGTGAAGCAGGAACCAGACCCCCAAGCTTTCCAAATCACAATTCAGGTCCCTTTCTGCTTAACAGCACTAAAGCAGGGGCAGCTTCTGCAAAGGTTTCCTTTTGTTCCTTTTACATTTAAGAGTCTCTCAATGGGACTGAACATGATCCATATGGTGCAAGAACTCTGCAAGAATGCATCCAACATCACTGCTCTAAAGCTGTATTTGCTATATTTCTCAAGTATTTTTACTACTGCATCCATTATATTATAATGGATTAAAACACAGTGGAAGTTTCAAATTTCGCATTAAGTACCAAACACTTACCGAGCTTATACCAGGTAAATTCAAGAGATAGCCAAGGACTGGAACTCTTCTAATAAAGCCAACCACCACAGGAAAGAACCCCCTTGAAGTAAGATATCAGAAGACTGTATAAGTTTTTAGAATGAAACAATTCTGATATTGATACAAATAAAGAAATAGAAGGTGTTTTTAAAAAAAATCTTGGAAATCTTGTAGCTTGTCAGCAGCAAAGCAGCAAATTCATATTACCAAATATATGAACAAACATTCAGCAGAGAAAGAAGAAACACAGAAAAGAGCATATTTTCATATGGACTTTTTTTTTTTCCCTCCATAATTCGCAGCCCTCAGAGAAGGCTGACCACTAAGGAAGGAATATCCAACTTAGTCAACAGAACTAACATTCACAACTCATTTTTCAGTATTACCATGAATATTTCGAGATTAAAAAAAATCCTTTTGTTTTCCAACATTGATTTAATTATGTTATCATGGACACTTGGGACATGGATATCTGAGCTCCTCTGATTTTGTGTTATGGGAAGAACGTTCTTACAATACCCAATGTAAAAATAACTGCACTGAATTGTAAGTAATTCCCTTTGAAACAAGATACTTTTCAAATTAAGTAAACAAAATGAAGCATGACAAAGTTAGTAGATAACTTATTTGACAAATTTATAGAAAGTCAAAAATTTGAACTGTGAGCCAGGGGACATTGCCTGGGACAGCTGTTATGGTAGAGCCACTCCACCACCCCCATTCACTTCATCTCTGCAGCAGGAATAAGAATTTTCTATGGAAGTATCTCAGCTGTCAACTGCAGCGGTTCAGCTGATGTTGGCGTTCTGGGTTTCCTCTTGCTGAGCTACAAATTTCCCGTGTTGAATAAAGACTAACATGCAACACAACTGAAATTTCACAATTCACCATTTTCTCAGCTGCACTGACAGATAATGACTATTTGCTACATCATATCAAAACTAGCAAGATTTTTCCTGGAGTTTTTCTTATTTACAGAGTGGATCATTTCAATGATCCAGTAAATTGCGATGCAAGGTACACCAACCACTGGTAATAGACTAAAACAATTGGTGGGGTTAAGAATTAAGAACAGTCATTACAGGTGGGACAATATTTTTAGCCATAACTTTAGATTCCTGTAATCTGAGCAAGGCTCCAAAAGCAGTTTAGAGTATAAAAAGAAAAACTGTCCCATAACTGTCTTCTCCAGTAAATGCAATCTGAGCATGTCAAAGTATGGCAAAGGACTAAATCTCTAATGAGAAATACTCTGGCAGCAAGTTAAAAATGAAGACAAGAGCATAAAAGGCAGTTTAGATTTAAACCAGTGTAAAATAATAATTGTGGATCTCTTTGACCTTAGGTTAGATGCATCTTTAAAAAAACCTTTGCAATCATGCATTTAAGAGTTCTTAGTCACTATTTCCTAACCTTTGCTTTGCGAACAACACAGGCTCTGCAATTATGTATAAAGGATCTGTGAAAGGGGACTATGTAAAAGCAGTCTAGGTATACAGGATAACAATCCAGAAGTAAAGACTCTAGAGGGTCCTGAATGCCTAATGGATATGTTTTAGTGGTCTACAAATCAAGGGGTTGAAAACAGTATAGCACATTGTTTTTTCTTTTGTACTATGTTAGTCTGAGCTGAGGTAAAGTTACTAGAACTGCTAAATGTAAAGGCTTTGCACATAAAAGTCACTAGAACTGCTAAATGTAAAGGCTTTGCACATGAAAGTCCTGGTAGTCCATGCGACTAGAACGATTAGGACACACAAGTGCTTATCTCCATAACACAGCACCCTAATAAATCCAAAGGTGCGTATGTTTTAATTAAGTGGGCCTAAAAGAAGAATGTATTTGAAAGACTAACGATAACCGGCAAAGTTTTCTGGCATGTAACCAAATAGTGGGATTCTGAGAAATCATTTAAAAAGATGTATAAGGGAAAACAGAGTTCAATTTTTCTTTCCTTCTCCAGAAAGGAATAATTTGTCAAAAACATGATAATAGTCAGAATAAAAAAACAAAGCCAAAGTAAAACACAAAGCTTTGAGTTAGTAACTGGCTAACATTGTAGCAAGAGATTTAGATTCCAAGAACTGTTAAGCTCTAGAAAAGATTATCTAGAAATGTTTTAAAATAAAACAAGTCAGATAAACATTCATCTGCAATTATTTATCCATTGTTGACATTCTTGAGGGAAAAGCTTATTCTTAGTGACCTAGGGATGACTAGTGATCTTCCCTTGAATGTTATTTTATATTGCTAGTCTCCGGCTAGTGCAGAGACTCCAGGAACAACCATACCTGTTCAGGCATAATGATCTGTAATTCTTTAGAAACCTTTCCAAAGAATGAGTATATTTTTGGAAAGATACGCTACCAGCTTCATGCTGGCTAATCAAATCCAAATGACACCTCCAAGAAGTGACAATACATTCAGTGAAATAGCTTGATTTTCAAATCACTTGCAGTGATATCTATTTCAAAATAATGCAACTTAGAAAAATAAGAAGTCTAAATCAAAATTGCAAGATGAATTTTAAGAAATCTCACTATGTCTTCAGCAGAAGCCAAGTTAAGCTAAATACTTTTGAACAAAAAAATCTTAGAGTGTTTAAGTTAATGTTTCAGGTTATTGAGAGAGAGAGAAAAAAAGTAGCATGATAAAAGCAATATTTGGATTAAGAGGAACTATTTTTTTTTCAGCAGCTGAACACTGAACAATTTTAGTGAGTCTTGTATTAGATTAATGAGCATTTCAATGGGACAGTCTTCACCTGATTAGTAGCTCAAAAAAAAAAAAAATCACTAAAAAATCCTCTTACATATTAGCACATTTTCTGCTTTCTTTTCAAAAGTATGGAACTTCAAACATATCAATATATAGGTTGTCAAACATCAAATTCTTTCACCATTAGTCGTAGAAGCACAAGTTAAGTGACTTCTTGTAACAGATATAACATGCATCAAGATTGCTGTTCACAAATAAGAATATTTATATTTACTTAACTTGCTCTAGTTAACTATAACCAAAACAGTATCTCATACACTGCAACTATATTAGGGCACAAAAGTATGAAACATTCCAGAAATCTGTTTTAGTTCATCTTTTCAAATGTAGGATGTTTGCAAATAATTATTTCGCCCCATTTGTTAAAAAACAAAAAACAAAAACAAACAAGTCCTTCATGAGTATGAACAAAGCATACTAAATATTTATGTTGCCTTTTTTTTGAGGTAATATTTACATTTGCAATGTAATTTACATTGCTAACTGTTTAGGCTCCAAAATATTTTGAAGCTTTACAGTTCTTTGGTTAGATGTACACAACATTAACAAAATAAGTTTTATACCTGCCTTATACACTTTAGCAGATTTGAGTCTTGGAGCAAATTTAGCTTCATAAAAAAGCTATTAAAAATGAACATTCAAAGGCTGTTATTTCACCAGCTGTAATGCTGCAAGACTAGACAAATACATTTATCCCTAAATACACCAATATAAAAACCTATTTTGAAATAAGTCTTACCTGAATAATAGGAAGAACCCATAAATTTCAAGGATCATTCCTATCAAAGGCCAACCAATGAGAACTATAAGCACACCACCCAGGAAAAAGCCCGTTGCTTTCATTTTGTGTTTTTGGAAGAAGAATCTAAACGTTCTTTCTAAACCGATAACAAAAGCCAAGCCAGCCACAAATAAAACCTAGAAGAGACAAAAACCAACCAAATAAAGAAAATAACTAATTATATTCCTAAATTTAGGATGTAAACATATATATAGTCATTCTTCAAAATTAGATTGCATTTCTTGCACAACTTCTTTTAATATCAAGATTGATGGCAAGGAGGAATTCAGTAGTGATTTTCTTTCATAAAGTCCATTTTAAAGCGTTGGTAGCTAACATTCAAAAATCTCCTCACATCTGCTTAGAAGATAGGCAACAGTCCACCTTTATGGACTTTGATAAATACAGTCATGTCTGAAGACCTGGTGACAAGAGTTATCTGCTCTGTAATATAAGTACAGTCATTGTCTCCAGACAATGCTGAAGCTTAGCACTAACAACAGCTAAGGCTCCTAGGAATGGAAAACAGACATGCCATGTAAGCATTTCTACTCTGTAGCACGGACATCTTAAATAGGTTAAGTACGGACCTACTGTACAATGCTTAAGAATAATTGGGCAAAAAGAAAGAACGAAGTTGAATAATGTTAACATCCTTGCTTTTTTACGTGTAACAATCTTTCTGCTGTTTACTAGATCCACTACAGGCTGAACACTGTCGATCAAACTGGTCCGTGCTAGTTAAAAATACTTCAAGCGTCTTTCAGCTACAGGACTTGTAATTACTCCATCCTGTAAACATACATCTGGGTAATATTTCTGCTGAAAAGAGAAAGGATTTCAGATTTGACTCAAGATTAATGTTTTAAATTTAAGTTTTGTATGTTATTCAATAAACTATTTTCTGTAAGGATACTGTATCTTTTCTTGATTATCTTTGGTTATCAGATAGGCTTTCATTGCCTCCCCTTCCCCCCCCCCCCCCGCAATTATGCTTCCATTGCTTCCATCTTTTTCTCTAAACTGCATCACATATTCCACTTTTTCCTTTTGTTTTAAAAACTATTTCACTATACACTTTATTGATGGATCAGAACAACACTTCATGTAATGCACCCAGATTCAAGTATCCATTTTTGGATTTTCCTTCACCAAATATTAGTATGTCATTCTATGTCAGCAGAATCAAACTCATTACTGCCCACAGATATTTAGGTGGCAGCAAGCCTCTAGCACGCCATGCTCTTTGGCTGGCTGATGGAGCTGAGAACAGCAGAGGTGCAGAGTTGTCAAATTTAGAAAACACAATGTAATTTTACATTTGGTTTCCATTGAGAATTTTACGTACCAGAACTAAGATTTACTTCTCATCCTACTTGAAGTGAAAACTTGATTTGGTAATCACTGAAGATACTAAAGCTGTCTACTATGAAGGGTGATTGGCTCTTCTAAACCTTGATTATCAGCAATTCATGCTTCTTTCTTCATAAAGAGCATGGCTAAGTTTAATAGCGTACAATGCTTTAGTATTCTTGCCCAAATAGATATAGGTACTCAAATTTGACTGTTATCTTACATAAGCAGGAAAACAAAAGCATCAGTAATGACAGCAAATCTTAAAGTCTTATTTGCAACAGTGCAACAACTGTAGAACAAGCTACTTCCCTGACCAACATGCCACAGGCCTGACCCAGAAGTATTATATTTAGATTGATGCGAGCTGCTCTAACTTTAATCAGGAAAAATGATGCACTCAAATCACTGAGCATAACTCCTCTTTTATACAAAAGTGCTACAGTATCCTCTGTGACACAACTTCAATTTGCTAATATATTGTTCTATTTTTGTTGTTTTTTTAAATATATCATATACTTCATTCTAAACAATGCAGAATCTAAGGCTGAACAGCAGGCACTTACATTTCCTATAGCCAAAAGAGCTTTGTCAAAGAAGAGGATCATTCCAAAGAAGAGAAAGAACACTCCAAAGCCTGTCAATCCCATTCCAATCTCTGCAAAAGGAAGAAAAATTAAAGATTTAACAAAGCACGGTACCACAGAAGCTCACGTAAGAAACTTCGGAAGAAAATAGAACATCTGATCTACAGAAATTTTAAATTTGTAGAAAAACTTGACACCATATTTTACGGCTGTTTAAAAACTCTCACAAATATGCAAATCAAGTAGGTGTTGCAGCCTCCAATTATTTCAAGACCAGACAGACAGCTATATACTGAAATGGAGTGTAACAAAAGCATGCACCAAGTACACTTACACCCAACATCTCTCCTTTTGATTTACTGTTAGCACAGAGAGAATAATTTTGTGAACAGATAACGACATTTTGCTTTCCCTTTGCATCTCCTATCCCTTCATGGCCACTGCAGTAACACTAGCATCCTGTCCTTTCCATCATCCTAGGATCTCACATTTCTCCTCACTTAACTTTGTGCAGTAGTCCCATTTTGCCCAGCTTCTGGATTAGACAGGACCCAGAGAAATGCTGTAGACTCCGAGTTACACATGTGCTGCACACGTTACACGTGTACAGTAGCACAGCACTCCTTTGGTCTCCAGCCAGCTGCTACTTTTCACAAAACTTGTTGATACTAAATATCTTGGAGACTTTTGCCTGTCTGTAAAGGTTGCTCAGGAACTACTGCGAAGAAAAAAGTAAGATGGAAGATTTGCTCGTCTAGGAAACTAGGCTAGAAATATCAAACTATGACTAAAGCTACCATATGACAAAAGGCTATGAGATATCTTGAAGACCAAACTTTCAAATACACGCTACTCTTAAAATTAAACCTCTAAGGCCAGCCTTTGACCCTCACACAGACTGAATATCAGACATAGAGGAACAGCAGCAACAGAGTTGCAAAAGTCTTTGCACTTTCCATGCGCTCAGGGCAAAATTATTCTTGTGATTGGAGTGTTTCACAACCTACAGCATGCATAAATACAGCTGGCATAAACAGCAGTATTACTATAGGCAGGCTGGTAATCTAGTATATACTGAAGATCCTAGTAGTTTTGTGCAATCTAGCCTGAAAAAACACACTTACCTTCACTGTTAGCCAGATTAAAACTAAAATAGATGCACCTAAATATATTTCAGTGGCACTTGTGACTGCAATGTACATCTACTTCATCATTTACTCTTGCTCAAAGAGCTCAGGAGTAAAAAGGACTAGCATACTGCCTATTCTCAAACTTCCATTTAGGTAGAGCAACAATTCTCAAAACAAGTCATGGTAAAGCGATATGTTAGAGTAACATTTCTCTAACTTTTATAAGGGCTCATATTTCAGCAAGGTTGCAGACCACATGGTGTTAAATCTGTAATTCTATGAGATCACCTGCTGTCTTAAAGCTTTGCTATGAACATTTTAACTCCTCAATTTTAACAACAAGAAGAGAAACAATTGCATTCTGGAAGGAAAACACTTGGAGGCAGGACTCCAAAGGAGTTATCAGCTGCCAATGAGATAAATATACTGTCATGAGAACTGAAAATTCATTCCTCCCTCAGACATAGCACAAAGGAGGGATCAAGCGAGAAGCAGAGGCCAACTCCCAACAGCTGCTGCAATTACTACTCTAACACTTATTCGGTATTCACTTGCAACATGTTTACAATCATTTACAGCTACAAAAGATTCAGATTAACTGCAAAAGTCAACCATACTCTCTGGTTACTGGGGCAGGGAAAGAGTCTCTCCCCCCCCTCCCCCCCTTCTCATCATCCCAAAACTGCAGCTGACAGAAGCTGAGAAGTCCAGAACTACTATCCTCTGTTGCTATTCTACAACAGAGAACATCTCTTACAGAGAATTCCTACTGTTCACAGTAGGAGAAGAATGTTACTGGCTTGATTCATATTAGGATTCTGAAAAACACTGGAAAGGGAAACTGCATTGAAATAGACAAGTTTAGCAATAAGGACAATATCTGATTGGCATTCCTAGAAAAAACACTAACACTGTCATTTTACACATCATTTTTGCCAGTAAGTTTGAAAGAAGGAGAACTATTATTAAAGGCCTTCTTCTGCACCAGAGGAGCTTTCCTATTTATTACACAAAATCAACTTTTTTCAAGTCTTTATCACACTAGTCCAAGGAATGATTCTACAGCTAACTCTCTATTTTTCTAAACAGAAGTTAGTCAAAAACAATCTGAAGATTTATCTCCATAATTTTGGAAAAAGGAATTTAAAAAAAAAAAAAAACACGCTCCAGAGTATTTTAATTACTACTTTGCTCTGAAAGTTAAAAGCAATGGCGTCAGCACAGGATTCGGCAGGAGCTGACAAGGAACTAAGAAAAAGGAAAAAGAAAAGACAGAGCTCTTCTTTCTGAAGAAATTTTTCTTTATTCCTGTGACTAGTCTGGACAGGATGATAGGGGAATGGGCAAAAGCAAAGCCCACAAGGACTTATCAGTCAGAAGTCTAAAAATATCCCTAAAGGTTAGTCCTCATCTAAGCAACAGAGCATGGCACCTGGATTTTTCTGCATATCATTTACTTTGGATCTTGCTAGCCTGCTTTACTATCCGTCTCTATCCTTTGCCCGGGCTGGTCCCATCAATACCTCTGTTTCCAGTATCCTGCTATCAAGTTAAACTTAGTTTTTAAACTTTCTTTTCTACAGCTTTTGCACTTATGGCAACCAGGCCATTTCAGATCTAACATTGTCCTTGCAGCTTAAACTCTTATAAGTCCTCTTACTTTAATTTTTTTCATATTTTCTCCTTCACCATCTCTAATTGCTGTTAATTCTACTCAATGAAAACAAAGTTTTGATCACCTACCAAGTTCTTCTTTTACTACGTCAAAATGAGTGTTTGGTCCTCACTTTAAAAGCCTTTCATTGTCACCTACTCTAGTAACTTCCATAGTTGTTTCATCTGCTTTTTTGGGAGGAAGTTTTAACTATCCACCTTTCTGTTTCTTTTCACATGCACTTCCTTTTCTGAACTAGCTGACAAAGGCATTTTCCCTGTCCTGCCTGCGCGGTCTGCAGAACAACCACTGAAAACATTCCGTGCGATAGCAGCAAGAGACAGGCAGTAAAGTCATTGATACATAATTAAATAATTCAAAACCATTAACACCCACAGGGAGGCATACTGGGAAAAGATGTTTTGGTAAGTCTTACTTTTGTTTACCGTTCGGCTTTCATTCATTCTGTTCTCGTCACCATCACTTCACGGTGACACTGCCAACAGGAACGATCTCGCAGCCCAAGACAACCACCAGCAGTAGTATCGCAAGCGACGCTACTCTCCTAAAGGAGAGGAAAGCCGCTCCTAGGGAGCACTCCTCTGTAAACTTGCATCCAGCCTCACCTTCAGTTTTGCCCAGCAGCTGAGGCTATCGCCGCCAGAGCCGAGCCGCGGTAAGGGCGGTTGGAACAACCTTTAGGAAGCGGCGATGCTGCAAGGAGCGGCCAGCAGGGCTCCAGCCGCGCCCTCCCGTCCCCACCGCGCGGCCGGTTTCCAGCTGGTGCCAGGCGGGGACGGCCACGGGGCAAGGAGCGGGCGCGCCGCTGCCCTCCCCTCGCCCGCACCTCTGCGCCGCGGCTCCCGCCCCGGCGCCGGGAGCCGCCTCTGCACCCCGAGCGCAGCGGCCGCGGCCGGGCCGGGGGCACAGGAGCCCCCTCCCCAGGGGCGCCCCGCCACAGGGACCGGGCTGAGGGCTCCGCGCCGCCCTCGCCAACGGCTGTAACCGACGCGACGCGGCGCGGAACAAAGCCAGAGGTCCCGGGCGGGTCCGGGCCCGCCCTGCGGCGCTCGCCCACCGGCGCCGACGGCTCCCCCGCCCCAGCCGCCCCCCCCCGCAGCTCGGCCGCCCCCACACCCTGTGGCAGGCGACCCGCTCGCCCCCTCCCACCGCGGGCTACAGGTGCCCAGCGGGCGCCGCTTACTCTGGGTATCCGAGAGGGAGATCATGGTGGCCGCGGGGCTGGGAGCGGAGCCGACGGCAGCGCGGGCGGGCGAGCGAGCGAGAGGGTGAGTGGGTGGGTGGGTGGGTGGGTGGGTGAGCGGGGGGCAGTGGGGACGGAGCAGGGGAGCGGCAGCTGCAACAGCCACGTCTTCCGGAAACACGCAGCCCCCTTCGCCTCGCCGCCGGGTGAAAGGGAGCCGTCGATTGGCGGCGCTGGGGCCAGTCAGCGGGTGGATTGTTCGCGTGGCTACACCCCCTTCTGCCTCGGCGTCCCGCTCCTCCGCCTTCGGAGCGGCAGACGGCGGCCGCGCGGGATCAGTATTCGTCGGGGGGCAGAAGCACGTGGCCGCCTCGCGCGCATCCCTCCTTGGCGATTGGCTGAGAGAAGCCGGCAGCGGAAGCGGCGGCGTCGGGAAGGCGTGGGGGGCTGGAGGGCGGCCGCTCAGGTCGGGGAGCAGGGCTGCCGCCGCGCCGGGCCGCCTGCCCCGCGGCGCTGACCGTTGCTGGGGGCGGGGGGGAGGAAGGGAAGGGAAGGGAAGGGAAGGAAAGGAAGCGGCGCGTGGCGCGGCGCCAGCCGTTGGGGGGGAGGGGGGCAGCGGCGCGTGGCGCGGCCCGGACCGTTGCTGGGGAAAGCAGCGGCGCGTGGCGCGGCCCCGACCGTTGAGGCGGGGGAGTGAAAGCCGTTGGCTGGAGGCGCGGGGGTGCCTCGCTGTGGCGGGTACCCCTTGCCCTCCCGCGGCGGGCCCTCCCTGAGCGCGGCCGGGGCTCGTGTTGTGTGTGCAGGTGACGGACCGATGGATGAAGTTGCAGCCCGGCCGGTTTAAATCTGTTTCCTTCTTGTGAGCTTGAGCGCTTCTTTCTGGCTTAATGCGAATTTTTAAGGAGACTTCTCAGGTTTTGATTTTTTTGTTTTGTTTTGTTTTGGCAGGTAGGGAATTTTTACCTGATTTAACTGTTGCTAGTAGAATAGAGCTTGTTTTTGCGGTTGCTGTTGGTTGGATTTGTTTAATTTAAAAGGTTTTTTCTTTGATGATTCCCGATTAACATCACTCTTTTTAGAGTTGAGGGTAAAGAGCTTTAATTTAGAGGCTAGAGAGATAGTGGGGTAGAAAAGCTTCCAGTGCTAAGACACTGGTAAAAATCTGTGCTGGGTGGAAAGTGACACTGATCATCAAGGTGTCTCCCTTAGGTATAGCCATCTTGTATCTGCTTAGGGACCTCTTTTTCCTCATTAGTGGGCTGAGGAACGGCTGTGATGGGATAACTTTATAGTAATTGGGTTGTTTTTAGAGTGAGGTAGAACTGTCTCACAGGCAAGATGCTTCTATATGCCCTTTGTCCACCTATGGCATATGAGATATGAGTTCACCTCTTCAGTTTCTTAGAGCCAAGTTTTGAGGAACCAAATAATAACTGGGGTCTCTGCTAGCCATGCGAATGCAAGATCGATTATAAGGGATGCTAAACTACTTCTTTCAGGGGCGGTAGTTAAATTAAAAGCTTATGGAGCTTTAGTAGCATATATGAAGACTTTCATAGGTAATGAAAGTCTTCCCGCTCTTTGGATAGAGGAAAAATGGCTTATGCTTCTTGAGCTATCAGCCTAGTGATCTTGGTGAAAATTATGTTTACGTGGGGCGGGGTAGGGGGGAGAATAAAGGGAGCTTATTGCTTTTTAAATGCGTCAGTTTCATAGCTTCTGATCTTCAGAATGTCCTCACTTGCTCCGTACATTGGGCAGGTTAATCTTTTCAAATATTTCAAATACTTTTGTATAAGCGGCAGGTGGTATGAAGACAAGAGTCCTATGTAACTAGAATAAATCATGTGGGCAGTGTGAAGGTTGGGCACTACTCCATTAACTTTCAAAACAATCAACTTCTCTCTGAAGTGTAGGCGTTTCCTTCATGTTTTAACTACAACTTCTTTGGACAAATTCAGTGTTTTACTTGCACTTTTTATGTATATATCTCTATATTTTATATTTATATTTTATCTGTATAGCTAGATAATTGTGTGTGTGTATATATATATTTATATATTTTACCCTTATGTAGGAACATCTCTTTTTATGTTGGGATGACTTTCAAGTGAGAGTTTGTTGGATTTGTTCTCTTTCACCTGCCCTCAGCTTTAGCTACTGCATCTGTAGTACGTAGTTCAGAATTGTGCAAGCTCTTGAGTTTGGTACTATTAACATGTAATACCATGAAGGATGATGTTCAAAAATGAAGCCAATAAGAATTCTGAGATCTTTTCACTGATGATCTACTCAAAACCAGTCCCCCTTCTCTGAACCAAATTAGCTTTCCTCCTTCTCCCAGAAGATCCTGTAGGTGTTACGGTAGTTGTTTTTCTAATAGGCACAATGTAATTTGTTCTGAGTTTTCTGTAAAATAGCCTTTAGAAAAAAAATTGCAGGCCTAAGATAGGTGGATGCCTAGTCTATAGTACACCTTGTGTCTGGTAGGAAGGAAGGGAAGAACTTTCATAAAACTTAAGTCTTGATCTAAATTCACTAGGTTTCATTTGGAAGGCTGGTGATCCGTAGCCTTGGCATCTTCTATTTATATAGGCAGATTAAATGAACCAGTACTTGGTTAACCTGTTAAGTTAATACCTGATGTAGTAGTAACGAAGAGTCTCCTACAGTAAATTTGTTCTAAGTTTAGAAGGGTTACTAACAAAATCCATTATTTTAATATTTTTAGTGAGAGTTGCTTGGTTAATTGAGATCTACTGAGGACAGGATTCTCTAATCTCCAAAAATGGCAGCTGTTGCAGGTAATCCAAAAGTAGTATTCCGTGTGTTTTATTGCTATCTTCTAGCTAACAAACAAAAGCATCCTATGTTATTGATACTTACATGTGTTTAGCCTATGCAGAAAAAAGTTACAAGGGTCTTTGTTATTACACTTTCACATCAGGTTTGAAGAACAGACTATTTACTGGATACCTTTTTGTTTCTTAGGTATAAACTAAAATTAAGGTAGTCTTGTTTAGGAAGTTATATGGTCCTTAATATTTTGCAAATGTACTGCATATTTTAAGACACTTCCAACTCTTTCCTTTGGTGTAACGGTGGGCACTTTGGAAGACAAGTGTTCCTATTTTGTGTAATTTCTAATGTGAATATCTTTTTCTATACGATATGTTTTTGCTACCATATGTGACGATTATTTTATCTTCTTGTTTGGACCAAAATGTATTATTTTGAAATAAAATGGTGACATATTTCTTCCTATGCTTATGTAAACGGACTTTGAAATGATGGTACACATATGGCAACATGTAACATGTATTAATTATGCTTTTAAACCCTAGGGGCTGAATTCTGAAACACAATCTATAATTCACACAAGTGCACTTAGGGGCGTAAATTCATGCCGTAGAGTCTCTTAGATAACTTGAACAAGATCTTGGGAATATTTGCTTTTATTTTTTCAGATCTGAAGAATGGCCTGTGTTCGTAAAAGTTTGTCTGGTGTTTTTTATTTTTATTTTTTTGGGGGGGGGGGCAGAAGGGAATGTGTTGCTTCCCACCCATCCCAGTATATATGTTTATTTTCATCTCCAGTTATATATTGGGTTCAGGTACCTTTACCTGAACCAACTGATACATGTTTATTTTCATCTCCAGTTGTATCAGTTGGTTCAGGTAAAGGTACTTGAACCCAATATATATGTTTATTTTCATCTCCAGTTGTATCAGTTGGTTCAGGTAAAGGTACTGCCTTTCTCTCTGCATCTGAAGACCTGTAACTTTTTTCTTCTGTGTCCAAGCCTTGACACTCGGCAGGTTGTCTGGTCCTACGTAGAAGGAAGAGCTGGGTGCATGAAGGCTAGCTTGTAGCTAACGTCCCTATTTCTGTCTTTAAAAGACCTTTACTTGCTGAGATTAATGTTGCTTTACATGTAAATACTTTCTACTGAAAATTGGCTGGGGTTGTGCTCATCTTGGAATTGACTGGAGCGTTCATTTTACCTGTTTGAGCTTTAATGTCAAGGCAGATTAGATGCTTTTCATAGCTCAGTATACCTCTGCAGGAAGAAATACTTGCAAGTGTTTCAGTGGAGAGATGATGCTTTTGGGAGACTAGACTGTGACGTGATTTCCCTCCCCCCCATACTAACCAATGCAGTCAGTCATCATTAGTATTGCATATCCCTCATACAGTGCAGCAGAGATCACAATTTACAATAGGTGTGTGACCTACTTATCTAAGAAATATGTTAGTAAGCCTTGTTACAGGTATATGTACATGGTAAATACAGAGATTAGATGTTGTAATGCTATCGGGTTGTTTCTCTAGACACTTTTGCTGTGTGTTTAATTTGGATTGCTCTCACTCAATAGATATAAAATATGATGCCACTTAAAACTGTGATTAGCAGGTTAGTATAGTCTCTCTCCTGCTTTATCTTGCTTTTCCCTTTAGTGCTAGAGGAGGAACTGGTATGCATTGAAAATGAGCTTCAGGCAGTGGAGATGCAGATTCAGGAGCTTCTGGATAAACAGCAGGAACTCATTCATAAGAAGATGGTGCTGAAGAGGCTGATAAAGCAGTCCTCGGAAGATTCAGAAGCCGGAGGAAGTGAAGAGGCTGAAAGCTCAGCTGAGGCATGGAAAAAAAAAGGTTTGCAGAGTCAAATTCAAGTGTTTTAACATGGAGGTATTCTAATGCAGTAAGGGAAAAATGCTTTCGTTCAGAATTCTTTTTGGATAATGATGATATTGTCTCATTTCACTTTTTCAGTTGGTGAACAGCTGGCCTACTATCTTAACTACACAGCATAATGTTTGTACTTGCCTCCTTCGACATTCCTGAGTACTAATCTGAGTTCTTCCAGGCAGAATTATGAAAATAATGGCTTATTATAACCACTTTTACCCTCTCCTTGTTGCAGTGTCATAATTTGATTGGATTTGCTAGAAGAAACACTGAGTACATCTAGCTGTCCTGCAGTACTTATATTCCTCTCTTTATTTTTGAACCAGAAATTATTATTTTAGGTATTTTGAGGATCTGGTAATGACAGTCTTACACTCTTAAAGTTACTTCTCACTGTCTTTGTGATTCTTCCTACATGAGTGGGTAGGACATTGATGTTGTGTGGCCCCAACATCTTACCAAATGAGGCAAATTAGGTGAATGCTGATTGCTGAAAGGAATATAGAGTGCAGCAGATTTATGCCAAGCTGAAAAAGAAGCACCCTATGTGTGAGGGCTGCTGTTCTTTTTCAAGTGCTGTCTTTCAAATAAAATATTAACTGAAGTCCAGGATGGCTGGTGAGTCTTGACTGTGTTGTCTGTAGCCAAACTCAGTTCTGACCTTTTCTCTTTATTGTTATTTTTTCTCCCTTCTCTTTACTTTAGTTGTATTTCAGAAGTGCATTATTAGTTCCTGTCTGTAGCTACTGTATGTATCCCCTCCTTTTTTTGTGAAATGAAAGTGTAGTCTAACCCTTATTTGTCTGTATTTGAAAAAAATATATTATGTGCATGTAATACTGCTGCTTAATAGTTGCAAATTGGTGCTATTGAACAAATTGATTTGTTCTGAGTGACTTTATGCGTAGGTCTCTTCTTCTGTGCTTGGAAAACTAAAAAACTAACATATTTTCAATCAGATGCTGCATGTGTTCATGATGAATAAGCACAGTAGCTAAATTTGGCCTCAATCCAAAGCTCACTGAGGTCACTGGGAGGCTTTCTTTGACTTCAGAGGACTTTTGGATCTTGACTGTGATCTCCATAAATTAGGAAGCAATGCTGCCTCAAACCTTAAAGTTAATTCTAGCATCATATGCAATATAGTATGGAATTCCTACAGTGTTTCTACATTTTTATTTTATTAATGTGAAAAATGGCTAATAAGCCTCCTGGTGAATCTGAAATTCAAGTTTTCCTGGTATTTTCTCTTAAAATGATGACAGATGTTTAAATCTTTATTAAGAAAAAAAAAAGTGTTATAAAAATGCTGGAGTGATGATTTGGGGGAAGACAAAACTCCTCACCCCTCTTTTGGATTCTAGTTTATAATTTCTATAATATATGGAACAGGTGGTTCCTGTCCTGCCTTCACTATGCTATTTGTAATCATTGGATTTGTATGAGGGAAGCATTTGGGCAACTTAGCGGTGAGACTGCTTTAGGGCTCAGTATCTGATTTTATTTGTTTTCAAGGTGGTCTTCTCGCTTGCCTTTCATTTTGGGCCAATCAAGTCACTTGAAAATGAACACCGTAAAGTCCTTCACCTATGCAAGTTTAATATTAGCATCAGTTCACATTTATATGCAATGAAAGCCTTTAGATAGAAGGAGGATAGTATTTGCATTTTCACAGGATTTTCAATACTGCATCTTATAGAAATTTAATTTATACAGACTCAGTTTGTGTGTAGATTTTTTTGTGCCTTTATTCAGCCTTTGAACACTTTCCCTGATGTAAAATTGTACTACTTTCAGAAGTGGTTAAGTTATTTTTGCTTCCTATATTTTAACATAATAAATTCTGTAATTGATTATTTTTTCTCTTTAACAGATTTTCCCTGGTATGAGAAGATCAAAACAGCGCTGCAGAACAAGTTTAAACTCCAGAAGTTTAGGTCTCTGCAACTTGAAACAGTAAATGCTGCAATGGCAGGAAAGGATATATTTCTTGTCATGCCTACAGGTGGTGGAAAGAGCCTTTGCTATCAGTTACCAGCTGTCTGTTCTGATGGTATGTGAAGGGGAAAAAAAGGTTGTGTACAAACAATTCTATTTAGTTTTCCCCCCTTTTATACTACTTTGGAGGTTTACTAGAAATATTTGCTTTTCTCTTTTGCTGTATTTTTCTTTAAAGGAGCAATAGCAGCTTTAGAGCAGACATGCTTTTTAAATGTTTTAAATCACATTTATCCAGCTTCCTCTCAACACGTTATATTATTATACACTGAAAGAACTTTTGAAAAAGTTTGTCACTATTTTTTCTTTTACTTCAATATAGAGAGTGTAAATTAGCAAAGCAGGGATACCTGTTATTGGTCTGTTCCCCTGTTGGAAGTTTTAGCTTTGGGTTGTGTGGGACAGGCTTTGCTTATTCACTTTAAAGAGCAAGTATCCACCTGAAATTTTTAAACCTTTTTGGGAAAATTACCCATCCAATAGCTTGATAATTAATTTATTCATAAAGACTAAACTTAGAAATGCCTTGTATTGTTTAGTTGTGTGGTAAATTAGCACCTCTTGAGATGACTGTGAATCCAACTTACTTTGTTTATGAATTAGTTCTGATACTTTGTTTCATATTTGCAGCTGAGTTGTTTGTGGTCTGGAGTCTAAGAGAAGGGGGCATGTCACAGGTGGTTGATCAGATGTAACCCTTGCATGTAATCTAGACGTAACCCTAGTTAACCAGATGTGAGCTAGCACTTGTTCACCAGCTACCCAAGAGGGGAGTCTGCTACTGAGTATGAAGTTTAAGCTTGTGTTAGGCAGTTATGTCAGAACAAGGTTGATGCATTAATTATAAATAAAGTAATGCAGGGGATGTTATGCAAACTGAACAGTTCAGATGAGACAAATGATTGATTGTTACAGGTTTCACACTTGTGATATGTCCTTTGATATCACTTATGGAAGATCAGCTCATGGTTTTGGAACAACTTGGCATTTCTGCAACTTTATTAAATGCCTCAAGCAGTAAGGTATGTTGAATTGCTAAGCTCTGATGTGATTTTGTGAGGAAGGGACTGGCAATGAACTTTACTATTTATGAATACTAACTGAACAGTTCTATCAGCTAATGTCACTCTGTCAACAAAGTGTTGCAGCTCTGTGCTGTGATATGGATAATGTGAATGAGTATTTTGCATTCTTATTTTTTAAAAACAAAAACCTGATGTAAGCCAACACCTTTCATGGAATAAATAGATTCCATAGGACTGTTTTAGGGATGGGAAGTACCTTTCACCTGCATGTGTTGTATCTTTTTACTGTTTCTAGATTTCAAAGAAGATTGGAGGAGATGATCTTTTGCACTAGTGACATGTTGAGCAGTACAGACTCATACATATGATTATTTCTCTTACTTTAGGATGGTAAACTGTTTGCTCCAGAGACCCGGAAGCAACTTATTTCCCAATATGCTAATAATCAACTGCTTTTCACAGTGAAATATTTTATTTCCTGACTATCAAGAGGTCATGGTTATTAGCTTGCCCGCGATACTGGATTTGATGGATTAATGGCTTGATGCAATATGACAAACTTTGAGCTTGCTTTCAGGTAGAGCACTTTGAAAACTCAGTAAAAAAGATTACAGTTGGTAATAGTTGATGTGTATAAGAAATTATTTTATATTTATAGCACCAGAGACATGTTTTGTACATGATAGTTTATGGGGCAATTACTGATACCACATGATGAAGCAAAGACCAATATTCAATAGCTGTTCTTTTCAAACTTCTGTGATAGAATTTCCCAGTATTAGAATTAATATTTCATTTATCTTCTGCAAGGACTTATAGTAGGGGTAAAAAAAAATATGTAATAGTTTCAGCCTCTGTTAATTGTTCCCTAAATTATTAATAGCCTCTTAGTAATCCTAGCATTTAGCAACTTCTGTGTGTCATCCTAGTTTGTTAGCCTCTGATTTCTCCTTTTGTTTTGAACAGGAGCATGTGAAGTGGGTTCATGCTGAAATGCTGAACAAAAACTCACAACTGAAGCTCATTTATGTGACCCCGGAGAAGATTGCAAAAAGCAAGATGTTCATGTCAAAGCTAGAGAAAGCTTATCAAGCAGGATGTCTTGCTCGTGTTGCCGTAGATGAGGTCCATTGTTGTAGTCAGTGGGGCCATGACTTCAGGCCTGGTATGCTCATTAGAAATAGTTTGCAGTGTGCAATAGTGCTTGATTCAGGCATCAATAAATGATGAGCTAGGCCTGAGATAAAGCCAAGTGTTTTCTTCACGCATTAAGTAAATATTTCCATTTTTAGATAAGTAAAATACTTATGTTAGACTTTAAATATTATTCACAAATGACTATATCCTTGTCCAGGTTCATGCAAATAAGGACAATTTCAATGCAGATTTCATTGTCAGTCCTCTGAAAAGCTACCACTTGGGTCTGTTTTAACTGGAGCGTAATAAAATGGAAAAGATTTTGGCTGCTATCTTTAATTTGGATAATAGTGCTCTGTTATCTATTGCTGCAGAAAAAAAAAAGGTATCATTTTATATCGTATTCCCTAACATTTTGAGTGACTGAGTCAAAGAATTTTGTTCTAGGATGCTAAGTCTCGTGATCCTTTAAAATACCTGCATTTGGGATAATGCTACTCTTGTGCACTTTGGAAATTGGTGACATAAGTTTTTACTCACTTCTCAAGTAATTTGCAACAAGTGCCCTGGACTCGCAGGGAAAGAAGATTTCTGCTTCAGTTTGATTCCTATCTTGTCAGTTGTAGTAAACTTTACTTATCAGTTGCTGTTCTCTGTCTATGAAAGATGAACTGTGATTCAAAACAAAGATTCCTTAGTAATCTTCCCTTGCAGTTTTGTGTAAAAATGATATCCAAGTGAAAAGAGCTATAGCAGTGAAAAAGGCAATGGGATTTGGATATGTACCTCAGGCTGCATTTCCTTTACTAAGGTAGCCAGTAATTGTCAGCACTAAACCTTTGAAATCTTTCCTTAGCACGATTTGGTGCTTGTATTTTAATTCCACATTGTTTGTTTATTAGCAAGGCTGTCTTAACTGTAAAACTGTTTATAAGCACAGACATGCAAACTAATCTGTGCATCGGTTAATGCAATGTCACTTTCCACTCCTATATGTGGTATCTCCTGAATTGTGGCTGCTCTTACAAAATTCAGTTACAAAAGTCAGTATTCATTTTGATAAATGCAACCTTCTTACTACTTCATTTGGATGTATAAATCAGTTAAGTTGTTGCTTGTTAACTTGCCACAGATTTAATGCAATATTACCTCACGGAATGCTAGCTATGTGAATATTTTACTTTCTAAAGCTTGGATTTATGCTACAATAAATCTTTCTTTTCTCTTTTCTGTATCCTTGTTTAGACTACAAGTCTCTTGGTATTTTGAAACGACAGTTTCCCAATGCTCCATTGATTGGGTTGACTGCAACTGCTACAAATCATGTTTTGAAGGATGCTCAGAAAATTCTGTGTGTTAAGAAATGCATTACCTTTACTGCATCTTTCAACCGGCCCAATCTTTACTATGAGGTATGTCTTACTGCATTGCATTAACGTTATATTTTCTGGAAGTTAATAGTTGGTTAGTTTTAGGAGAGATTTTCAATTATATACTTTAACAGTGTATAGCTTTTGAACTGAACCAGGGTGGTCTTTAATGACCTTGTCTTGCTGACCTTCATGTCCTGTCATCTGCAGAGGAACTTGGGCTGCTCTGTTCTTCATATGAACAAGGCTTAGCAGTTAGCACTGTTAGCACATGGAGAGAGAGGTAGCAGGCTCGGGCTGCTGCAGCCTGTTAGAGAATATGCCATGTCATACTGCAAAAAGCTAGGAATTATTGTATTGTGCTATATCTTCTGTCTGGCCGTGCCTCCTTCTATTGTCCTTCACAGAAAACTTATGGGCTTCTTTTGGGGGTGTGGAGGGGAGGTTCCTGAGATGTAATCAAGCTATATATGCAGAACATATAGTAGTTCTGCTTAAGTGGTAGAATAAATGGGTTTATTATACTGGAAGAAGTGAGATAATAGGATTGTTTGATGGATTGCTTTCCCACTTGAAGAGCACTGCTATGTATGTATTATTTTTAAGGTTCGATATAAACCTTCAAATAATGAGGATTTCATTGAGGACATTGTTAAGATCATCAACGGAAGGTACAAAGGACTCTCAGGTAAACAGTATAAACAAGCATGTTATTTATCTTTGGTGTTACAGGGATGTTTTGCAGTGATCCTGAAATGCACAGAGAGATTCCACTTTCATCATCCATTAAATAGCCAACATTAAAAGAAATTGAATTTCATTCCTTACTGTTTAAATATCTTGACAGTGTACTTGCATCTTCTGAAGTATTAAAATATAATCAGTGATGCTGACATATGTAAAATAGCAGCAATTTTTAAGATTGTTAAAAACAAGGTCCAGAAAAGGTTACCTTTATGCTCTGAATTCATTCATCTGCCTTCTGACGCCTATATGTCAGGATACTATCTTTAACACTTTTTTCATGTTTGATCCCAAGATTCACGCTTCATTCAAAGTTCAGGATGGATATGGAGTGAGGTGAAGTATGCTTGTGTGGTGAAGGACAGAAGTGTAAAAGCTGGGCTTTGTGTAATCAATAAAATATAGACTGCAAATAAAGAGAGGACAGCCATATTACAAAGGCAACAACCTAATTTTCCAGAGCAAAAGTCTATGTCTGTCTCTGCTGCTGTGCTAGGCAGCTCCCTGGTTACAAATCTGTGCAAAGCTGATCACAAACTACGTATTACTTATATCCAATTTTGAATTCTAGTATTACCTACAGAGTTGCTAAAGCATTCATAACAGCAGATAATGTTGATGGAAGCTTATTTTCAATGTAATTGTGCTATGTCACTAAACACTCTTAAAAATGTGATTATAGGCCCCTCAAAATGGTCATCCAAACTTAAGTGATTGCCACTGACCATAGCTGGTTCCTTAGCAGAAAAAGGAGATGCCGTATCACTATGAGAAATTATGAATGTAAGTTAATGCTTACAGAGTATTTGTTAGGGATGATGAAGGCCCAAAGAATTATAATGTCATAAGGGGCTTCACTATATTCTAATCAGGATTTGAATAGTGCAGTAAATTAAATCTAGAGCATCACATTGAACATAAAATGAAATAGTCCCCTACTGAGCAGTAATAACGTGCATTATGTGAGCAGAAACACACTAGACTAGAAAAATAGTATTTCAGTAGATAGTTAAAGGCTATATCATGATGTGCTTGCAGAAATAGTGGAGAGAATTAAAATCATACAGAGTATTCCTAATTACAACCTTTCCTCCCTTTGGAATATTTCGCTTTATAACCTCAATATCCTCAAAAGCTTAACCAATAAAAACTAATGTTAAAGAAATATTTTCTTTTTCCTCAGTTTACTGTGTGAATTCATAATGATATTTGTATGGGCCGTCAATACGGCTGGGTCCTTTGGATGGACCGTGTAGGCAACTCGGCAAAAAAAACTCATATGCTACATCTTAAAAAAATATTAACTCTTCTGTATTTGATCAGAAACAAAGGACGAATAGATACATACAGATAAGGTGCATCTGCTGGGCAGATGTCTGCAGAGAGAAGAAAAGCAGCCATAGATTCTTTTGACCAACTCACCTAAATGTAGCCTTTTGTTTCTGGTCTGTCCCTGTCTTCCCTGCTCCAGACTTCTCAGACTTCTCATCTCAGCTGCTGTGCTTCAGTCCTCTCATCCTACTTCCTGTCATCTTTCTTACTAATATTAAAATTGAAATAATAATTTTGAGGGGAAAAAGTGCTTTGGAAAATGAAAAAATGTGCAGCATGTTTTCTGTTGTGTTGTCAGAGAATGGCTTCTTTCATAGTTTTCTGTTCGTGAGCTCAAAATAAATGTGCTCTGCAATACCAAGATGTTTAACAAATGAAAAACAACCATTTCACTGTGAAATGATTACGATGCATCCATTATGCATTGTTCTCTAAAACAGATGGACAGTGCTCCAAATGCCTGGTTTTGCGTGAAATCCTTGACATAGCCCAGTTTGACTAATGACAAGCAGAGTTACCTGAAATCTCAGGTGAGATATTACAGATGTCCTATAGATCATAAGGGACAGCACCCTTTTTCATAAGCACTGTGCTTATATGATTATACTAATTAGTACCCATATTTTCTCTTTAGCCTACAAGCCAAAACTGGAGATTGAACTGTTTCTCTGCACTAGAAAAAATCTAAAATGTAGCTAAGTCACTTTTTCCCCTAATTTAAGGGAAGCATTATAGGTCAGAGGGTAAAGGGTAATGCAAAAGTAATCCTTTTCTGTCTTTTTAGATTGATAATTGAAATTTCATTCATGGCTACCAATACTTTATCTTGAATAGGCACAAAGGTCACTTATTGGTCCCCCCCCACCCTTGGTCTTTTTTTGCTTTTCTTTTTTTATCTTTTAAAAAAAGCTTTATGAAACCTTAAAAGAAGTTGTCTTCGCTTTTGTGCAGGAATTGTTTACTGTTTTTCTCAGAAGGACTCGGAACAAGTTACTGTGAGTTTGCAGAAACTGGGAATCAAAGCAGGGACTTACCATGCAAATATGGATGCTAAATATAAGACCAAAGTTCATAAAGGATGGGCAGCAAATGAAATCCAGGTTAAGTAGACAGATATTTTCATAGGTTTTTGTCTCATTCAAACAAATTATGTCTTGGTACCTTGATGGTTTGTTACCCTTATTTCAGGTTGTAGTGGCAACTGTTGCTTTTGGCATGGGAATTGATAAACCGGACGTGAGGTTTGTAATTCATCATTCTATGAGCAAATCCATGGAGAACTACTATCAAGAGAGTGGGCGTGCAGGTATCGTAAGAACTAGTTTTTGCTAAGCATCCATTGATGTCTTTAAACCAATAAACTTATGCTTTTATTTCAGCCATTTGTACAAAGTGTCTTTACTTTGAGACAGGTACCAAACTTTAATGTAATTTATATTTACTTTAAAGCCTCTTTACAGAGGCAGAATGGTATTGATCTCAGGCCTCTATACTGCAGTGTAGCAAAAAGCCCTAAGAACTTAGCCCTTTGACCAGTGTTTTTTGAACAGCTAGATTTTTGTGACATCTGTGATTTACCAGAATTACTTTATAACGTGACATTGACTAATCATATTTATAGAATAGAAAGGATTTTTTCTTTCCTCGCAGAGCAAGTGGGATGTACAATCTTCAGATTGTCTCTAGATGCTGTCTAATCTCTGAATGAATTTCACTGGCCACAGAAATGCAAATAGGATAGGGAGTCCGGGGCAGGGAATTTCAAGGATAGCTCAGTGTATAGGAGCACTAGATACCTTTTATGGCAAAAAAAGCTATTTTGCTTTGGAAGTAGTAATAATGTACAAGCTCAAAGAGAGATTTGAATATATGTGGAGGAAAGCTTTTTAAGGACCCTGTTGGGCAATTGGCTGAGTTTTTAACACTGCTTGTGTGATAGAACTTGGCCTTGACGTTGACCTAAAAAAGACGCAATATCCATTAAAGTTTGTAGGAGTTTACATCTGCTTACACTAGAGCTGGTTTCTTCTAGATAGTGCTGGGCTAACAGGAAGTAAAAATGTTTAAGTAGTAAGACAGGGGCTTTATATAAGGGCTGAAATTATTGTTTCACATTCTTTACCATTTGGGGTGAATGCTTCTTATTTGGCACTTTACAGCAAGCTTGTGTGCATTTCCTTATACATAACTTGATTTAACTGATATTCTTCCAGGAGGGCTTCATTAATCACTGCTACCAATTTGCCTGAGCCTACCATTTAGCTTGTGAAACCTTCCTTTTCCCTCTGCCTACCAATCGCAGTGAAGTAGTTCCTTTCTGTTCATTGGTAAACTTTAGAAAGTTTAGGCCTTTTCTGCTCTCTGAATCTTGCAAAAAGGAGGAGGGCACCCATCAGTACATCATCATTTTGGTGGCAGAGGGGAGGAGGAGACCACAGGGGAAAGGAAGAGATGATCTAAGTGCAGCTGTAGAAGCCGCAGTTGGTTTTACATGGAATATTTTGTTAAATCATCTTCCACAAGATGACAGCAACATGCAGAGTTTCACTTTAGGCAGCAGCAGAGAGAGCAGCGATCAAACAACTGCTTGCTATCTAATTCTTTATTAGTTGTCATGAATACCAAATAAGGTAGTTGAAGCTTATCCAAATCTTGTTATATGAATTAGAGTTTAATGTGTATTTGGATAGGACTTTGCAAGAGGTGTTGGAGTGGGCAAATACTGCTTCCGCTGACTTTGTGCATCACATTGATAACATTTTAATTGTTAAAGAGTCCCAAACTTCACTGTGTAGTATTTGCAATTTATTTGATTCTGTAGTTGTATAAGACTGTTCTAAATTTGCCTGATTTCTAGTGTGTGTCATGCTACGTTCTGTTGGCTGATATGCTATGCTTGATACTGTTAGTGGGGCCCTCTCTTCTTAGGGAGGGCTGCAGAAGCACATGCAGGTAAGAGCGGAATTTGTACTAGAAAAAACTATACTCAAAGTAAATGTCTTGTAAAGTTTAAATTTTATTTGTTTAAATGCATTGCAGGTAGAGATGACCAAAAAGCTGACTGCATTTTATATTATGGTTTTGGAGATATATTCAGAATCAGCTCAATGGTAGTGATGGAAAATGTAGGACAAGAGAAGCTGTATGATATGGTGTCTTACTGCCAGAACGTGAACAAGTAGGTTACTGTAGTGGCTTAGTTGCTTAGTTTTTAAATAGTTACGCTGATTTTTCTTGTTTTTAAAGAGACTATTTAAAAAAAAAAAAAAAGCAAATGTTGCTGCCACTGTAACTGAGTCTTGAGTTTTGGAGTTTTCCATTTGGATGCTCAGTATGTGTACTGTTGCAAATAGAGTAACTGAGCATTATTTTATGCAGTCTCAGGATAAGTTCTGGAAGTGCGTATGTTGAGATAAAACATCTGTCGATGAAAAGTATTTGGATTTAAAATCCAAATACAAGTGCAAATATTGGAATGCTTTGCTTTTTTTAGTCTGATATAATTGTTTAATGGCCATACTGGACTCCAGATCTTGTTAATGTTTCACCCGTTGCGCTGAACTAGATTGAATACTTTATAGAAAATATTTTTGTCTATGTTGTGGACAGCTTATGAATTGTATATAGTCTTTGTTGGCCTGAGTCTATAAATTCGTTTATGTTCTTATAATTTTCATTCTATTGGAACTACAGATGGTATTTACTCTTCTGCTTTGACCAAGCTGTTCCCATAGCAATATTTAATAGCACTGAAAGCTGCTAGTTACTCTTTTCAGCATACCTGACAGGAAGTACTGTGCTACAGTATGTGTTCTACTTTTCCTGAGCCAATTCTTCATACTTTTTTTGAGATGCAAGCTGACCTAAGGAAACTTTTTTTTTTTTTGCCGCTTACTTGATTTATCACATAGATGTGCGCATTTACATTCTGCAGCCCCTTTTTTGCTCTTCTGTGCTTTCAGGTGTCGCCGAGTCCTCATAGCCCATCATTTTGATGAAGTATGGGATTCTGCAAACTGCAACAGAATGTGTGATAACTGCTGTAGAGAGAACTGTAAGTAAATTGTTTTTGTAACCAAGGACAGAGAACGTGGAAAAGGTTGGGTGTTCAAAAAAAAAAAAAAATCCAGTTTAGACAAATTATGAAGAACTTCCATAAAGCATCCTGATAATACTGCCTATTACCAAGGTGTAACTTCTCTATGAATATCAGTTTTCAGTGGCTGACAGTGTTGCCAAAGGTAAGGTGTTAGCAGAACTCTTCCTCGACTGGCTCTTTGTCTGAGGCCAAACTCTCCACTATCTTTCAGTTCATCTGTTCCCAAAAGTGAAGCTGGCCAAGGGGCGGATTAGTTTGTATTAAAAAGATTCTAGTATGTGTGTGTGTGTCGAGCGGTTGTTTGGTTTGTTTTTTTTTTTTTTTTTGCTATGAAAGCAAAGAGCAAGAGCCTCTTGCTCTCTGCATGCCAAACTGTTGAAACCTGGCCTCTGGAAAGCCACAGCTTGCTGCTGTGTCCTTTTACGACTTGCCTGGTATAATCTCTGAGGCTTCCAGTGCTGCGTGCTGCTACCTGTATTAGAACTGTGCATGTGCCAGGCGTGCAGAACAACAGAGCACACTGCAGTTTGGGATTTTGCAGTGCCGTAGCCCTAGCAGAACATCCATCTAGTACATGCTCTTCCTTCGGAAAGAAGTTGAAAATGCAAAAGGAAAAGCATGTGGGCCAAATTTAGAGGGAACTTGGGAGAGGAGCTGGAACAAGGCCTGCTGCATGGTGAAGGAGGATGGTTTCAGTAAAACACCGTTACGGGAGATAGGAAGTTTGTTGGAAAAGCTAGGAAAGAACCTAGGTGGTGCTGGGCTTTAAACTGTCAGTTTTGGTATCCGTCTTGAAAGCTATGAGTTGCTGAAGATGCATTAAGTATTTGTTGCTGCACCAGGTGGGAGTTGTGCTTTAAACAGAAGTGTCATTTAGTGCTGAAAAGCCCCAAAAAGAGTTCTAAGGAAAAAGTTGGGTTTGGGCATCTCTAGTTGGACACGTGCTAACACCTTAAATTTCTTTGAGTGTCAGGCAAGTTCCTGTAAAATTTGAAAAAGACCATCTCCTTGCTTCATATACCTGTTAACAAAGCATTTGGAAAATGCGGTGATAAACACTTGGGAAACTTGCAAACAATTCTGTGTTCAAAGCTGTTCTGATAATTAGACAATTTTCTAATTTAGATAATTAGATAATTTTCTGATAAAATGTTCCTTCCCTGAACATTTTAGGCAAAGCAGATGGTGAAATAAGAGATACTTGACCTCTTTTTGCATTATACAGTTATTTCTCTCCATCTAATAAAGCTGCTTTGCCAAATCAGGCAAGTTATAATGTCTTGTTACCTACTAACTGGAAGTAGGGCTTTGCTAAGTTTATACTGGGATCAGAGCATAAGAAAATTGTGAAGTTTTGGCTTGTATCCAAGACTTAAAGAAACCACATGATGAAATACAGTTGAAATATATCCTGTCTACTACTGTTTTATCTGTAGGGCCTCTTGATCTATGTGCGACATCTGGGGAAACCTAGCAGTAGGACTAGCTTCTTGGTGCTCAATTCTTAGTATTGGAGGAGGCTATCTGGGTAATTCTGGGCCGTGATCTGATCTGCAGTAGAGGCATGATCATTATGCACTACTTAGATGTGTTATTGCTCTGGAATAATTGTTCATGATGAAGCTATTTTGTATAATGAAATGAATACTTTTTCTCCTCTTATTTTGTCTGTTAAGTATCTTGAAAGAAGAAATGCCTTGCTCACATTCATCGATTCCTTTTTGCTCTCTAGTTTTTTTCATAGTAACTATTACTGGCGAGAAAATGAATCCAGTTGTGGGATTATGTAGCAGCTGGCTTACGAATATTGCACTTTGCAAGTGCTTCCTTGAAATTATTTCTGTGGTTTGTAAAGTTAAATACATGTAAAAATGTTTGCAAGATTGAAGTTTTAATAAGAAAAGATAAATGTGAAGTTGACCACGAATATATCCTAATTTGATACAGGAAAAGTTTTAGCTCTACTATAACATTTGTTGACTTTGTTTAAAAAAATGCCCTGCCATTATATGGTACCTATGTATGTGCCATAAATAACTGTTACAATTTAAACATTACTTCATTTTTACTTGTAGCATTTCAGAAAATAGATATAACGGAATACTGCGGGGATCTAATCAAGATACTTGAGCAAGCTGAAAACATGAGTGAGAAACTCACTCCACTGAAGTTAATTGATGCTTGGTTGGGGAAAGGTGCATCAAAGTTCAGGGTGACTGAAGTTACTCCACCAAAGCGCACTCGAGAGGAACTGGAGAGAATTATTGCCCATTTACTGCTGCAGCAGTATCTGAAGTATGTATAACGATGTATATTACTGCTTCTCCTTTTCTCTAAAATCTATTAGTCATTTTTCTATCATGTTGTTTTTTTATAATATTAATAGATACATTTTGTGGCCTCATCTTTAGCTCTTATTTCAGAAGCATTTCATGTATTAAAAAAGATAGAAAATACTATTTTATTTCTATTTGTAAAATGTTAACATAAGTGCTGCGGGAACACTTGAAATACTTTTCTGTGCATCTCTTGCAATTTTAAGAAGTTGGGATCTTCTGTGATTACACAAGCTGAACCTTTAAATCTGCAGCAAGCTTCATTTTAGATGAGTCAGTTATTTATATTGACTCTTATGGGGTTGCCAAGATGGAGTCTTAAGTCAGGACAGGGTGGCAAATGTGGCAAGTGGTACTCAGAAATTTTAAGAAACCGTGAAATAACAGCAGTGCTTCTATATGGTGTTTTGTCTCTTCATACAGTTTTATAAATTCTAATGATATGCAAAAATCAAATAGTTTAATCTCTGGTTTTTCAGTCTAATTTTTGGCATTTGTTTGTACAACTGGCTTTTTATTCTTCGAAGAGGGTGAGCTGATGAATGATTATGTATTTTTTTCCTCATTTTTCCACCATGTGTTCAGACATTCACAAGTGCGTATGTGCACACACACGCGTGCACACACGTGTGCACACACACACACACACATGTCCACAAACTGCATTGAGTTAAGTGTTGGCTGGAATCCCTCTAAACTAACTGTTCACTTGAATAAGTAAAGCAGAATCAAGCTACTATTTCTAACCCTTCTGATGGATGTCAGTAAAAGCATTCCATTTTTTCACCATGTGGTCTATCATGTTTGTCTCCAACCTTCCCTTATAACACTGTGATTTAATTTGCGCAGAGAAGACTTCAGCTTCACGGCATTTGCTACAATATCCTACCTGAAGATAGGACCAAAAGCTGATCTGCTAAAAAATGAGGCGCATATCATCACAATACAAGGGACAACAAACGAAAAAAGCATCTACAGGGTATTTATATCTGTACTGACTTGCTATATGGATACCTTTTCCAATAGAGTTTATTTTAATAGGATGGCATCTGTACAATTCATCTTCCATAGTAATACAATCAACAGGATTTAAAACAGACCTAATTATCTTCTCTTGCATGGGTGTATTGAAAAAGAAGAAAAACAATTTTATAATTTTAATAGAGCTGTTTGTAATTTACAGAACAAACCATCTCAGTCTGCAGATTTGAAAGGAAGTGGAGGAAATACTCAGAATATTTCAAAGAATATCCAAGATTCAGCAGTGAAGAAGTCACAAGAACATAAGCGGCCTAACTGTGGAACTACCTTAAAAGCAAAGAAGCTTAAGCTTCAGGCAGGTGGAAATGAAAAACCAATAGTTCTTGACTGAGTCTTAGAGACTACGTCTAGGATCTCACCATGTTTGCTTCTCTATGGATAATCGTAAGTTCAGCTTGTATTTTAGTAATAGTATTTCTGTTAAAAGGATTTGTCAAAAAGGTCAGAGGAAAACAAGTACTGTTAAAAGCTAGCTATATGGAGAAGATTAATCCCTTCTTTCCACCTTAAATTTAGCACCACTTGAATAAATAGCAAAGGGACAAATGCTTCATATCAAAGTAAATGGTATCTATCCTGTGATACAGCAACGACTACAAAATTTCAGTAACTGTTTTGAAAGTGCAGTGCCTGGTAACACTTTATGACAGAATCAAGCAGGTTGGAAGGGATCTCCTGAGATCAATCTGCTGCTCAAAGCTGGCCTAATTAGAGGAAATTGCTCAGGGCTGTGTCTGAGTTTTGACTGTCCCAAGGATGGAGGTTCTACAGTCTCTCTGGGCACCTGTTCCAGTGTCCAGTGTTAAATTTAAACCAAATTTATGGTTTAAAAAAAACAAAATAAAAAAAAAACTTGGAGCTAATTGTTATTTCTCATGTTGCAACTGGTGTCCATTGCCTCTTGTCCTAGAATTGTGCTCTTCTGAGAAGAGTCTGGCTCTGTTTCTATGCTATGAACCAGATCTCCTGAGCCCCCTTGCCTTCCGTGGCAGTCTCACCTGGCATTCTGACAAGGAGATCCCTGAACAAGTTAATCTGTTCTCTTGAAGTCCAGGGCTGTGGTTGTAGTGTGTCTTGCTCATCTCTCTCAGAATTTTAAACTCCACAGTCTCCCAATCACCGAGCAACATCTGGGATCTGGATCCCCAGAAAGAAGCAAACCTCCTGAGATATCAAGTTAGGTTGGCAGATGTGGGCCTCTGTCTCCCACAAAAGGGAATATCTGATAACTATCACCCTCCTTTTCTCCCTTGTGGTCACATGGCTTAGGTTCAGCTGGCTCCTATGCCCCCTGATAGAGGTAGGACTTCCTCCCTTGTTTCCAGGGCACTCTACCTGCTCTGTAGTGGCTGAATCGCAGGCAGCGAAGGAGCCCTTTTGTGTTGCTGGAAGCAACAGGTTTCCAGCCTTCCCTACTGAGGGAGTCTCCATCCATTGCTTCTTTGAGGGTAGTCTCTGGTTGTCCCTCCTTTGCAATACAGGGCCTGGGTGATTCTTGGCTCTGTAGAGTCTCTGCAAAGACCTGATCAATTTCCTGTTCCTCCTCTCTGCTACTACTCAAGCTGCAGGAGCTGCTCCTCCCGTGAACTGGCACCGTGACTGGAGCACAGCTCCCACCAGCGAGGCCGCTGCTGTCTCCAGCCCCAGCGAGAGGCACCAGGCACTCCCTGCAGCCAGAGACCTGGGCTGCAGCGTCTTTCTGCTGGAGCTCTGCATGGGTTGAAGCCTCTGCCGTGTCAAAGACTTGCTCCAGCCCGTGTGGGCATCACCACCATTGTTGCACAGTCTTAAGCAGAGATATCTGGCCCTTTTCTGATCCTGCTGGGACGACTGCAAATCTGTTAGCTGCCCATCTGCTGGGCAGTAGTAGATGTAAGCATCTACTGCAGTGCATTTAAGCACTTGAATGCACTCCAAACAAAAATTTAACTAGAGCATTGTTACAACTTTACCCTGCTTCTGACTTGCAGAGTTTTTCCATGAAATATACTTATTTATCCTGTTAAAATATATTCATTTCTCTTAGAATTGGATATTTCTAGTTTGCTATTCAAATTGAAAATTACTATTTCTGGACTTTTCAAAAGCATCCAAATTTATATTTAAAGACAAGACAACATTTCTTGACCTTTCTTGAGTTGTACCTTATTTAGGAAATACAGAAACAACTCCACTGAAGAAAAAATAACTCTGTCCTCTTTCCCCCTACTCATCCCGGTCAACTTGGACTTAAATGCTAGCTGTAGATCTCCCTTCTTATTTTTCTAAAGTGGATCTGGTCATTCTTCTATGAATAAGTATCATTTTACTTTGTAAGCAAGAGGACATTACTGCATCTGTGGCTTGTTTAAGTTAGTGCTTTACAAAAGGTCCACGCATCTGGAGCAATAGTGAAAATTAGAATAGCTGCCGACTTAAGCCTTAAACGTGGACTGTATTAAATTGAATCTTTGGGAGTTTTCCGAATTCTCTTCTCTTAACCTAGCTACTTGAGAAATACACTTGTCTGCTTTGTTATTCCTGTTGTGTTTATGGAAATAAGGAAAGAGAAGGCAACTATAGGTGCACATCTCTGTTTGTCTATGGCTTAGAGTAACATGTTTCCACCATTTTGAAGTGCAGCCTGTCTCTTTTGACTGACTTATAATTCTTTTTATGTGACATCCTGGTTCTGTCAAGGCAAGAAAGAACCTGTACTTACTGCTGTAAACGTTCATACATGTTCCCTCATCCCAAGGAGCTGAGGAGAAATTGGCAACAGTTGAAGGTAGTTTGCTGTCAGGGGTGACTGTTGAACATCATATATAGTTTTATCTGTATTTATTACAGCTGTGCAGTTAATAGTACTGTTTGTGATGGTACGTAGTATGGGTTCTGTAGAGTGATGCTTCTGTGCTTTAGAATTGCACTCATACCTATGTAATTGTATACGCTCGACCTGGAGTTTGAGTAAAATTCAAATCTCAACTTGCAACTTGACGTGTTTTAAACTGTTTTTTATTGCATACCAGCTGACACTCCTTACTACCTGATTTTTTTCAACTCAACAATCTAAATAAGAAATACTGAACGTGGAACTCTTGATCAGAAGAAGTACAGGTCACTTGAGGATATCTGTTAAAGAAGTTGGTGCAAATAGTTGCTATGGTAGAAGGAGACTCTGTGGCTTTGTCCTGTGTACTTTTACTGTGTAAAATTCTGGAATGCTTCTCTAATATTCAGCGCAAGTTTAGCGAAAACTGTGATAGTTCAGAGAATAAAGATGATAAAAATCATTTAAAATCATAAAGTAAGGGTAAAAGAGAGAGGTTGTGTTCTAAAGCATTTCACAAGCAGTAGGAATTTTATAATACAGAGTTCTGATAAAATGTAATGAATTTGAGGTTTGGAATTAGAATTAAACTGACAGCTTGTTGTCCCGCTCCCCCCCTGCCCAAATACATAAAAGAAAAATTATGTTTTGAATTGAGTGCTGACAGGGCCTGAGGCCTGAGATTGAACGTAGAAAGACATTCATGTACTAAGTACATGCGGATAAAAGATAAAAAAGAATGTTTGAGCTATTACCTTGATGAGTGTGGGAAATCAGTAGCTGCTCTGAAATACTACTCTTTGGTCACTGGTAAAGTCTTTTGCTGTAACTCTGTCCTGAGAATTCTATTGCTGAGATTTTTCAGCACCGTTCTCTTCAGTTCCACTTGGATTTGTCAGAGTTGGGAGCGAGAACAGCTGGGCCGAGAGAAAAGGTCTGAAGAACATTTCTGTTCACGCTATCTCAGTTCTTGGGCGATGACAACTGCTGGGCTTTTGTTGCGTGTATGCTTAATGTTTAAGCAGTGTACATTCTCAAAGATGCAGATGTCATGGTCACACTCTCTATTAAAAGACTCTTTGAACCACATGAAAGTTGCAAGTAAGAGCCAATAGATTAAATGCACATAAGATTTCAGAGTGCATTTAAAATACTTGATACAAATGACTGTACTGACTTTTTGTACTCTTAGATATTGTTAACTGTTCATTAACAATATGTGTATTTGCTGGGAAGCTTACTCCTTTGTTTCAAAATTTTGTTGTTTAATGATTTTAGTAAATTTTACTTGAGTTGTATATAGTATTTCATATATATGAGAATGACTACAGTAATAGGAAGTAAAGGCTAAGCTCACAGCTGTGTACTTCTGGTGCCCTTGACACTTCAGCTTTTTCTCAACTGAAAATTTAGTCCTTTCCTTGTCCTCGAGGGTTCTACATTCTCCCCCCGGTCATTTCTGAACTTGATGATGTGATCCCCTAATAACAGGGCTATAAAATGCTGTTGGATGAATTCAGAAATTAAAAAACTACCTTTCCTATCAACTACTTCCTCTCCACAGCTCGTGGTGAAGAGAATAGAAGAAGCAAAAATAGAATGCTGAATGCAGGGAAGAGGGCAGCATGATGACAGAGACTGATCTCAGCTTAGAAACATGTGAGCTCCTTTCTCTCACATATACACGAGAGAGCCCTAACCCTGCAGGAGAGAACCTTTCATGAACTATCTGTCTTAGGCTGAGCTGCACATGCAGCTTGGATCAGTAACTTCTGCTTTTTTAGTGATCCTAAATGTGTTTAGTGTAGTTGTATGGATGGTGTAGCTGTATTAGGACCCATCAGCAAAATTAGCTAGTTTAAAAGTGCATAAAGTACAGCTGAACTTGCAGTAGTTTAGAAGTGCCTCCTTAAATAAAAGTATGGTCATATTTCTCAGTACTACAGTTACAACACTTGCAACTTCCCTTACAAAATAAAGCACAGCCTAGAATTGTTACCAAGTGAAACTCTGCCCTCTACTCAGTAAAATGAACCTAAAATAAAGATTGTTACAAATTTGTTACAAGTGTTTTAAAAATACTTCATAGAAGCTTTATTGAGAAGTTGCTATTCAACAAAGAACAATTTTGCCACCTTAACGTTTGCGTTAAGAGGAAAATAAGAGGAAATACGTCTAATAAAAGGAAAAACTTTGGAAAAGCAATGAAAGGTAAGCAGACTTTAGGAAACTGGTATTCTCCAAAAAAAAAAAAAAGAAACCATGCTGCTCAGTATTCACAGAAAGAGTTTCAAATACACAGAATATAAAGTAGTACTTGAAGAGTGCAGAAGACCTGATATTTTTCAGCAGTCAAGTGAAAGGGTCTGTTAAGAGCTTCAGTTCTTTTGCAGTAAAGGGCTTAGCATAAGTTTTTTCCATCTCCAGAAATGCTTGTGGTTCTATGATTATCGTCTTCTGAACTGTATTGCTTAGCCTGTCTCAGCAGTATTTTATTTTCTCAGTACAACCGTCTGCATTAGGTAAGTGTATGCCATGAAGCCTTTGTCTTCTGAAGCTTAACTTCAGTAATAACATAGAACACCGCAAACATGACCAACCAACACCCCCCTACAATGGGACAAGGCTCAGAGGGCAAGGTGCCCCATAAATCTCAAGGACAGTGTAGGATGCAGCTTGCTGACTGCAGCTGTTGCACAGAGAACTGACATTATCTCAAGACATAAGGGGACCGAAGGGTGGCCTTCATCTTAGATAAGCAACCATATCCATTACCTAGACCTAGTGTAAGTGTTTTTTTTCCTCCTGAGCTGACCAAAAGGGTCTGAATGTCTCCCTGAGATTAGCCAGCCCAGCAGGGGTGAAGTGTGTATGTAGCTCAGCCCAAGAGAAAGTATAAAACCTCAACAACTAACAGAAATTTCAAAGAGAGCAAAAGGCTTGAGCTGGTATCAACCCACGTATTCCTTCCCAGCAATTAGGGATGCCCACTGTTGTGATGGTGAGCATATTTGAGACCGGTAATGGCAATGACATTGGTACTGTGAGTGAACTGTCTAGTTAGATTTTGTGAAGTGTATATACTTGTATTGTGAGACACTTGAACTGTGATTTCAGTATATTGCTGAATCACTCTGCTAAATCAAAATCCCATGTAACATCAAATTCCTTCAAAAATAAACTTTTATATGAAACACTGCACTGTCCAAATGTGTGGAATATCTGAAAGAACCTGGTCAGAGAGTACTGGACTCTGACAGCACTTCAGCTGGCTGGACCATCCTCCTAGAATTTGCATTTCATCACAGTCACAATCACCTTCCCCAGCAATCTCTATGAACTGAAGAAAGTTTTCAGCTACAGCGTTTTTTTTGCCTCCCCTTTCAGAGCTGGCTGTAGGTTCCAGAGTATATTTAAGTGTATGCATAGTAGAAATACACACGTCTTGCACATTTACATCAATATGTTCAGAAACTATGATGCAATAGTGCTGAACACCCTACAGCTACTACTGACTTTAAGAGCTGCTTAGGCACACTCAGGAATCTAAATGCTACGTTCCCATTTTTGGAAGATCTTAGCAGCTAATCATATCTAATGAGTTTATAAACTGAGTTTAAACAAACTTAATTACAGTTCTGGTGAGTTTCATTCTGGATTTCTTTTCAGGCATTTAGATGTGTACTTACTTAAATATAAGCAAACTAAAAGATTAAAAACGTTTATTTTTCTGGTAGGATCCCGTGAGTGACTAAAGCTTAGACTTTTACCCATCATTTAACTGAAACCTTTGATTGAAGTGTAATTTATTCATTTAATTAAACAGTCATTCTCTTTAAAAAAAAAAAAAAAAAAAGAAAAAAGACTAGAGTGATTTTCTGGAGGAAGTTCCAGTTCCAACTTTGTAAATAGTGTACTGTAAACTACTCCCAGTTTGTTCCTAAGTAAAAAATAATTCCCCAGTAGCAACTGTAGATTAAAGATGGTAATATCACACATGAAACAACTTAATGTCCATGGATGGCACTATGGCATATGCAGAAGGCATTTAGGAACAGCTTAAACTGTTAGGCTTCCTCCCGTAGGAAACTAGGCAGTAAGTTATTGCTAGCAACTAAAAAAAGGAATCTGATTTAAACAAGCTTGTACACACGCATGTCCATACATGGCATCACCATTATTAAAGTGTATTTTACATAACTCTAAACATCCAGGGAGATCATTATGATTTAAAACAAACAACCTTAACCCCAATTTGCAACTTAACACTATATTCTGTCACTGGTTACCGAAGTCAAATTAGAATTTAGTACCTGCAAAAATTCCTTCCTGGAACCAATATGCATGACAGTGTAAATAATAACAGATGACAGAAAGTGTTTTCTTTGTGAGCATAAGTTGTTGTCTAGTAGGAACCCTACACAACAAATCAAAACAAAAGCCATTTGCCTTGAGATTGCAAAACTTGCATACAAACTTTGTGCCCGGGGACATACTTTTGTAGCTATGCTTTCCAGCAGTCAAAATAAGATCCCATACCATCTATCAGATATATAGCAGTCTACTCTATGGGATCCTGAAAGTGAAAGATTGCTACAGGTGACATCTGTTGGTGCTGTTGTGTTAACCTTTCCCTGGCGCAGAGCTGCATGCTGACCCCACTGAAGATCATACATGACATACCAGTGCAGGTTTATCAGAAGAGCTGAAGTGACAAGAAGTAAAAAACGGCTCCCAAACAGAGCATCTCAAAGACATTTCTTCCTGGCTTCTACAGTTCACAGTTTCTATACATTCTATATTTAGTGAAGCAGAAAACACTTTTCTTTCAACAACTAAAAGTTCAAAAATAAAAGAAAGGGTTCAGTTTACCTTATATTTGCAGAGCACACTACAGGTGGTGAGGGCTCTGAGTGGCCTGTGCCCTAAAGATGCCCTCTGGTGACCTGAGCGGCTTGTGTAGTAGACAGAGACGGTGCCAATACCTGGAATAGAAACTTTGAAGCCTGTGGCAAGTACCCAAAGGCTTGAACTGTGGAGGGGTACTAGTGGTATGGCACACACTGCATAACTGCCTTGTATGTCTTCACCTGAACAAGTGGTTTGAGGAAGCAGGGGCTTCCCTGCCCTAGTCAGCATAGACCCTGCCCAGGCTAACACCCTGCCCTAGGTAGCTCAAGGCAGTAGTTTACTCAAAGCATCCTGCTCACAAGCGCTGCTTACTGGTTGAAATGCGTGAGCAACACGCATAGGCAGCAAGCCATAAAGAAGTTGGGCTCTGGGAATCACACCAGGTGAATTATGCATGGTTTTGGGAAGAAGTGAGCTACGAGGTAGGCACTGGATATAACATATATTATGTAAGGTTTTATTGGCGTTCTTTAAACAGTAAAGGTGAATGCAGTGCTGTCTCAACAGCACAGTAAAGTCTAGCTTTTAAGAGTGTTATAATACCCCTGTTGCCAAATTCTCATTTAATTTAGACATGAACTCTTTGCCGACACTAATCCACTTGCTTTTGTTGCTGAATTTCTACAGCAATTTCTCTAATCTACTGTGCCTTTCTGTATTTGACAATATCAACCCAAAATCTTAATCAGGAATTGCATTTATCCCTGATCCCAAGCAAACTGTTTTATAAGCCACATCACTCAGGATTAAAACTTGATACAAAACGGAAAATGGTTTCTGTTCAATCAAAGTAATCTTCTATATCAATATTTGGATTCAGAAGATCTTCCCCATATGCTGAAAGATCCATCTGATTTAAAATTAAGTTTTCAAAGGTTTCTTCCAAGTCTGTTTCACCAATCAGTACAGCTCCCATCATTCGTCCATTCTGCATCACAACTTTAACATACTCTTGTCCCTTGGTACATCTCAGCATTAGTTCATGGTCTAAACCCAAGCCTTGAGCATTGTATTTTCCCAAAACCACCACCTAACAGATGGAAAAAGGAAAAGCACTCGTAAGAACATTACAGTGGTTTTTGATCTTTCTTCTGACAACAGTTGTAAGCTTGAGAAGACTGATGTAAGCAGGGGGATATTTGCCCCCGTGAAAAAAATAAATATTATTTTTATGTGTGTGTGTATATATATATATATATATAGGAATACAAAAATGGTATGTGTCTGTATATATTTATGTGTATATAAATGTATACACATACATACAAACACAATTGTCATTGGCTTTCATAGCCACAATGTATTTTAAAAATATTCACCTTGAAATATGACACAGATAAAAAATATAAGAACCAATTACCATGCTGAACTGAATTGAATTTATCCATTAACAGCCTCTTAAAGACATGGAATTGAATGTGTGCAGAGATGCAAAGCAGATCAGCTGGCATTCACTAATTAAAATTCATAACGTATCTGTAAAGATCTTTGCTCTCTTCAGTTTCAGCATCTGAAGTCAATATGAATGGAGAAAATCTGAACTAAGATTAATTATTATGTGGAGAATGCTTTTGTCAATATTAAAGCATACGCTCAGTATTAGCATGTGAATATAAACAAAGTTGTTCAGTGGTTTTAAGCTATTAGAATGTAATTACCTTACCTTGTAATTGAAAAATTTTGTCACATGAGCAAACAGTTCAAAGCTGAAATCCAGATCAATAGATTCCCCTAAAGTATCTGCTGCCATGCATTTTGCTGCATACCATCCCATCTGCCTAGCTTGAGTCCAGAGCCTCATCTAAAAAACCAAGGTACATAAATGTGTTACTGCACAATGAACGATACTCACTGTTCTCATCAATCCATACTAAGCATTTTCATTATACTCAGGCTAATCAACTTGGCTTTCCACCACATGGATAAAGTCACCTGACATAACACACTGACGATTATCTCCTTACTCACTGGTTTCCAGTTCAACTAAACTTTGTTTTCGCATATCTAAAGTCTGCAGTTAGCAATTTACTTTGAAGATTAGATTGCTGCTGAGAGCACACTCATATGACTCATTGATTTACCTGATGCCACACTGGACTAGGTTCCCACGATGCTGTGCAAATATCCCCAGCTGCATATATATCTGGTATGGATGTGTGCATGTATTTATCCACTTTAAGACCTCCATCTTCACCTAGAGCAAACTAAGTATTTGCAGCAATTAGCACTGAAGAAAAATAACCATTTTAACTGAGTAATTCAACTTAGTCCATGTTAAGTGGCCATCTCATTAGTTACTTCTTATGGCAGACATCGACAACATCTCAGCAAATCCACTGATCCTCTTAACCAAAACATCTGAATATTTAAAATTGCACGAGTAATTACTAACTGAACCCAGCAAGACATTTCTGGCTGCCTTCTAGCAACACAGAAAAAGGTCATTCACTGCAGACAATTTATGACTGACTGTTCATTCTCCCATCTAATCTGACTCAACTATAGAAGACCGAGAATCATAGGAAAACATATTATATAAACATCCTAATCTCAAGAAAAGACTCCTTCATTTTCAAGGGAAGAAATCCTCCAAGGGTGCCATAACGAAGTAATTTTGTTAACTGTCTGCCTATTCTTCAGATACCTTTAACTCAAAAGTATTACTTCTTTATACTATAATGCAGAAACACAACAGGATTTATTTTGGAAACTTGCCATTCAAACCTAGAATCCTTCAAATAGGCACAAATAAAATTAGCCTAGAAACACAGTATTTCGTTGCAATCTGTGTGTTCTTTTCTCACCATTTTTTCATTCTTTTACTTTGTTCAAGTATACATTAACTCTAGCAGTAATCCAATTTACTAAATTCACTTACAGCAGCTTTCATTATCTAGATATAAAGGACTCAACTCATGTTTTCTACAGTGCTAGTTTAAATGAATCGAATTGCATACTGACAGCCTGGTAATGATACTACCTATCTGGCCTGTCTTTTCCATCACCTAATCAAAACTTAAATCCAAAGACTAATCTGGCAACATGCCTCCTTTCATACCTGTAGAAGTACAATCACAATCTTCACCCATAAACTATTTGATTCTCTATACATTTCACTATCCTCTTCAAATCATTTTCTCAATTCTTTAAAAGGCTTTGACTTTTAAAGAATTCAAGCCTGATACCACACTGGCATCACATAATTTGTCTGTACTTTCTTCCCTTTTTCCTTTGTTTTGATTAGCAGCAGATGACTGCTTTCCCCGTCTTCTCCCCTTTCGCTCCTTCAATTACTAGCAAACTCCCCCTTGTTTAGGATTATATATACAAGTTATACTCCACACAAAGCAAGCAACAAGCAGACAATTATCATTAATAAGCAAATGCAAATCAGTACTGTATTTTCAGGGAAGTTTTAAACTTCAGCTCCATTTAGAGTGCTATTAGTGTATACTCTTTGTATTTACATAAACACTATTCAAACACAAAGTTTAAAAAAAAAAAACACACTCTAATGCTTTGTGTCCTACCATGAAGGTTGTGCCACTGTAGATCATCTCACATTAAATGTTTATTTAGTTTGTGATCCTACTCTAAGCTTTTTCTTTAATACATGGAGTTTCGGATTGTTAGTTATTTTAAAAGCTAGGTGAAGGTCACATGTAAAATGCAACACTGATTGGTTTTTAAACTTATTCTGGATAAATTATTCTGGATACCTGGCAGAGATGTAACAGAGTTTGCCTAGATTCAAAACACACCAAGTATGTAATAGGTATACCTATTGATTTAGAATCCATGTTGTATTTTCATCAAGGCCAGGAAATACCACTGCAAACACCCAATTCCTAACCTAACTCTCTAAAACATGCCTTGAAATATTTCATGGCTCAACATTACGTGTATGTCTTCCTAATTTTCTTCCGGTTTATTCAGAGAGTAGCTTTCTACTTCATTATCAGAAAACAAAACAAGAAAATCCCAAAACCTACCAAATACCCTAACATGGAGGTACAATGATCTCAAGGTCAGAAAATTCACTTTGATTCTGTAATCATCATCCACGTTCAGATCCTGATTCAGTGTGTGACTACTCTCAATGAATACAAGCAGCTTTAAACTTCAGCTTCCCAGAAGAAAAACATCAGAAATAAAAGCTTACTTCCCAGGAGAAGATCATAACATTTGCAATACAGGAATATGGTGCAGTATTAACACAAACATGGTTCTAAATTTCTGTTGTATCAATCGATTATAACAGATATCTCTCTTTCTTTGTATAGCCTTGCTCTTCACAGCATGTTTTGTTACGAATAGCAATATAATAAGCTAAACACGTAAATGAAATTCATTTTTAACACGTTAGGTATTTTCAACATCATATACCTACCTTATTTTGAAATGCTGTGCAACACTCAAAACCTCTAGCTTTCAACAATTTATTTCAGAAGCATAAAGTAGCTGTTAGCCCTTATTTTCCCTACTTTAAAAAAATAAAAAAAGCTTACACTTCAAAATAAATCAGTATACTTACATTATTTCCATCAAGGAATGGTTTAACATTTGGCACAACTCCAGTTGCACTGACAATGAAATCACATCCATAAATTTTTCCGTTAGTTAATTCCACATATATAGGCCATAGAACTGTAAAAGGGGAAAATTTTGCCCTGAGAACGTAACCAACAGAGGTTATTTTTATAAGCTATGTCTCATTATAAGTTGTGAAATCAACAAAAAATGAGAAAATGCTACCTGGTTGACTAAGTAGGAAAAAATTTCAGACAGTGATTATAACATTTCTTAGCTTAGGTCTAGAAAATGAGCTTTGAGAGCTTAATTCCCAGTTGCACTGTTAAGTCTTCCCTGGAATCTTCCTGAAGGAAGTTTTATGTCTTGCCACTACAACAAGCCCACAGGGTGTTCTGTGGCTAACTCTTGTAAAAACTTTGAAGTGTCATGCAACTGCCAATTAATCTTTCTTACATAGATTCATCGATGCACAGGAAATGCCTCAAGAGCAAAGAGAATGCCAGAGACTTAACTTACTAGATGCTTATACTGGTATTAATTGGCTATTAAACTAATATTTTAAATATTAACTCTCGATTCACTGAAATTTAAAGACAGGATTACTGATGGAAGAAGTTACATTTTCTACCATATTCTTCGAGAGATGATTTCAGAGTTTTGACAGTAAATGGTGATTTTTTTGGTTCTAACTCCACTATTAATATATTGATTTTGTAAAGACTGTCACAAAAAGGGAATATTCTGTATACAGTATCTAGGTGACTGTGGAGAAAGTCTGACATTGTCACAACATTTTGTAATTTAATTGGAGCCCATAAACCAAACCCTCAACTACTGCAAACTGTTACAGAGCTCCATTTAATTTATAGAAATAAAGGAATTGCTTTCCAAATCTGTATTTGGTTTGAAACAATAAATATTCTTCAGTCGTGCTTTATTTTCAACTTGTACTTCAAATCAGCACTAAAACATTTTTCTTTTGCCATACCTACCCTCATCTGGTTCTTCATTTTTCTCTTCCTTAGGAAAAGTCAGAGAAGTCCGTTGCAGCTGTACAAATTCTTGCTGTAGGAGTATTTTCTTTACTTCACATAGTATTTCAATATGTACTTTATGAGAAAACTAAAGATTGATAAAATTGAAAAAAGACGACTAGCATTAACCATACTTTTAACAGCAAATACACTCTCTCCTAAATTGAAGTGTTAGTAAACTGAACAAAAGAATAAGCATATATCCCACCTTAAAGTGTGACACATTAGCTGACTTCCCACTCTTATTTTGGCATAGGAGGAGAATACAGAACTTTTCAGAACAGAAAAAGCTAAACTCAATTGTTTTGCCTTTCAAATCCTCAAATTTCTATCATGAATTAAATTCTGATAACATTATATTAATTTATACTAATATTAATTCATATTTTAAATGCTGTAAAAGGAAAAAGATATCTGGTTCCACCAGCCCATGTGTCAACCACTTACTCCTATTCTGAGCTCAAGACACAGTATGGAAAGGTGTCAGTCTCTCTAAATTATTTTGTGGATTCAGACCACGAACAACTCTAATTTTTTGTTTTCTACCAGACCAAAAAAAAATTCCACAGCCTGTACCTGCTATAACACCACCCATTAGCCTGCTGAACATCTTAAATATCCTTTAGTTCGTATTGCAAGTTCTGTAGAGTTTATGATTATTCATTTTTGATAGGCTTTTTTATTTAAATAGGTTAACAGATGGAAACACAGCAGCTAAGAGACTGATAAATGAAAATGTGATAAAAACCTGAAACGTGAGGATTTTTATTTGATTTGGTTACACGTACCACTGCTTCTGGTTAAAGCTAGGATTGAAACAAGTCAGAAATGTGCAAATCAACATTTATATGTTTCAGTCTGAGACCATGCCAGTGAATCCGATTTGCCACCCTCTCTGGGAGGCAAAAATAATTGCAGAAAATAACAGAAAATAATTGCATTTGTATAAATTTTCTAGTGTAATTCCAATAAAAAGAAGAATCAGTTCAAGCACATGCTATTTTTCCTTTTCTAAAAATCCTCAGTGTGGCATTTCACTGTCTGTAATCCTTATATACCTCAAGCAACACAAACAAATGTGAGCAGGAAGATTATGACTGTACCTCTTTAGTGCCTTTAAGATGTAAGCCCTCATGCCAGTCAGGGCCTAAGGCACTGCCCAGTTTGTCAGATGCTGCTGTGGTTCCTTTTTTTTTTTCTCTTCCTGAAGCAAAAGAGATGGAGAATATCAGATTTAGCATAGATATTTCACTGCCTGCAGAACTGAGAACAAGGATTCTAAATTAAGAGAAGTATGATCTTGTCGCCACAAGGGAGGACAAAACCACATAACTGCCAAGGTAAGCTGAAGTCCCAGACACTATTTCACACATGTCAGACTTCAAATTAGTATTTTTAACAGTACCTTTCAACTGTATCCCTTTCATACTTCACTTACCTCTGAAACAACCATGTCAGGAGTATTACAACAGTTTTGGTCAAGAAAATTCTCATTTATGTGTAATCAATGATATTTTTGCTGAAGAAAGGAATTATGGATTCTGAGCACTGTTAAGTGCCTGCACGGACCCTTAACGGCCAAACCCTCGGCAGATTCTGGGGCACCAGTGTTCTGGAGGCCCAGTGTTGACTTCATTGCTTAATATTAATACTAATATTTAAATTAACACTCATCTGCTAGCAAACACGCACTATATGCACTCCACTGCATGAAAGGGTAAATTCAAATTCTAATATATGCTACACTTGAAAAGTACTGTGACCTTCAGGCTGAACCTTTTATGATCCATCCTTCCAATCTCAACCCTACTCTTCTTTTTGTTAATTGTTTTGGTTACATATCTATACCTACACTCACACACATATATATACATACATACGTATTTGCATGTTTGCTCATGCAGTTCTAGTTCACTGCTGTTACTAAGAATACAGTTTCATTGCATCTGTAATAACATTCTCTACGGCTTCATCTGGTTCTCCAACAGCTCATTATGGGAGAGCTCCCTCCTCCATAATGCTGATATAACTCAGAAAAACACATTAAAATCTAACAGAAAATACAATGGATCTTCAGCAGATTGAATACAGGAAGTTAAATTCAAATTTGGCACAGATATAAAGTTAAGCACATTTACAATCTTTAGATAACCATATTATGCAGTCCCATGTATATACATAAACACTGAAGAGGTTTTTGTATTTCCCTTTTTTTTTTTTTTTAAAACAAAAAGGAAATGCAACTGTAAAACTTTTCTAAAGCCTGTTAATTTAACTGATCTCAGGATTCTTTTTAATATTAAATGTTGTTGCTGCAGCGCAAGGAGACTGAAACACCATACCTTCCATTGTATACTTGGTTCTTTTACATGCTATTGCAGTTTCTCGTTTTTCGGCAGTTAGTTTTGGAATGAGGAATTCAGCTGCTCCTGCATCAAAAAAAGTATTCCCAATGGCTTTGTCTTTGATAGCCCAGATTACTTCACAGCCTTCAATTTCATACCTTAACGGACATTTAAACAATGGATAAAATGGCAGATTGTCAAACAAAGGATCTATGACTCTGAGCAATACAACTGAAAGTGTGCAAGGTGTCATTCCAGAAGCTAGAAACAATGTATCCCCAACATTTAAACCTCACATCCACTGCAGTTCCCAAATATTCACGTAAGTAACTGGCAAAAAACCTCTGCAAATTGACTGAGGGGAAAAGAAAGGAGGAGGAAGGCAGATCAAGTTTTTCATAATGAGACTTAATATTTCCTGCTCCCATTACCACCAAACACACACACACACTGCAAAGGTGTGTGATTTTTGCCAACGTGCCCACTGCTAAGGACAGGCGTTTGGGCACTCTTTCTGTCTCTCTGAAGAAAACAGACTGCAGAAAAACTGTCAGGTTTACTACCTGGAACATGGAATTGCAGGGAGATTGTCTGCAGAGGACAATTTAGTAAGTCCCCAAGTGAAGAAGTGAGTCCCTGTGGTGCAAAACAAGACTATACTGGCATATAATACAGATGTTTCTGCAATGTATCAGGACTATAGGACCACATGGCTCCATGTCCTACCTGCTACAAAGGTTGTATCAGACCCTTCAGAACGCTATCAAGCTAAATTAGGTGGAGGTAAGATAAACTGCCTTTCTATTATCATTACACCTTTTGTTTCCAAAAGTCAGAGGAGTTTTATTACTTATTACCCTTAACAGCCAGTTCCACTATATTGTGAAAAATTAATTTTTCACCAATTTTGCTACTAAATACCTTAAGAGTTACAATTTTGTAAGAAGCTTATTTATAAGATGCTTTTCCCCAAACTCATGCAGACTAGATTTACTGCCTAATTGTTAAAGATTGTGTTTGCATACATTTCTTTATAACTTAGAGTAAATAGTTTACTTACACTAATTCAAGGGCAATGCCACCGTTTCCTACCACTACTATTCTCTCAGCTTGAGCCAAATTCTTCTGAAAAGCCTGTAACAAAAAAAAACAAAAAACCTACAGCTTAGATCATGTTTCCCTCACACTGATCAAATATATCCTTTTCAGTATTTTCTTGCTCTCTCAAGTTTTTTTACTTTCATTTGCTCAGACTACCAATATACATTTATTCATGTTAAAAATCTGTTAAAGAAGCTAATCAAACCTGTGAAGTTCTATCATATAAAGGGATGAAGGTATTTCCACAGCCATGCAAGTCTCAAACTGAGCCAGGAGCAGTTAGTTAAATTTAAGCCACATCAGCACAGCCTGTAACAGAATCCAGGAGCCTTTCCTGTCCTAGAGACTGGTAGTGCTGTGACATCTATTAATCCAATTTTATCATAACTTGTGCAACTTCACAGTAATTTGTACAAATATTACAAGTGCAAAGAAATGGAAGTTTTTTTCAGCAGTTTAAAAATTAGGCGGTGGCAAACCTGAGATGTGATTTGCCTGCAAAACTTTTAGAAAGAAACAAGTGTACAAATTATGTCTTTATAGTGAGAGAAGTAAAAAGTCCAACTTAGATAGAATGTTTTTCTGGATCATACTAGAATCACTTCAGATATTTTCTTTCGAATAAATCAAGAATCATGACCATCAGATGGACTACTGAAATTATATGAAAATCTGGTCATCAACGCTTCCAGCTTAGCTGAATACTATGTTATTCATACGAGGGGAGAAACTAAATGAGGAAAGATCAAGAAAACTGAGGTCCTTTAATCCCTTTAGAGAAGGGTACCGAACTGAACTTGTGTCACAGGAAATTAGTGAAGGTGACTGATTGTCATACAAAATAAAAATAAGTATTTGCAGCCTCAAAGGAACAAATGAATTAGATACCTAATATGCTATGAACAGCCCTACTGTGTCAGTCCATGTTTACGTGTACTGCTTCCCACAGTGGTCAACAGGGGATGCATAGGGAAGGCTGTCAGAAGAAGAACAGCAAACAACAACCATTTCACGGAATGATCTCACAGGTTCCAGACACCTGCGATTCAGGTGACGTCTTTCTCCTCAGTTCATGGAAAAGATTTATTAAAGGCTGTGTGTCTTTTTCTTTTTCTTTTTTTTTTTTTTTTAACTCAGGTATTACTTAAGTTTTGACATTGAAAACAAACTACAGGAATACTTTCATAATTTCACTACAGTTTGCTTGAAGAAGTGCCTCCTCCTTTATTCTCAACATGCCATTTAATAACTTATTTGATAAACTGTAGTTCTTACATTATGGAGAAGCAGTGAACAGTACTTCTCTTTTCACCTGCACCCTGCCGCTTATAATTCTAAGGACCTAGAGCAGTGAGACCTCACTTGCTATTTCCAAGCTGAAGTCTTAAGTCTATTTAGTCATCGCTCACGTGTAAATTTGTCCATATCCTCGATTACAATTGTAGCTCTTTTTACGTACAATGAGGAGAGGCTACAGCAGAACTGGGGGGGGGGGGGGGGGGGGGGGGGGGAAGTCCTTCAGTAGCCCTTCACTGTGAGAAATAGCCCCTCTTACAGCATACCAGAAATTTCTTCTCAGAAAAGCTTCTACTTGTGCCTACTGCATAAATTTTCAGATTGGCTTCTGTCTGCAGGGCAAAATAATGTTACTTATTCTGGATTTGCATGTTAGGAAAACTGCCTTTGAGACATCTATAAACTTATTAAGTTTAGCGACTAATTTATTCATTCAATGCTATTTTAAGGCTATTTCTCTGTTACTGAAAGTGGTCTATTTAAGAATATAAAATAACAAATAGCATCTGATGTTTCTCCATTTCACTCAACAACAATATTTGGTATTTTGCATCAGAAGCAAGAACGTGTCACAAACGTGTAAGTCCAGAATGCATTTACCTCTGCACTGTCAGTATCCCGGATTCCTATTACATATGGGTTTCCTTCAAAAATTAATTTGGGTTTTGCTCCAGCACACAGGCAAAGTTTTTCATAAATATACTCCTTCCCATCTTCAGTGAAAATCTTCTATTAAAAATCAAGAGGAAAGAAAAAAAGAATTGAAGACATCTAAGGAAACTTCAGCTTTATATTTAAGGTTACGGTATTTTGCAGATATTAACAGCTGTCTCTGGCTTCTTAAAAAAAACAGCAAGCCTTCATTCTCTTATTAATGAGGCATTATTTTATTTGTATTACACTCACCACAGACTTCCAAGTCTAAACATATCATATGATCAGTAAAATGTAAAGTGCACATGGTGCACTCAAACATAGATAAAATATAAAGTTTTCCTCTTGGTGGCACCCTGTACTCAGTTTCTCTGTTGAAAGAAAAATCAGTTTTGTGTGTGGCAGTTCCCTCCTGCCAAACTTGTATGACATAACAGATACATGCAATGTTGTTAGTCCAAGTGCTATTTTATCTCAGGGACAACTTTTGGTTTTCGTTTTCAGAAGATGGATACATCTACATGTAGACTGCTTTTCTTTGTAGAGAACACTGATGGGTTATCCCAGAGGTCAAAGAGTTGCCCTAGAAGGTCTGAATTCAAAATCAAGTTGTACCTACAGGTTTACCAAAAAAAAAAAAAAAAAAAAAGCAGTAGATGTAGACCTATGCACTATTAAATATTAGCAATTAAGAAACTCATTTAAAACTTATTTAAATAATTAAAGACTTGAGGGACTTGTGGTATCTTAATTAGGGATGGCTACAAGAACACAATTTAAAGAGACACTGAAAATTGTGTTTTTGCTAATGAAAAAGGGTAGGTGCTGCAAAAGTTACCTCATTCTGCAATCAGCAGTATTTAAAATGTAACATTTTATGAGCTTATATGTTGTTTTCCAAGCGAGAAGGTAAATAGTTTGCAGTGGTTTTGCACAGAGAATTTTAAGGTTTTGGGATAACAGAGGCAAAAGATCCTTCAAATCTATAAACATGAAATATTGGTGTGCACAGAGATATATGTTAACTAAAAAACATCATAATAGTGAAACCACAAGACTATCAATAGATTGAGAATATTAGCAGAATTATAATCTAACTGGAATCATAGCTCTATGGTTCAAAACAAGCAAAAACAGATCTAGATCTGCACACGAGTTCACAATAAGTACTGAAGCAAAAAATAACATGTCAAGTTGACTTGGACACTAAGTGGAACCTGTACTTGCTGTACATTGCTTGTACTTGCAACATTTTTTCTGTTAAAAAGAAGGAAAGAAAGGTGGAAACGTTGGTTCTTTCAAGAATTTTTTCTCGTATAAAGTAGTTAATATTTTGGGCTCTGTAGCAACTAAAAATAATTCAGAAATCACACAGATCTCCAGCTAATGATTTCAGAAGTCTTTTGACACCTGCATTGACATACATTAGTTCTATTGACCGGTTTCCCTGTTATTCTAATCAGGTATTCAACGCAATAGAATCAAAGTGTCAAAGACTTACACTTAAGAAATTTAGTTTCTTAACTAATCAATAATTTGTGATCTCTAATTATGTCCCCTGCATACACTTCTACTGGAACAGTAGTAGAAATGATATGTGAAACAAAAGTTAGGAAGTATTCTCCTGTAATTTCTGATAACTTACACTTAAATAACCAGAATGTTATTGAACAGAATTCCATGCCAAAAACATGCATCTGTGCCTTTAATCTGTTTTTTTTTCTTATATTATTTGAAGAACCCACACAGAAATAAAAAAGAGAAAACTGTAGCTTACATGCTCCTCACTTTTCAACTGTTTTACTTCAGATTGTATAACTCTAATATTGGGATACCGTTTTTCTAGTAGAGAACCTGGCTGTTCTTCTACATCAAATTCTTCAAGTGTTCTAGAGACCTGCAAGAAAAAGAAACAAATTTAAAAATATGAATAATTTATCCATCTCTTTTTCTAAGGTCTGTAACAAAATGCGTTATGTTCATTTCCAGTATAAAAACTCAAAACATAATGCCCATATTGTCAAAACAAACTACCATGTCACTGCTAAAAGTACCTTTTTATATGTATAATTTTTTCATGCATATTCCTAGTTCAAAGGTTCAAAGTTATTCAGAGAATTTTAATCCTAAAGCTAGAAATGAAGCAAAAAGACAGAACGCTATATTTATGCTGATGGATGCACTAACTGCTATAATGTTTTCTCCATATATAGATTATATTATTAGGTGCAGAGTTGGCAGCACTGCTTTTTAATTTACCTAACACAGTACTAAGACCCTATTTTTCTGTTGGTTAAAACTTTAATAAAAATAATACTATTTGTACTGATGTTCTTCCATGCAAGTATCTTCCTCTTCTAGATCTGTTGGAGGAAATCTTGGTGAAAACAGTCTGGACACTTAGGGATTACTTTTGTCTCGAATGAATTTTTTTAGTTATGTAAAAAAAAATCCTTGTGACATTTTCTCTCCCAAAAAAATCATAAAGATCATGTTGCAGGTAGGTAGTTCCTAGGTCACAAAAGCGTTTACTGTAATTCAGCTTTTAAGCAAGCGGTATCAGACAGTGTTTAGGTAAAACAAATTCCATACCATCTCTAACCTTCTACTCATCTGCAGTTAGCGTCTGATATTTCAGAGACTGGTGAAAAATAAGAAAACTGAAACATCGAAAATATCCAAGCAGCTCTGTTTTGGGTTTCTTCCAGAAAGGAGCAGGTGCACGTGGACTTCTGGGCCTTCTATTTTATGGGATACCCAAACAGTCTGGAATACAGCTAGGAATCAGAAGCCAAACCACGCTTGCAATTCACAGAGAAATTAAGACACTTGTATCCAAAATTTAGATGCTGCTACATTCAGAAAACCCTGCTTATCTATTCCCTAATCTTCAGATGTTGAAATGTTAGGCGATGAGATACCTCGAATGCATAAATGTCTCTCCTGGACACCCAGGACCCTACTATCACCTCTCAACTTCACAGGAAATTCTTGAGTTAGACGTTACTTTACCAGTCACACACACAGCTCTCAATCTCTTGGCTACGTTCTAAGCATCTTCAACCCCAGAAAAATAATACGGTGTGAAAAGGAAGAGGGGCTGGCAGCCAGGTACAGTCACTAGATACACAGAATTGTTGTTCAAGTCTCTCTGCACCTTATTTTCTCCCTGCAGCAATTTGAATCCAGGAATTCACACACCAAGAAGAATGACATCCATACCAGTCTGTAAGATAACCTGCAGAGTGGTCTTTCTCTACTTTGCATGAGATACACCTCACTTGTGTTAGGTACCATGTTTCAGAAAAGGGGTCATGAATGTAAATTCTAAGTGGAAGCCTAGCTCTAGCTGTATAACTTTCCCTAAGAGGTAAAACCTGATTTTCTGCTGGCTAGCTTAGGTGGCTTGCATTCCTGAATTCTGTGCAATCCGGTCTCCAACTTTTTCCATGCCCTACAACGGAGTTTAAAGTTCCCCCAGGTGGTAGTGTGAAAGAACTGTGTTTTGAAAAAATTGAGTACCTCTGTGATTCTAGGCTTATGAGGTTACTAGCCAGGAATCTGAAATCAACTATGGATTTTTTATCCAGCAGGAAAGAGGTCACTGAATCACCAGCTACCAGACAGTGAGATAAAGTTGAAGGGGATTTCACAGAAAGCTATTCCTTTTTGGTTATTTACCAGAGCTCTCATTCTGCCTGACATTAAAATCTGCTGCTGTATGAAAGGCTGGGGCTCTCAGATCCACTAGCAAGACTGGGTTTCCTAAATAATTTATTCCAAAGATTCCATTTCAGTGCTTGAAATGGAGAACTCTCATTAACAAAGCGGTGAAATAAAGCTTCTATAGAAACTTGGAACATACTTCAACTATATAAATACTCCATTTACTAATATACTACTACTGCGAATTCACTACTACTGCGAATTCACTACTACTGCGAATTCACTACTACTGCGAATTCACTACTACTGCGAATTCACTACTACTGCGAATTCACTACTACTGCGAATTCACTACTACTGCGAATTCACTACTACTGCGAATTCACTACTACTGCGAATTCACTACTACTGCGAATTCACTACTACTGCGAATTCACTACTACTGCGAATTCACTACTACTGCGAATTCACTACTACTGCGAATTCACTACTACTGCGAATTCACTACTACTGCGAATTCACTACTACTGCGAATTCACTACTACTGCGAATTCACTACTACTGCGAATTCACTACTACTGCGAATTCACTACTACTGCGAATTCACTACTACTGCTTACTCACTCACTACTATTGTGAATATATTTACAAATTATTTACTAATGACTAATGAATCACTAGAGAATAACTCATCAGTCCTACTAACATTTATCAGTGTAGTCCCACTAATATGAAAACAATTTTACAATCACAAGCATTTTCAGGATTAGGCTCTAAATTATCTGTACAGACAAAATCTACTAACTTTTGAAGATGTGTTACTGTAACAAAAACTAAGTCTCTTACCTGTTTGAAATTTGTTATAGCTTTTATAACTGGAGATGCTGTCATTAAAAAAATGTCCTCTGATGGAAATTCCATAGCCAGCTTGTAAAGAAAGAGATCATGATGAGTGAGTACAATCATTAGTAGAATTTGACTTCAAGACAATAAAAGTATTGGAAAGAAGTAATATGTGTTACTACATTACTCTACCCCCGTAGAATCCTAGTGGGTAAATACTATTCCAAACATAAAGAAGAATAAGACAGGGAATGACATAGAAGGCTAATTGTTCAGATTTCATTTTGACAACAGAAATACTGATTCCTATTGGTCATTTTACATGCAATTTAGTATAGTGTTAAATGGATTATCATCTTCAGGGTACTATTAGGCAATACAAAATTCTTACAGGCCCCAAGCCAAGATGAAAATTTCCAATCTTAAACACTGAACCACAGCAAATAAAAGAACTCTGCCAAATACAAACCATTCATCACTGAGATGAAAAGGAAAAGCTAGGGTTCCTTGCCACCAGTACCTACAGATGACCGGAATAGTTGTACAGTCCACCAAAAAGCACTTTGCAAGTTGAACACGAGTGACTGAGCTAAAAAGGTACTACCATTTATTCCTGTACCTCAAATAGGAGGAATCTGACATATTAATCTGAAGGTGAAAGTATTGAAAATCTTGCTTCTAGTTAAAGAGAAATTTACGTGGTCATACCTTAGGCACAAAACATACAAAAGAATTTCATCAGGCTTTGTTAAAATTTCATGTAATCTACTCTTTACAGCATGAATCCCCAAGACAAGTATTTCATGCATTTTCTAGCTGCATGTTTTATGTTGACAAAAAAAAGGAAGAAAGTTTGACTCTATGCAACAAATTAGCACACTGTGTTGCTGTAGTTGCTTGCAGCTATAGCTAATAAACAAGCCTCAGAAAAACTACAGAATGCCATGGAGAACATGTGATTGTATAATAATCATCATTTGTAAAATGCATCAAATCAGTCTTAAAATTTTGGGTTGCAGTGTACATCAATTATATATGCTCAGATTCTTTCCTCTAACTTCTTACTGAGATTTAACGGTTATCTAAAATTTTTATTCAGTATTATTGGGGTTGTTGCATTTCTTTTGTAGGCTTTAAAATATTCAAATCAGAAATCTGACAGACAGAATAGCATGGATGAAACAATCTCCTGACACAGAAAATAAATTTAACTCAAACTTTTCAGTAAAATTCAACTTTTAAGGCAGTCTGTCAGAATATTTTAAAATGCATTCAAAATGTAACTAACCCTAAATAATTTTTTGTTAAGATGGTCCTAAAGCAATTCTTGTTCTCAGCAACCTGAGAAGTCCAGACTGGAAGTCAGCACGGAAGAGTATCCCCAAAATGCAATATAATGAACAAGTTGTTTATTGTCACTACTACAGTCCAGGGAATTTTACTTGCTCAAAACCATAACTGAGCAAATAGTGCTTAACCCTCCTTTTGTATTTAATGCATGCTCCCAGCTATGGATGTATAGCACAGAAATCACACCAGAACACTCAGTGCCATTCTTAATGGACTTAATGCATTAAAACATATGCCAGAAGACAAAAGTCACTGTTATCCGTGCTTCCTGAAGTACTAAGAGACGAAATAAAGTAGTAAGCCTCTGTCATCACATAAGCATCTGACTTGAGATTTCCAAGAAAAAATATCAATGAAAGAAATAAGGGTGAAGCAAAGAGTATGAGATAGGAGGTGTGAATTACAGTAGCAACTCTCTTAAAAGAGTCACGCTCTCTATGAGCTTCGAGGGAAGATGAAGCTGTAACTCTGTGGCATCAACACTGCAGAAAGCCCTCATTTTCAAGAAAACAATAAACAATCAATTTTAAAGCAATCAAAGAATTTTTTAAACATACAGTTTTTGGAAATAACAGCATTGTGAAATGGAATCACTGCAATTATATACAACTCAACTCTGAATTACTTGCAGAAAAACATAAAATCTCCTGGAACATTAAATCTTGACGCAAATCTCAGTCTTGCAAACACTTAAGGAAGCACAATAGCCTTAACTACATGAATAGTTAATCAACTTTTAAAGGATTACTTATATTAACATAATATTTAAGAGTCTGTAGTACTAGAACCCGTGTATGACATTAACTATGAATAAAATCAAAGCAAAAAGCTGATACACGGTAGAAAAATAGAAATTTCCATATAGATGGGCAGCATTATAAAAAGAATTTTGTAACGTAGTCTGCATCTGGTTTATACGACATGCCTAAGGTGCTGTCAGAAAAGAAAATGAAACATCACTTCATCACCACAGAATACTCACATCTGAAACAGTCTTTAAACTTGCTTTGTAGTTCAAGAGAAGAAACGTTCTTTACTGATCTACAGTTCAATATCTACATCATTTTATTCCCCATTCTAGGCTCAAAATTACCTCCAGTTAGAGCAAAGCTTCAATGCATGCTCTGTTAGTTTAAAACCAAACCCACTGAAACTGAGAAATGAAGCAAGGAATTAAGAGTTTGAGCTCATGAACAGGTGAAGAAATTGGACCATCTCTACAGGTGTACAGACCTAAGGCATGGATCCAATCAAACAGAGCAATATCTGCATAAAAAAAGAGCGCAGCATAGCAACCTTCGTCTCTGTTGCAGTATACCCCTTGGTGGCCCTAAGGAATAATGAAAGCTCCTTGGTTCCTTCAGGTTCCTGACCTCCAAGCTAGCACGCAGAACGCCAACTTTCTCCAGTTACAAAGACTTAACCAATTTTTGCAAAGCTGTCATATTTCCAGTTAGCAAAATATAGCTATATTATAATACCGCTTCCATGGGGCTAGCTTTATTTGCTTGCTATTCACAATTTTTTATTTTTTAAGGAAAAAAACATTTATAAAATATTGAGGGGTGTGGGTTAGGAGAAAAAAATATTTATATGATTACTGCAAGGATCCAAAGAGCTGTTTCTACGGCGGTTCACAGCTTCCCCCCCCCCCCCCCCCCAAAAGCACTGAGGCTCGTGAGTTAACACAAATACGTGACCGGTCACTTCACCCGGGAGGTGCCGGCCCCACAGTGCCGCCCGCTGCTGCAGCCGCCAGCGCCGGCGGCCGTTGGGGCCCCAACCGCCTCCCTCAGGGAGGTGGCGGCGGCAGCCCCTCCCTCCCTCCCCCCGCCCGCAGCGCCTCGCGCGGGAGCCGGGGCGGGGAGCGGCGGTTGAGGGCGCGCGCATGCGCCACGCGCCCGCCCCTTACCTTCTCCGCGCAGGTGACTCCCGCGATCCCACCGCCCACCACCACGAACCGGCTCCGCGCGCCAGCAGCCGCCATTTCTCCGCCTCTCCCGCGGCAGGCGAGCGGCGACCGACAACGCCACGCCACGCCCCGCCGCCACTTCCGCGTCCTCGCTAGGGCGCGGCAGCCGCCCGCCCAGGGCCGTGGCGCTCCGCCTACGGCGCGCGGCGGAGCTCAATCTTGTTCCGCTGGCGGCGGAAGGGCAGGCAGGCCTCGGCATCGGGAAGGGGCCGCTGCCCCCCCCCCCCCCCAACACACCTCGGGCAAAAACACCCCCCAAAAACCAACTCACCTGTGTTTCTTTTGCTTTAAATTTGCTTTTTACCTTCTCACCTGCCAGGGCCTGGTTCACCAGCAGCATTGACCGTAGCGACCCCCAGCAACTCCCTCCCCTGCTCCTCAGGGGACACGGGGAGGCAAAACGTTTGTAAGAGAAGAGGGCTCCACGCCGAAGCGAAACACAGGGTGTAGCCCTGCCTGTCTCCACAGAAAGCAGACTTCCTAAATTTTTTTTTCTTTTCTTGATAGCGTTTAGTTTGGTTTTCCTTTCCTTAAACACTCGGTAAAACCCAGCTAAATTATTTAACTAAACTTTCACTACATGAATACTTGCATGGTTGATAGATGTTGTCAAGGGACTTAAAAAAACAGGTAACAAATCATTAAGAGAAGGGTTAAAAAAAAATTGGTGTTTAGGCCTTTCTTCATTGCTTAACCAGAAGTCAGGAAAGTGAAACATGAAAATATGAGAGCAGAGATTGCATATTTCACAAAACACAGCAATAAATGCATAATTTACATTATTGCATACTTTTAAGAAAAAAAACGCAACAAACAGCTAGAGAGTGATCTTAGGTTTCGAGACACTTCTGTCTCCGCACGTGACTCCTGAAGGCCTACCGAGCCGTTCTTCAAAGCGCGTAACAGCATCACGATACCTCGTACTTCCTGGTGGGTGTCTGTTGCTGTTGGGAAACTCAGTTACTGGAAGCGCCTTGTAACCTTTAGGCATTGTTGAATCTTTGGTCTTCTTGTTAGCCATTTGAGCAGATGACTTTGACATTCTCTTTGGCTTTCTCTATACTATTACAAAAAGTTTACTACTATAACATAAGTGTGTCAAAGTAAGGGAGTAACTTGACAAGAGATAAACTGCCCAGCAGTGCTTGTGTTCTAATATGACCCTCTTAAAACAAATTCAAGCTTATACAGTCTAGTCTTACCAAATATTTTCATTTCGCTTTTTTTTTTTTTTTTTTTTTTAAAGAAGTAACTTTTCCCTGTCACTGAAGGTAATTTCACAGTCCAGACAATTGCTGGCTGTTTTGGTCATAAACTAAATTCTGTTCTCCGAACACATCTCATTCCATTGTAAATTACCTAACTAAATGACCTGACCTAAACAGTGCAAGGAATTGGATAGACTTGCGTCACCAGGTGCAAGAACACCTTCCAAGGATTTTATTTTGCAGTATATGGCAAATGAAAGGAGAAACTCTCATTTTACTTAGAGTATTTGTTTGTGCAAACTAAAAATAATTATCTCTGCCTCCACAAAATTGTAAAAAGCCTTTTTAGACAAATGGGGCAAATTCAGAGCATGAAAATAGTTGCTCAGAATTACAGCATACCTGCTTAGTTCCTAATTGGCAGCAAAAGTGGAAGATAAGTGAGACCTATAAAACACTTTTCCAAATTAACAGTGCTTAATTTATGCAGGGGATGTAACGAACTTAGCTTTAGTATCAGTAACTCATGGCACATAAACAGAAATCTGCTCCTGCTACTTCTTACCAAGCTTCCTAGCATATACGTATTGGAAAGGAGTAGAGGAGGATGTGAGACGTTGAAAGTAGATGACATTCAATAAGTAAGTTTTACACTTTATTAAAGGGGAACTCTTAATGCTGTCTGAGGAACCCTGAAAACCACTGTGCGTCCATCATGGTGCACACGCCACCCGTATCAGGGTGTGCTTGCATACCCTTCAGTGCATGGCTTTGCTTATCTAACAGTCACAATCTAAATATGAATGGGATCATATAGTCCCTCCAAACTCCAACAGCCAAATCCTTACTGCAGTACGTAGGTAGAGGTATTAGAGCTGGAAGAATCCACAAAGAAATTACGGAAGAAAGCTGTTTGTCTATAAAGCAAAAAAAAAAAATTTTTTTTATATCCCTATTTTCAGTGAAGGAAAAAACAACATCTGTATAGTTACAGGTCCCCCATACCTCTGCTACCCTGCATCCTCTGCTCGAGGTTTTGTTTCTGAAATGTTTACTGCTCGTTTTCTTTCAAGAAATGTCTGTCAGACATTATAATTTTGACACATTGGACTTGAAAATAAATTAACCTAATTAAGTGCCAGATAAATGTTTTGTGTGTTAGGAGGAGTCTGAATCCAGTAGTCCGATGGAGGCAAGGCTGCTGCAACTCCATGCCCCCAGATCCCACCAGTAGCAAGGCTGAAGATGTATTCCCAGTAGCACAAACACGTGTACAACACGTGCATGGCTGGCCGTGGAGGTCAACACAGGCACGCAGAGCACTCACTCAAACACACATAGCACCAAAAACCTCATCTTGTTCCCCTCTCTGGCTGATGAGGAGGAAGGTCCCTTAGTGGGAAGTACATATATACATGTGTGTACAGTGTGCATCCACCAGCAGCTGGGCTTAGACCCTCTACCCAGTAATTGCCCCGGAGTCTTCTCTCTTCCTAAGTTTCCCTCCCCTAGAAAGACAGGCAGACACTCACATGCACATGGGTCTCAGCCCCCAGACCTCATGGTCTCTCCAGCCATTGGCTGGGACCCCTTGGTCCCTCTAGTAGCCAACTTCTCTTGTGGTTGCGCCCTTAGGGACACACACACTCGCATCTGGCTCCCCAGGCACTTAACCTACTTGTTGTTTAATCAGGCTTGATATTTGGTAGTAACTGCACGCTGGCTTACATACCCTCGCTTTCTCCAGTTGCAGGTATCACAGACGCACGAGCTCTCTGACTCACGATCCTAGTGTGGCTGCTGGTGCTTAGGCCTCCATACGCACATATGAACACAGAACAAGTACCCTCACCCAGGGAAATAGCTGGAAATGGAATTTAATAAAAGACAGGACAGACTGTGCTGATCACGTGCAGGGCATGGCCAGACAAGCGTACTGACCAGCAACCTGTTTAAATATGACTGGCTCTTTTATGCCCTTATCTTGCTTTTTCCCCCACATTTGTTCTTCCCCAAACCACCCTGACCCCTTCCTTTCCCCACCTTTGTTTCCTGCCCTAAACATCCCATAAGTCTTGCGCAATCCCAACATGCTCTTCCCCTACCTGCCATAACATAGGCCATACCCCCAGGCAGTAACAGCTATTAGCAAACACGTTTAGAAACTTGTGAGTGAAAACCACGTTGACTGTGTTCTGCTTTTATTTCCATGGGTATAAAAACACATTACTTTCAAGGAGCTCTGAGGGGTTTATATCAACATGGCTGTAAATGGACCATTGACTGTAAGCTTCTTCTCTCTCTTCTTACAGGGAAAAAAGACATGGGCCTCCGTCCTGTCACGCAGGCACCAAAGAGTGCTTTATTCACGAAGAGTCCCATGCAGGCTAATGGGCCTGCTTCTGTTTGGGCATAATCTCCTTCGCAGCAGTTGCAGTACAGCAGTATAATGTACACAGACACTCAGATGCAAGCACTGTATGGGGCACATGTAACATTACAGCTTGCTGCACTCTGCACAGTGTGCAAAAAGCCAAAGAACAAGACACTGAGTGGGTGGGATTCTTCTATCAAGCTGATGTCAGTCAAGTGATAAATGCATAGCTGCTCGCTAAGTTACAGGGCAGAGGCACTCCTCCGCCATAGGTTATGTATTACAGGAGGAGCTCTTGCTACAGCACTATTTCATTGACTTTCCTTGGCTCAGAGTGCAAGCAGAACTAGTTAGTGAACCAGAAGTGCATTGACCAGCTGCACTAGGCTCTTCAGTGCCTGCAAGACAAAGAAAGCAGGGGTATTGCAGTGAGGGGCATGATAGGAGAACAAGAGTACAAGCGTCATTTTTCATGAGTCTTGATATGGTGGAGAGGACCCTTGATTCTAATCATCTCTTGAATTCAGAATCTGAGCTCAATAACCCCCTGGGGTCCAGCAGCGATGCAGTATAATGTTAGAAATAAGCACATCAGGCAGTTCAACCTGGTGTGAAGGAACTGCTACCTTGCACAGGGAATATTTTACCTGATTAGGAGTGTGATTTGTTCTGGGTAAGGATTTAATCAAATGAAAGATTAATGCAACTGTGTTAAAAAGGAAGGGCTGGGTCATTATTTCCTTTGCTTGTAACAACTGCTGCTTTTTGTTTTTTTTTTTTTTTAAAAAAGCACCTTGGGAGTTTCAAGTTTCTTCAGGAAAGACTGGACAAAAGCAAATGCTTAAACTCAGAATTTATGAGCACATGTAAGCAAAAATATAATTGACCTGCTGACCACTAAAGGAAGCCTTTTTTAGGCTGTCAAATATTCTGGAAGTTTGCAATGTATAAAATGAAAAGGAGAATTTTAAGCAACTAGCTGTGGTGTCATTGTGTTTTCCTACTGACTTTTCTTGTACGTGTGATATGACACAAAGGTTGAATGTTTGCCACCAGCAATTTCTTAGTTTGTTCAAGTTAAGGGAATTCATGAGCTCTTAAGCAGTATACAGATTCTGACAGTTAAAACTGAAATTCCAGGATTTCCTTCCTTGTTTAAAGAGGATTAAGTGTTGCAAGTGCTTGCCCAGATGTAGGCATTCTCAGCAGTGCTTGATCTAATCTACACTCAGTTGGACCCCCCCCACCAGCGAGCAGCCTTAACTCTGTTTATAAGGACACCAGTCCTACTAGATCTGCAGCTTTACCTTTCATTTGTGGGGCCTAAAACATACCTTTTAGTTGTCACCAGTAATTGATAAATGTGGCTATCCAACCAGCTGCACTCTGGGAACATACTCTTGGCTCGGCAAAGCAGGGATGAGGTGGTAGTCTAGAAGCTCTGCTAGCAGTCTGGAACAGCCTGTTGATTAAGCTGCTGAACAGAGCTACAGAAATTGCTGTCCCTCTCTGGACAAGTAGAGGACAGGTAGGAAAGCCTGCAAGACAGTCCAAACCCCAAAATGGAGATTTCTGGGAATACTGTTTAAGGACTACCTGTATTTGAGTCTTGTAGCTCCTTGCCATCCTGTATCCACATTGTGGATCAGCCGTGTAGACAGGGAAGTAATAGTTGGGATGGTATGTACATAGATACCGAAAAGCCTGAGCTGGGTGGCTCAGGCAGGATCCACCTAGGGAAACAAGCATAGATTTTCTGTGTGAACTATGTGATGGCATACAGCAAGAACGCAAGGGTAACTTGCAGTGTAACTGTACCCTAGTTTTGTTCCTGTTGCATATACCTTATCATTCTCATTCCATAATTCAAGTGGTTAAAGCTTTCCTTTTATCTGAAGGATTCTGAAATAGAGATGACATCATTTATCACAGCACAAGGAAGCACTCTGACAGTTCTATTTTGTTACCTCATTATCAGATCACAGTTGTGTCACTTCACATTAATTGTGCCTGTCTACGCCAGCTTGAATTAGTTCTGCAGGTAAAATTTACAGTATCAGAGGCACTGACACTGTTCTCTTGCCAGCCACTGACTTCCATCTGTCACCCTTACCATCCCTGGACAAGATGCGATTGGTGGGGTAGGAGCCTGGCTTCAGCTAGGTCAAGCACAGAGCTCTCTAAGCAAATTGACTGGCTCATAATTTATCTTTGAGAAGTGATTTGCTTTGAGGAAAGAAAAAATTTTTCTCCATAGCTTCTCACGCACATCTGTCCCTTCCTCTCCCTCCCTTGCTGTCTAGCAAGATCTAGACAGCATTTGTTTCTTGTGTTTGTTGTTGTCCTGAACACTTAGAAAAGATGTTCTCTGAACAATACTTTGAGAGAACTGGTTTTAAAGAACTAGTCCTTTTCAGCTCATAGAAATATTCTACTGGCAGAGCAGAAGGGAAACACTGAATAAAACCTCATCACGAGAGCTGTCCTGCTTACTAGGAAGCAGAGAACATACAGCAGTTCATAGGCCCTGGTCCTCTGAGAAGGTGCGCTGCAAGAAAACTCCTGCTAAATTACTGTTTTCTGCTTTTTTTCCTCCTTCCCCAAATATGTCAAGTTTCTAGAGTTTAAGAGGTACTTTATTACAAGTTATGAAAACTAAGCCCCATTTCCACAGAACGGACATAGTAGACACAGATGCAGCTCATTTTTCACTCCACAAAAATATCTCCTGCACCTTACCCTGGGTGGGCACTGAACTCATGTTTTAAAGGTCCTTAAAAACTAGATGAGTTTAAAAAAACCAACCACACAGAGCAAACAAAAGAACAGTTAACCCTTCAAAAAAGCTCTGATATCTCAACCCACATTTTCCCCTAAGTCAGGATCCTGAACCTTGGGCCTAAGGAAGAGGTCAGCTAACACCAAAGCAGTTACCAGCAGGGGCAGGACATCCCCTGGAGGTGGTGGTGGTCCCAGGAGGGCCACGAAGGCCTTCTGTTGCACCCCTAGAGGTGCCCACCACCTTGCAGAGACCCAAGCTGGGCCTGGAGCCACCCTGGGGCTCTGCCAGGGGGACACAGCCACAGCAAGGTAACAGCACAGTGCTGGGAATACAGGTTCCAAGGAAGGACAGCAACAGAGGCCACTGCAGGGTCACAGGGCCAGAGCAGGACAAGACCAGGCCAAGGGGAGCCAAGCCACCACCAAGGAGCCACAGAGGCAGGGGAGAAGCAGGGTGCAGTGGGAAAGGTGCCCAAGGAGCTCAGGGCACTGGGAATAGGGCCTTCAGCCCAAACCAGCCCCAGTTACCTGAGAGGGAGTAGCAGGAGCAGTGCCACCCCACAGCAGGAACACACCACATGCTGACCACACACAGGCCAGACCCTCCATTGGTAGCCAGGGCACAGCAAGCAACAAACCAAGACCAGGGCCCACCCAGGGAACTACAAAGAGTCACAGCCCCAGACCTCAGCTTAAATGTGACTCCTGGGCAGGGGTGTGGAGGGGTCCCAGGTGGGGCTTGTCAGGGTGATAAAAGTCTGTTAGTGCCCTCTCAGCCCTGACAGCAATGTTTTCATCAGTTCAACCAGTCAAAGGGTTTTACTTCAGCTTAGGCCTCCCCCAAACACAGCATTTTAAAATCTTTTTCCTGATGGGAAATTGAAAAGAAGATGCTACAGGCAGTTTCTGCAAAACGCTAATGATGGCTTCGATAGAAAGGTATTTTTACAAAGCTGTTCCCAAACAATTTAGTCAGGTAATGCAGCTTCCCCATTCTTTCCCATATCCCGGTCTCCCCATTATCCACATGGTGTAAGTGTTGGTTTGCATCCGGGCTGTCCTCTGGGGTTAGGCAGTAAGTTCCTGCTGAAATTCAGCCTGGGGAAGTGCTGTGTGCTGGGGGTGGTCTGCTGCAGGGACTACCGCCAAAAGATGTTAGGAGCCACCCTCCCGTGGGTTTGGCTGCTGTCTTCCTGCACAGTCCACCGCTGTCAGCCCTGGAGGCAATTTGTACCATGGATGCAATCAATGATGCTGCTGTCTCCCTACCTGTAGACCATCGATCTGGAAGAATAGATAAATAACACGTATGTTAATATTGTGGACAATACTAAAGTAGGCGTTTCAAACATCTTATCTCTTTGTATCAGTTTTGGCTACCCATCCTAGCAGACTTGATTCAGCTGCTCCTAGCAGCGGCCCTCTGCTTGTGTGGCCAGACAGCTCAGGAGAATGAGTATGTCCTTAAAATACACATAAGATGTTCAACAGTGATTTAGCCATGTATGAATAATCCTCTCCAGTATGATTTTCATGTATGGTAAAGACGTAACCCTTCATTTGGTGCATGTTTCTTCTGTTTCTTAGCTTGTCATAGAGGCATAAGGCAAGGAAAAAAATTCCTATCCATGCTGTGTGTTAACTATATCTAAAAAAAATAATTTAAAACACAACTGGCCTTTGATTCTCTCTTTCCAAGCGGGTGATATTGCCAGTGGCTCTGCCAGTAATAAGTTTTGATAGCTAAAACAAATAACACTGGTCACATTTATCAGTTAACAGTTCCCTTAATGTAGTCTCGTCATGGAGCTAAACTTGTTTGTTGACAAATGAAACCATCAAAACTGAGACAGAAACTTCTCTTGCGAACTCCTTTATTTTTCTGTCATTTCTCCGAGGGCCTGTGATGGATAGCTGTTGTGCATATTATAGATTAGATTTGTTTCCTGCTTTGCTTTCCCCACATACCTTGCCATTGCTATTTTCATTCAGTGCATAATTTCTATGTAGTATTTCAGAACTCTAAAATCTTAAATTCATTACATTACCTGGCTTCATGTAACAGCATAGAGTAGTATGCTCTGTAATGTACATGTATGTGGATATTTATAAAAATGTGACTGTAGCTTTTCTGTAAGTTTTAAAAAATGCAGTGTGACAGAAATGCAAACACAGTATACTTCTTTCATGTATACCTCAGAACAGTTATACAGTGGTGGATCAAATGCTCTTCCAGCCTAGTCTCTGCCTAGTCTCTGACAATGGCCGATTACATACCTTTAGGGAAAGAATATGCAGTGAGACCTTTCTCTGGGATACCCTTCCAGTTTCCCGCAATCTTTGGTTAAGAAACATCCAGAGCAAAAGGTTGCATCTAGAACCAGGGTGTTTCATAGCCTCATGGCTATAAAATAGGCTTACCTTAAAGTAATTTATTTAATCCATTTTGAACACATTTACTCTTCAGGTTTTTGCAGTGTTCCATGTCAATTATTTTCATGGTGTGTTGTGGCCATTTTTACTGAGGTTCTCAAAATGTTTTACACGTTTCACAGGTGAACAAGAGATGGCAAGAAGTTATACCATGATTTGTGGTTCTGAAAATAGAACTTGATCATCCTTAGTCTTCAGACTAAGGAGGGGAACAAAGACAGTACCCTGCTGTTTTTGTGGGTGACTTTCTTTTCCTCTGTATAGAACTGGTAAGGCTGTTTCAACATACCGTAATGGAGGGCTTTTTGATATTTATATCACAAGTTTCTATCCTGATTCTGACTATCTGCAGAGTTGATAGAGGTATTCTTTAGTGAAGGTATTCTTCTCACGGGATCATTATAGGACACATTCTTCTCTACCTTAAGGTCTCTTGAAATCCATGAGACAAGATTTTTCTTGTAATATAAAATTTTGCATGATCTGATACCTCTGCATCTCTTTATCAGACGAATCTATTTGCCAACTTATGTCTCTGGATAAATACAATATTTGCACCTGAAAAAGCAGCATCATCTGACATTGACTGAGCTGATATTGCTAGGAAGAAGGCGGTGCTCTTACACTCTTAGGTAGATATCTAGGTCTTCATTTCACTATCTAAAACTTTGATGACATTTATTCTTCCTACTTGAGGGCTGACCTTCCTTCTCTGACCATGTTTTCCTATAGCAATGGGAATGTAAGACTGCTGAGCAACAGGGGAAGTTCTTTAACATGGGAGATGAAACTTTTGCAAGTTGTCTTATGCAAATCAAACCTTGTTCTTGCAGGAGACTAGAATAACCTCAGAAATAATCCCTTGTGGAGCTAAATAGACTTGAATGAGGTGCATAATCACTGCTTTTCTTAAAAGTGCAGGCCAAGAAATTACTCAACAGCCATCGTGATCTGGAGGTCTTTGCAGCTAGAGGTAAATTGTGGTACATCCATTAGTTCTTCAGAACAGTGGGCCTATAAAATCTAGTGACCTATCAGTTATGGGAAATACCAGCTGGCTTTACTTACATAGATTTGGATTGGCTGTATAACTTGTCACATCTCTTGCCCTTAGTGCACAGATTCTGATAGGCAGATTGTATACTCTCACACACAAAGTAAAGCACTATTATAAGCCTGTTATTTCAAAAATGTTTTAGTAAGTTTTACAAGTAATGATTCCAACAGAACAAGACAGAGACTGCAAGGAAAACTACACCCAGCAATATTATAAAAATCTCTAGAGATATCCTGTTTTATTTATTAAAATGAGGTGATTTTAGAATGGTATACCATAGAGTTGTCTCAAACCACTGCATATTTCCCTTAGAAAGTCAATTAAGTCCTCTTTAAAGTGGTTTGCAACTTCCACTTTTAACTCTGAGATTCATAAGATGTTAGATCTTAATGGACAGTTTTGCTTCTCTTGCTCATGATAATTATTGTGTTATTACATCAGTACCTCATTAATTCCAATGTGAGTAATGGCAGAGGAACTGTTACCGTAATTCTGACTTGATGGTGACTGATATGGAGGAAAATGGCAGGTACCTCTTTGGTATTTATTCCTTGGAAGACTGTTCTGGAGGTCTGGAATCTTAGATGAGTTCTGCTGACTGATTTGTGAATAGCATTGAAGTGGAGGAAAAATTGTTGCTTGTTAAATGCAGTTTGTCATAAAGCTCTGCAATAATCACCATAGTAAACTGTATTTCATTTTGTGAGCAGACAGAGTCAGTATACAACTACCCACCAAAGTTAACAGTGGTACTCAAAGAAAAGGCATAGTTCCTGTCTTCCGGCATCTTCCTTTCCAACTGCACAACTTTCTACCTTTGTTCTCTTTTTTTCTTTCTTCCCTAAGATTAGATTTATGAATCATTTGCAGAGGGAGAAACTCTTCTGTGAATTTTTTGTCATTAGTCCCTTTTGATGATTCATTTTGACACAAATGCTGTCATTTAACTCTGCTGGTGCATCAAAGGCTCAACTTGATCACAAGTTTTTGGAACATGAAATTTTTTCCAATAGCAGGAAGCTATCAGAAGTGGTTTCTCCTCTGTCATATAATTTATCTGAAAAGGTCAGCATGGCCCTATCTTCTGGGCAGAATTCATAAAATAATAAACATGTTATATGGGTTTAAAATCAAAACTTTGACAGGATAACCATGACCTTAACAATCACCTTATTTGGTCAGAAGTTGTGGCCTTAAAGAAGTAAGAATAATAAGGACATTACCTTTGAAAAATCCGTGTTTGGCAAATGTCTTTCCAGTTACATCCATTTTTGTCATTTGTTTGTAACAGTATTTAAAAATATTCTTAAGTGCGTAACTATGAATTTACCGATGACGAAAATAAGGACTGGGCAAGAAGTGTGTAAATCAGCATAATTCCTTTGACTTCAAGCCATCTTAGTTTACAAAGTTGAGGACCTGATTTGTTATTTGAAATGATTTGCAAGTTTTCTTTTTTTTCCTTTTTTTACAATTTTACAAGATGTGAAGGCACCAAATATCATGTTTTTTTGCAGCCTGATTCCGAGATTATTTACCTTTTTTAGGTACAGTGCCTTTTAAAGTTAGCACAAATAAGGAACTGAGAATCTATCCCCTGTTCTTTTCTCTTCTTGTGCATAGATTGGCCTTTTTGCTTTGAAGTATCTTTTATATCTTTTTATTTCATATACTCTAGTATTTCCTGTTGAACACTTGCTATGTTAACACAGCAAGCAGTGTCCTTTTCAGTGTAACAGAGTGAGTGTAGATAACAGTAAGAAAATTGCATGCCTTAAATCAGCAGAAAGACTCTTGTTGTTTTCATTGGCCACCCTACGGCCCTTGCTAACAAATGCATTCTTCTGGGAAGGAATTCTTCACGTTTTGGAAAAGATACATTAGATTGTACAAACATGCTCAATCTTGGTCAAGATTTACCCTGATATACAGTCATGTAAATATTTTTGAAATAACATGTCAAAAAAATAAGTCATGTAGCCAGATAATGGTGCTGATAAATAAAACATTGATATTCATTCTGAGCGTGTGGAAAGTATGGAAAAAATCGTATAAATTTGATTACAGTTTCTTGCTGCCTCTATGGACTTGGTAGCTGTAATTCTAGGTGTACCTCTGGTAATAAGGGGTGACTCAAAGATAATTGATAATCAAACAAATTCAGTGATGAGAATGTTTCTTACATCCATGAAGCCTTTGGCCAAATGAGTCCTGCTCAAAATCTCAGGTAGGAAGGAGTATTCCTGGCTTTAAGTGAGACTGGACTGTCAGAAAGACAGAGTTTGCAGGAGTGCGGATGTATCGTGTATTAGTCTTACAGTTGTAATCTTTCAGTTTTGGGAGGGAAAGAAAGAGAACACCAAGTAAAGTAGGATCTACTGTTATAAGACGGGTGAAATCAAAATGTCTTTTTTTGTTGCTTTTAACTTTTCTTTCTCTTCTGTTTTTGTGGATCAAAACACCCTTCAACCCTAATTTTTGAAGAAGCCCTGTGAATTTCATATTGATAGCAAGCACATAGAGAAAAATCCATAATAGGACCTAAATTCAGCTGGACCAGCTGAAGTTTAAATATGGCTAATAAGGGCACAGGTATATGTTTAGGCAAATGCTACAGAAGTTGATTAACGAGGTTAACACTGGGGAAAAGCATGAAGAAACATTAGCGTATGCCTTCCCATTGAAATGCTTCCTCAGGAATGATAGGAGGAAAGCTCAGAGGTGCAGCTTGCCCCCTGAGCAATATATAAAACATACAAGTAGAGAGGCATGAATCTCTCCCTTCAGTGAACTGGAGCTCAGTTTTTGCTAATTAATATGGTTCTAGGGTTAGCTAATGCTGGTGGTACTATTGCTAGATTCCTTTGGAGGTTGCGTTAACACTCATTGCATGGCTGTTCAAATCTAGTTTGTTACGACTAACATTTTCATGTCTTTTCCAACACATTCAGTCAGTTAGCAAAGTATACAAGTAACTTTAGAAGTGTTCTCACTCTTTGCCTGTGTATATATGTCAGTATGTATGCACATATTAGTATTGCGATAGGATATCCATGTTTAGGTGGGTCAGCAAAAGGTATCAAATATATATGTTGCCTGAATGAAAGGAAAGGCATTTGGTAAAAAAAAACCAAAACCAAAAACAAACCCACAACCCCCAAATCCCTTTAATTTTGTCCGTATATAGTCAGATTTACACTACCAAATATCATGTTTCTCACGAGACATACAAGTGTTTGGCGGCCATTTTTGGTCTCCATACCACTTCATGAGATTCTTGATGGAGTGCAGTAATTCCTGCCTTCTCTTTTCCCCAAGGTGACATAAAAGTTTGTTCAAGGTGTAGGAAAGAAATTCCTGCCCACTGATAAATTCTAGGCTGTTCTAAAGGAAACCCTTCTCTACTTGTAAGCTGCCCCAGTGTCTTCTCTCCGGAGGTAGAGCAGCCTAGAGGTTTTTGGCATGAGGCTGAAGGATTGTGCCATTATTCTTACCTTCCCCTACGGAAGACTTCAAACTAGAAAGGGCATGGAAGATAAAAACTAGCAGCTGTTCTGTATTCTATATCTTTTACCTGGTTAAAAAGGAGAAGATGGAACCACGCACAGAACTCAACAAGTGTAGGAAAAGTATGTGCAAGAGGGACGGAGGTCAGGCTGGAGGAAGGACAAGGAGCAACAGTGAGAGCAGGGTTTTAGCCGAGGCGGGACTGAACGCAGAATGAACAGGGGAGAGGTACAGACTTCTCATGAGCAAAGTCTGTAAGCACATGTTTAGTTTTAAGTGTATGGGTAATTGCATTCTGCTCAGCAAGGCTCTCTATGATTGTTTTGATTTCAGTGAATTTTTTTTTTGCCTTAAAGATAAGCTACTTCTAGTGTCCTACGTTAAAGGAGTGGATTCATTATTTTCTTAAATTATAAGCTAACCTTAATGAATGGTCCATTTTGAGAGGTGCTAGGCATCCACAGCGCCTCTGAATTTTAGTTCTAACTTGAGTGGTATCCAGAATTTTTCAGCTCAGTTTGTCCTTCTTGCAGGAAACACAGTCAGTTAGGCTTTGTCATTGCTCGCTTTCTCATCGAATGCCCTAATAAAGCTGTTGTGAGCTCCGACGCTTCAAATGTGGATAGTTAATTCTACTGTCATGTAATTTAAAGTACGGGGTCTCAGTGTCTATATTTGAGGGGAGAAGAAATTGCATTTTGAATTATTGGTCACAGTGACCATGGTCCATTATTGTGCTTTATGGCAAGGTTTAGAACATTTTCCATTTAGATGGAATCAGCTCCTAGAGTTGAATAGAACAAAAGTTCAACATGTACTAAGAATGTGTGAAGTTTATATGCAACTGTAGATCCTAGAGTGCATTAAGCTTTGAAATAATTAGCTTTGAGGAAGTTTATTACTTAGTTTATAATGTTGGTTTGTAATGGATTATAAGTATTACTTGGTTTATAATTACATGATTTAAATTATCTCAAAAGTTAATTCACAAATTATGTCTCTGGTGCAATTAGTTTTATGTTCTAAGAGGCCCTTGCTTTTTGAAAAGAGCTAGTAGTAGTAATATGATTAAATACTGATTGTGCCAACATAAATGGTAGCTGTGGCCTTTTAAAGAACAATCATAGTGTTAGTTAAAGATTATGCAAGTACACAAGCATCACTAAAATCAGTAGCATTTCTCCTGCAAAACTTGCTGAACTAACTTAAGTCTTGCATAAGACTTCAGAATATAATTCTATTTCTTTATCTGAACTGAAGCCGTGCACTGTGGGGGAAAAAGTCAAAGATTTTCTCAGTTTCTAAAGGTCTTAATTTGCAAAAATCTATTAAAACGACAAATTTAACAGGCACCAACATGAACTAGGCAAGAAACTGCACAGTTTCAATTTTGTATTTCCTCTGAAAGTTAGCGTTGTTTATTAAATTTCCATAGCGAACCAAATAAATCCCTGAAACAAAAGAAGTGTAAAGCTATTTCTATCAAGAATGATTGACTAAATCTTCACTCAAATGGCCTGAGTCATAAGATTAAACTGTGCTGGCATACTGATAATGTAAATCCCTTTTTGCAGAGGTTTATGCCTCAACATGTGGGACCTGAGCATTCTAGAGTTAAGGATTGCTTTGGGCACTTTTGAGGAGGAACTTTTTACCTTTATTTATGATGTGGGCTGCTTTCTTTTCTGTTATTTTTCCCAATCCCAGGCCCATTATATTCAGAATTATATTCCTGATAATATAGAACTTTTAAAGTTCCAACATCACTATTTATATTTGCAGAGGAATAAGTACTCGGTGGCATGGTAGAAATTATTTTAGAGCCTTGTCTGGTTGGAGACTTGTCCCTGTCCATTCTTTCTTCTGGTTTCCACAGCTTAGTGTGGTCTATGTGAGTGCATTTCTTTGCCTCAGTTTATTGTTCATGAGCTTTCTTTTTGTTCATCAGCACTTTCTAAATCCCCTGCATGTCTCTTCCATTCTAACTTTTTCAAACCTCTTCCCAAGGTATTGAGTTAAAGAGTCTCTTGGGTATTCTTCTGTTCTCCAAACTACGTGCTGAAGAATTATATTAAAATCGTCAACATCAGCTTATTTTCTTTTCCTTCTACCCTCCCTTTCCCCCCTCCTTCTCCCCTGCTGCCCTTCTTTCTCTCTCTTCTTCCTTTCTTTCCTCCCTCTCCCCCTCCTTCTGTCTCCTTCCCTCCGCCTCCCTCTCTTCCTCTCTCTCTCCTACATTAATTTCTTCTTTGTCCAGCTCACCTACTTTTCATATGATTTTTTTTAGTTAAGTACTGTAATATCTATTAACATTGCCTAGTGTTTTTCCCCCTTCCCTGTTTTTTCTACATGTGATGTAAGCTACAAACAAAAATAATTTTAAGGTTTATTTTCATTCCTCATATCCCACACGAATGATGCATACCATGGTATCGAGTTACAGGACTCTTCAGTGCTCTCCACTGCTCTTTTTTCTTTTGCCAAGACTTATTCTCAAAGTGTTTTGCTGTTTTTTAAGTATTTTACAAAACAAAGGAGTGTCACTGCAGTAATTATATTGCTCAGGGGCTTAAGGCATTTCACAGCAGTAGGAACATTATTTCTTACCCTTCCTCCCCCAAGTCATCCTTGCCGCTAATTGTAGTGGTCCCTGTTCACCTGAAACCTGTAGCCATCAGAGCTGTGAATGTTTGTAGAGTTATTGCTTACACTGTACTTAGTACAGCTTGACTCTTATTAACCAGTTGTATTGATTCTAGTTGTTGGCTTTTCATCTAGGGAGCTAATTTATTCATCTATGTGCAATCTATCATTAAATATATTTTTAGTTCAGTCAGAAAACCATACTCAATGAATCAATTCAATTGAAAAGAAAAAAAAAAAAGGACGTTTTGGAATGCTACCTCTTTGAAGAACAGAGCCACAGTGGTAATAAAGATCTACCCCATGTTCAAAAACATCTTAGCAGCTCTGTACCGGGTAGCATGGTTTTCTTGATTTCTGGGTGGGGTTGGTTGATTGACAAGATAGTGGAAAATGGAGAAGTTCTGTGCAAGATGAGGAACTGTTATAAAGGAGAAATACAGTCATGTGTATGTATCTGTTCACAGAATGCCTTCCATATACCTGTATTTGTGCATCTTGCTAGCATGGATTACAGTAAGAGTGAAGATGTGGGCTTCAGGATGTGCTGGCTACCAGAGTGTGGATCCAGGATTCCTGAATTTGTCTTTCTCATTTTCGTTACAAAGACGCTGACCATGACCCATGGCAACCATGCGCTGAAGCTGGTGACCCCGCACAGAGCGGGGTTCATCACTCAGGCTGAAAGGGTGGCCCTCGGACCCGATGCCGACTCCTGTGGCCTGTGTCCTCAGAAGTAGGGAGCATAATTCCAAACTGCTCAGCTGGGAGAAGGAAGGAGGCAAAGGAGAGTAGGGATCTCTGTACCTGTGCAGATGAACGGTATGCTGTGAGTGACAGCATGCTTTGCTCTGTCATCTACCTGGTAATTTTCTCTGGCCAGAAGCTTCATAGCATGAAGCTATACCTTCCCTTCCCTTCCCTTTATAGCCTATAGTAATGCTGTCAGCTGAAGTTTTTATGTGAAAGAGGTGGGTAACCAGGCTTCTCTGGCTTCACGTCGATATTCCCCACTTCAGGGGTGATTTCAAAGAGAAAACTTTTCTCCTGCTCCCTAAGCAGGTTGTCTTGATATTCTCCGTTTTCCTGTTTTCATGGTATAGAAATGCCCTTCTGCTGACTTACAGGAGTCAGCTATGGGAGTTACTGCTGTTTGACATACATACATACGTACATATATATGTATGTATGCATATATGTATGTGTGTATGAACTCATTCATGATCTCAATATCTGTTTCTGTAATACTTGCTTGTAGTTAAGCACAGACCTTTGTCTTCTTTGTTGACTCTGTTGCTTATAGAAGTTGCGCTTCCCAGGGCAATTCCCAAGGCATTTCTGGCATGGCATAGAGGGACTCCTTGGCTTTTTTATACATTATAGTAATGAGAGTTAACTTCAGCTCATCAGTGTGGTGCTTTCTCCTTGACTGTATGTATGCTCTTATGTTAGGGTTTTCTTTATTTGTGCTGAAGTTAAAAAGAAAAACATACAAAAACTAGGAATTGCTACAGTGGTATCCTGCTGCCCAACTTGTAGAGTTTTTGACTCAAAGAATCGAAAAGGCTCAAAGAGACACTAGGGTGAATATTTTTCCGCAGGAGTTCTCTCCTTCCTTTGTCATTCCCCGCATGTGACCACTTCCTTTCAAGGGCAAACAAACTTGGCTGTGTTTGAGCTTGCAGCAGCTTTCTCTCTAAGTTTTCTTTGAAAGAAAGAAAAGCAGCTTGAACACTGAACTTGGCCCTTGCTCTGTTGGAGAGGGTGGATTTGGGAGGGGGAGTAAGAAGTATTCTCTGGGCAGCGCTGGGGCTGTCAGTCTTTGGTGCAGGGCTACAGCTCTCAGATGGGGCAGCTCTAGCTTGTCTGTCAGGTGCCGTCTGGAGCAAGGGTGAGTGTGGATGGCAGTCAATAGCTTGTCGCTTGCCAGTGAGGAATGGGCTGTGCGCTGGTGATGTAGAGGTGAAAGGGAGGAAGGGACTGGTTCTGGTAGCAGTGATAGGATGGTGGCACTGAGTCCCTTCTGGCTTGCCATAAGAAGTGGCTTTCACATTCTTGTCATAGCTTAGACTCAGAGCAATCCTTCTCTGTCTCGTTATGGCCAAGTCTCATTTGTGAAAATTGATGCTCTTCCTCAGCATCAATTGTGCCTCACTAGTAAACTGTTAAAATTATTTTTCCTAAGCGTTATAGTGGTCTTTCTTGTGTGGCTTCAGCCGTATAATTGTATTCAAGCAGCCGGCCAGTTTGGCCACTTCTGTTTTCTTCTGACTCCATAGGCAGCACTATCCGATGGCAGCACAGATTTACAACCTGTAAGTAGCCTGTTTGTGTTGAGATACAGCATAGCAAGAGTGCTGCAATTCAGCCTTTAAATGATGTGGGGGCTAAGAGGCTGGAGTGACAGGAGAGCATGGACCATGCCAATATTGGGAAACTAAAAGTTTGTAAGGATGGGAGAATCTGTAGATCTCTGGGAGATGGCCATGATAAGCGATATGGAGTGAGGGGGGCTAAGGACATGGCATGGACCTAAAGGAAGGTATGGGGAAGAGATTTTCATAATGGAGCTGAAGCAAGAATCTTGCGGCTGAATAAAAGGTCTTGACTTCTGACGTGTTACGTGTTGTGTGGAAAGAGAAACATCTCGGGTTGTGTTTCGTTTGCCACTGTCTCTTCCTCTCCCTCACTGAGTCCTGATCTGTGCTGTGAATCATCCCACGGACACTACTGGCTGGCATCATCTCTATAGGAAGCCTCCACTGTTTTAGGATTTGTACTGCCTCTTTCAGCTTCTGTCTCCTCCATTGCCTCTCAACTCACAGCCACGTCCTGTTTGGTCACAGTCAGGTCTGTAGACAACATGCGTGATGGAAACTGGTTGGCCCTACTGTTGATTGAGAGCTACCTTCTCCTTTTCTTTAACGCTCAGGGAAGATAAGGGAGCTCAAAGGGAGCAGAGCTGCTGAGACCTGCCCAAGTACTGTATCTCATCTCAGATGTCCTATCCAGGAGGTGTATATTTGTGTTCCCAATTTTCTTCTGTATGTTTCTGTTCGGAAAGACTTCTAGCTCAAAAAAGATTTGGGAGAGAACTTGCACTTACTCCTTTTATCCTCATAAAAGTCCTCCTCTTTCTATTCCTTTTAGTACCTTTAGTTCTAGGATGTGCCACGTTATATTCAGAACTAGTTGGTATAAGATCTTTTGACTATGTCTAGGGATGTTGCTAAGAATAACCTCTTCCTAGGTTCCTAAGTTGTCTTCTCTAAGAAGAAAAAGGAGTGAGAGCATTGGATGACAGTAATGGAGTGAAGGAAAACAGCTTGCAGTAAGCTCAAGATGTGGAGATCAAATCTCTTGGAAAGCAATTTTTAAGGGAAAAAGCTGTGTGCTGGCAGGCAGGGGAAGGCTGAAGCTACTAAAAGAATTTGCTGTAATGTGCCTGTAATACTAATTGTTGCAAACTGGAGGAAAGGTAAGTGCAGTGGGACTGTTCTACCCTTTATGCACTGAAAATTAAAAGCATTACACAAAAGGTGGGGAAAAAGGACACAGGCTTAAAGAGTGTATGTATAAAGGACTGACACAAGTAGATGCAAAAAAGGTTAAGGCAGAAAATGAATTAGTTAATGGGGGATGTAAAAGCAGTCAGAAAAAAAGGTCTGTAAACATGTAGAAGCCTGAGAAGGCTGCCAAAGTTACAGATTTGCTATATAATGGGAAAGATTAGTAAATAACATAGGAAGTTGAGACATTCAGTATTTCTTTTGCTTCATTATATTTACTGGATTCTTGATTAGGTTCACAAGTGGGAGAACAAAGAACAGAGCTTGCTCTGTTTTGTGATTTTTTTTTTATGGCTGCAGAGAACTCAAGAGGGTCAGAAACAGAGGCTTTATTCTTATTCAACTGCTTATCCACTAAGCAGCTGAAATATTTGTGTGAAATGTAAGTGCATCAGTTAAATATGGTGATTGACTGAACAATTTTTAGATGGATATCCCTGTATACTGGTCTACCCAGACCTATCATCTTCCAGGATTTGAATGGCCATGCTAGGATTAGCTGAGGCACTGTTTACTACACTTTTCCAGAAAAAAAAAGTCTACTTATAGCTATTTACATACCTCCCTATAGTAAGAAGAGACACAGGCTCCTACTATCACCTGCAGCTCCTTGAGGGATGACACACCTGTGGTAATGAGAGACACAAAGCCTATATATCCTTGCAAATAATGTTCATACTTTCACATTTTGCATGTGCACTTCGGCTTTATTGGGACTTACCTTGTATTTAAGCCTCACCTGGTATGTGATGTACCTGACTTTGTTAATCCAGATCTCTAAATTCAGTTTTGCTTTGAAAAATTATTCTGGCTTCATTGCATGTCTTCAGGCTCCCATAGATTTTTAGCATCACACTTACTCTGTTTGCAAAGGGGAAACCCACAATACTCTGACAATCCAAGCTGGTGGCAATATCAAACCATGATGCCCTAATGAAAAGGCTTTCTCAGCAGGTTGATGGATCAACATTATAACTATTCAGTCTACTTTCTTGTCTGCTTCTAGCTGCAGTGAAGTGTTCATTTATGAGCTGTGTTTATTAGGTTTCAGAGTTAACAATAATGGAAAAGAATGAAGCAAGTTCATGCTTTCTTTATGTCTAGTAGTATAATGATTCTTGTTATTGGATATTATCATTATTGAAGATCATAATTATATTATCTGTATTTAAGGTATTAAAGATTATTATTATTATATTATTACAATTTTAAGATGTTATTAGGCAAACTTTGAGAAAAAAGATACCGTAGGATGTAGAAACCAGAAGAAAAGCTACAGTCACAGTGATGTGTGCTAGTTGCCTAGTTCTAATGGTAATAAAACTCAACAAACCAAATAATCTTATTTTTGTTGGTGAATATGCATTGAATGAAGATGTCTGGATTAAAAAAGGTTCAGAACACTTTTGATTAGAACTGCACTTGAAATTATTAGAATGTGATGGATGTGTTTGGATGAGGAGGAGGAAGTTCACAGTTAGGCTAAGATTTCTTCTCTGAGCAATTTATAACCTTAGCATTAGTCAGATACCCAATCTCCGGTCCCTTTGGGGATATATAAATAAATATAGTGTAATATGTGAGCGGTAAAATTTATGGCCATTGCTTGATTTCACTGGAGTCTCCTGCTTACGTTTATGAATAAAGGGCACAGAAAAGAATTTCTTAAAAAATATACAATTCTAATTCTTCCCAGAGACATACAGTATCAGTGGGCTAAATCCTGCAGGCTTTAGTCAAACCTGTTGCTGAATATGGTTATTAAATGATGACACCAAGATTTTCACCTCTAGAATTAGACTAACCCCTGTCTAGAAGAGCTATCCAAAGCTTATGATCCTCTTTTAATCCTGAGAGTCAGACTAAAGCGCTGAGTTGATATTGTTCCTGGGTGAATTCTGAAGATGCATTTTGATCTCAGAAGATGCAAAAAGTTAGCTCCGTCACTTATATTGTGCTCTGTACCTTCAATGTTTTCTTCTTTCGCTGTTGTCTCTAAGGCTGCTCATTACATGCCTCCCCCTGACTGGTGTGCCAGCATACTAGCCTTAATTTTTTCCTACTTTACCTGCAAGGTCAATAAACATAAGGAATAGTGATGATTTATGCTATTTATCTCATTCTTCCCAGTTCTCAGAGCATTTTATTAAACTTGTGTGCTGATTTCAATGCACTGCTTGTCAATGGAGTACCATTATTAATTCCAGCAATAATCATATTAATAATAAACAGTTGGATTAATCAATTGAAACTCAGCAGAAACTGGGAACTGCAGTGTGTTATCCCAGAAAGGAAAACCAAAGAGGAAGCTCCTATTTGCATAAAGCTGCAGATTTTTAACCTGTGCTGTGTTTGCACACGTGCGTAGACACACACACGCATACTCACTCACTCACACACAGACGCGCTCGCTCGCTCGCTCTCTCTCAAACACACACACACACACACACACACACACACACACACACAGAGGAGTCACTGAAACGATATCTACCCCAAGGCTCATTGCTGCTGACTTGCTTCAGAACTTCTTCAAAGTTTCAGGTCTGCTCTTATCAGCAATGTAGGTGAACTGAAACTCCAAATCCAAATGTTGTTCACTCGCTCTTTTACAAGGGTCTGAAGTTGACTCGGGAGTTATTTCCTAGTTTACCAGTGTTTTTTATTCTAGCCAAATTTTGTACTGCCAGACTGAATAATGATTTTTAACATGAATGATAGTTTTCTGAAAAAGCACATCAGAAATGAGATGTGCCCTTAGACTGCCAATTTAATAAAAAATAGAGAGTTACCTGAATATGTAGTGGAATATTTTTGAAGAAAAGTACAGATTCATTAAGGTTGAAAACTTTGATACAGGCCTTCAACAATCTTTGTAGCTTTTGGGCAAGATTTTTTTTAAGCAGCTCAGCAAAACTGGATTGACCATTTTGTTTCAAGGTTTTGTTTTTACCTTAATGTTGGAAAAATCTGCTTCTGTCCCATGTTGGCTTGTGTGTTTCTTCACTGGATGAATCCACACTGTTTTTGCATAGCCACTTGGTCATATATTCAAGTCACCCTCCCCTTGTGATGAAGAATTTGTTGTTTGTTTGAAGCCATATCTGTCTGCAGCCTTGCAAAACATTCAGGAATTATCTTCTTCTGACTGGTTATGCTGACCATGCTGTATTGTTTTGCAAAGCAACAGTTATTCCTTGATTTTTCTAGCTTTCCCAACAGAAAACAAAACAAAACAAGAAAGCCAGGTTTGGAAAGTAACAATTTCTAAAAAAGAAAAAGGTTTGTCTCTGGTAGGACTACCAGTTCAAGCAATTCCTAAAGCTGCAGCCTGGAAGCTCCGATAGGAATGTGGGAAATGATTGCAGGCAGCGGTCTCCTTTGTCTCACCTTGGCGTGAGAGATGGAACCTCCCTTCTTGTGGGAGCAATCTTGCCAGAAAACCTGATGGGAAATTCTGCAACATAAGCCCTGATTATGACGACCTCTGAGGCAATATCTTTGCAAATGGTTCTGGGGCAGTACCAGCCACATCATTGTGTAGAAAAGGTAGTGACATGCAGCAAGACGGCCACTGGACTCATGCATTTAGTTCAGTATCCCATGAGGGACAGGAAAAATGCAGTAGTATTCTTCTCATATCTGCTTGAATGGAACCTGAGAACATGCATACCATAGTCTTCTAGGGATGCAGTAAGGTCTCTCTTGAGATTGTTAGAATTAATAAAGGTACTCTGTTGACAAGTACTCCATTGAAAATCCTGCCTGTGGTCTAGGAGTGGTGCCTCCACCCCAAAAGAGGTGCAGCTGAGCCTCCGGCATCCTTGCTTCCCTTGACGTGGGTCCCCACTAGCTCTGTGTGCACACTCACACCTCTGGCTGCGGTTGCCAGCAGCATTGATTATTGCTCCTGGGAACCTGCAGTACATTTGAACCCTATTTAGCAGAAACAAACCGAGGGAGGTGCTGCAATATGTTGCTCAAAGCACCAAGTGCTGCGGAGCCAGCCTGATTTTTGAGACTGGTTAAGAAGTCAGTGACTTCCAGAGGGAAGCCCAGGATATGGCCACCAGAACATGCTGGCCCAAATAGCTCTCTCTGGAGACTTGGAAATTTCAGTGACAGAGGAGGTGGTCACTTCTGATCAGGGTGATCCCTCTGATACCACTGTGTGATCCTGCTGAAAGAGGGAGCAGTGCTTGGACCAGTGAGACATCCTAATATCCACTCGAACCTCTCCCATTCGTATGGACTGTTTCAAATCTATATTTTCTGCAAAAGAAAGAATGTACTGTCCCAGAATTTTAGTTTTCCTGTAACACCGCAGAAATATTAGAAATAAAAAATGGCTGCCAGTTGCTTACTCATTCTGGAAAATGTTTAAAGTATTTTTGACAGAATTGAAGTATTTTGCAACCTTGAAATGATGTCTCTTCCTCCTCCAGTTTTTATGACCCCCTCCTTCCTTTCCTCTCTAAAAAAAATTCAAAACCAGCTTTCTATTTTCTCTCGAAGTGCTGATAAATAGAGGAGAAAAAAAAATCTGTTATGTGACTATTTCCATATGCAACACGAGTAATGAACAACAGCTAGTCCAAGAATAGTACTTAAAAATGACCCACATTCTGAGAGTTAAGTAGCTTAGCTTATTTAGCACTGGACTGATAATAACTTTATTTAGGCTGAGTAAATTTTTGTACAACTCCTTGAGTGGAGGGAAATCCCACTTTAACCTCTTCCAAAGAGACTGCTTATTAAATAAGGTATGACTCTCCATGAATAAAGTGATCTGGCTCTGTTAGCAGTGTAAATAATAAGCAAATCCTGGTATTCATATTAAGTAGCATTTCATTCCAAAATGATTCCAGCTATTTCAATTCACAATCTATTTAATAGAACTCCAGTTATTTTATTATGTACCACTCATTTAATTACTTTTGAAAAAAACACTCTGCAGAGATGATGCACTAATGAAAAATTGGGGCCAAAATAATTCAGGTAGTTCCAGGTTCTGTCACCCAAGGTGTAGTCAGTTGTTCTGAAGCAGGTCTCAGGCTGCCTGTGGAGCAATTATTTATATTAAGGTTATTGCAAGATAGGCTATGAGAAACAGTTTCACCATCTTTGGTGCTGGATCCAAAAGAGCCTTTTAACATTGAGGCAAGAAGTGTTATTCAAATAGATGCAGGTCAAAGATCCTTAATTTAAATAATTAAACTGAATTTGGATTTATAAAGCATTTTTGGAAATAGTGACTTTATGGCATGATTGTTACTCAAATCAGCCCTATTGTTAGAATTAAAAGGCATATAAATGTATTTTTTTGTTCAGATTTTTTAACCTTCAAGGAGAAAATGTGTTCCTTAATGAAAAGCAGTTTTAACTATTGTCTTATCATCTCCATTGTCTCAATCTTTGCCAGCTTCTGAAGCTCATGTGATAGCATGGATTTCAGCTTTTGATGGCACGTATAATGTAAATTCCAAGCTTGAGAACAAAATTTTTAACATTTGATATGAAGATAGTTTCTAGTTAAACACTTCTTAAATGAAGCTAATTCATGATATATAGTTTTCATAATAATGGAAGCTGGAAGCCAATTTACCTTAAGTTTTTAGAAAAACTGATCAATAGAGAATCCATATTTTGTGGTCTTGAAGCTTAGTTTGAACAATGGGTTTCAGATCTGGGTTTGAGTCTGATTACTGAAGCATACTCAGCTCCACAAGAATATTCAAATACGTTTTATTTTTCAGTATGATTTTTTTCATATGTGGAAAAAAGGAGATAACGATTGAAATTTCAAGTTGTCATATCCTATAGAAAGATTCTATTTCATGTTACTTTAACCATTATTTTTATATTCTGTGTGCAGCAAGGAGATGTATCATGCCTAAACACAGCTTTTTGCTAGTAGCATTGCAAAAAGCAACGTATAGCTGTCCTTTTTCTATATGATAATGAAGCTGGACAACAAAATTACTTAACCTTATTGCTGTCAACAAAAGGACTCTACTGTAAATGTCAAGCTATATTTGTAAGTGAACTAATTTACTCAAAACCAGCGTAACTCTAGAAAGCAAAGATGGCAGCTACTGAAGATATTCAATGACGCATTACAGGAAATGGATTTTATTCATAGTGTCAATGTGCTAACTTTCAAATATTTTTAGAAAGCCATTCAGTAAAATCTAGAGGTGCCAGTGACACTATCCTGCTGAAAGTGAATGGAAGCTTTCCTAGCCTAATGGCAAAGACTCTTACTTATCTGAAGAAATATTTATTTTTCTTAATGGAAATTGAAAATATTCATTCAAAGGTGACTATTCAATAAAAGCGCACTTTCTGCTGCACGAATATTGTATGCTTTCTTAGTTTTAGTCCAAGCCTTTTAAAGTGAAATCAATTTCTTACCTCAGCTATATTAATCATGAAAAAATATAAATTCTGTCTTTTGTGAAACTGTCACAGTTCCTGAGAAATATTAGACCCTAGGGCCCACTACTCTGTTTAATGCATCCTTCATGTTCCTATCATCTTTTTTTTTTAACATTCCTTTTGCTTGTTTGATGACTTTTATTCTTCCCTCTCTCATCTAGCAAAATTCAATATTATGTCCCTAATCTGTTCCTTTTAAAGACAACTTTAGAAGCCACTAAAAAGCAGAGGTTTAACATTTTTATTTTTAAAGGGAAAACAACGACAGTTATCATATTTTTTATATTCTTCATTTTCCTCTTTTTTATTTTTTACTTTCTCAGATCTTCTCTGAAAGATAAAGGACATCCAGCTGAATTCAAAGTGAATTGAAGCTATGTAAGATCTGATTCTCAAAAAATATTTAGGTCCCTAAAGATGCAGGGATAAATACATACATACTGGGATTTTCAAAAGTGCCTAGAGGCACTTAATTTTTATTGTTTAATTAGGCTTCATCTAGCAGTCTTCATATTCTGAAATAGATGTAGTTATGCTGTTAGAGGTTCTGATGAGTTAATGTTTAAATACTTGTTTGTATTTATTAAAAAAAAAAACCTCTTTTCCTTTCTCATTCTTTAAGGATTATGCTTGTATCCAGGTTTACTATGACTAGATCCTTCTTTTCTAAGTGCAGTCTGTGGTGTAACTGCGCAGTAGGAGGAAGAGTAGCAGAATTGTGTTCTCAAGGGTATACACAGGGAAGCAACTCAGTGTAGGCAGTTTCTCAAGATCGATGCTCCAGCTGATGAACTTGCTGATTTATTTCAAAACTTTTTTTTTTTTTTTTTTACTTAGCTGCAAGAATATGAGAATTGGTTACCCTGATGATTTGGAGACTGAATTTTGGTTTTTTTTTTTTTTTTTATTTTACCAGACTGTTTTCAGGTTGAACAATTCATACCAACTGAACAATTCATACCAATCACCTAACTCTAGCCATCGTAAAGTTAAGTTCGCATTTTCAGCTAATTGTCTGGACACCCTCTATAATCAGAGAAGAAACAGAGGCACTTCAAGAGTGTGATTCATCCCATCCTAAAGTAGATGCCTAAGCTGGAACGAATTGGCAGTAGCTGTCTTTCTCCACTAAATAACAGGAGTGTGTTGACAACTGGCTAGTCAATAACTACTGATGTATCTGTTATCCCTATTTGTTGGTTTGCTGATCTGGGAGATGAAGAACATTTTTCAGTATTTTGCCAAATAGAACAAACAGATGCCAAACAGATGTTAGTATTGAATGTGATCCTGGGAAATATGCTCTAGGTGACCCTGCTTGAGCAGGGAGGTTGGACTAGATGATCTCCAGAGGTCCCTTCCAACCTAAACGATTCTGTGATTCTGTGATCATAATCATGGGTCAGAGAGTAATGTTTACAGTTCCAGTGAACCTGCATGTAGACAGTCTGTGCTCTGTTTTGATTATCAAATGGCAACTTAAAGAGCCAAAATTGATGCATAAAACATTGTACATGTTTCAGATTGAGATTAGCCTTGAAATAAGCATCCATCTGCAGTGAATTTTCCATGTGGTTACTCTTCGGTGCAAACACTGTGATAAGGACACCTTGGAAATATTCAGTCATTTTCTCATTTGTTTTCTAGAAAGTAAATATTCTGGCTGAAAAACAAATTAAACCTACAATGGGTACATAAGGTATCTCGTAAATAACCTGAAGACAAAGTATTGCCAATTGGTAGAAATATTAGACAAGTTTAATACCATCTGAATAGTTTTCTCAATAAGTTTTATAATAAATAACCATTAGAAGTTGATGTAAGATTGAAACTTTTCTGAACAGAGTAATCATTAACAATTTAAAAGCAGAAAATTTATTCTTTAATTTTATTGCCATTTATAATTTGGAAAATGAAGAGAAAGTGGCATTTAACTTTAAAATTAGCAGAGAAGTTTACGGTTTGAGGCATTCTTTATAAGAGAAACAAATCAGCCAATGAAGACTGTTAACATTTAATTTGCTTCTCCAGCAGTAAACTTCTGCTAAATGTTTTTCATGATTGGACAGTCATGTTTTTCAGATGATAGTTCTTCACCAAGAATGATGAACAGAACAACCATTGCTGCAACAGGATGGTGTTTTTGAGTAAAGTTCACTTAACATTTTAGAAGAATAAACACGTTTACTAAGCCTTCACTGATACCGGGCTGAGGTAGGAGAAGATGAAACTGCCAAACTTCCATTAGGGTCCACCCATCTCTGAACTAATTTTCTTGGTTGTTGATAACAATGTAAGTGTGTTGGCAGGCAAATTTACCCTGCTTCTATCATACATTTTGGTATCTGAACTGCTAATATGATTTTGTCCCTTCCTTTTATTACACTAGTTCAAAGAAAGGAATGCCCAAAGAAAGATGTTTCTGAGAACTTGTTAAATGAGCTTTCTTTTATTCATATTTAAAATGCACTTATGCTCATGATGCTTACATTTAACTGATACTGTCTTAAAGTAAGAACTGTAAATTCTCAAAATTGCCTAATAAGTATCTAATGAAATCTGTACTGCAAGACCACTTCTACTAGTTTAGTGCACTTTAGGGTGGAAAGAGACCGTTCAGTCAAACGGTCTAATCAACTATGCAGTGCAGCCATAGTATCTCTTCTAGTTGTTCCTTGAACTGGGCAAAACAGGACACTGCAGACATTTCCAAACCAGAAGATTCTTCTGTTTCACTTACATCAGGACATAACTTCTGTTAGCAGTCTGATTTTTGTTGATCTTCTTCATTAAGGTGGTTGCTTTTCTCTTACTGAACTGTGACTATAAAGACATACACATCATGGTTATCTTTTTCATCTTTTTAATTAAAAAAAAAACCCTGTTGCAATTACATTTCCATTTATTATTGTGATTTATTTTCTTTTTACAAAGGAATTTGACAAGCAGATTTCTGGACTTCTTAATGAAGTTAAAACAATAGCTTGGGCAAGTCCTTGTACATACATAATGAAATAATGAACATAAAAATCATACACATACACACACGCAAAGAAAACAAGGCACTGTTAAGACTGTACAAGTAATACATGACCAAAAGGTTACTGAGACATAAGAAGTGGGCGGGAGCTCCTAATGAAAACTGTATCAGTAGTCATTTTAACACACTAGAGCTGTGCATTGTTTTGGGGTTCTCTGCTTAAAAGCCCAGCTGTGTCCCTCTTTCCATATGTATTGGACCCCACATTGGTAGGTGAATAAATCGCTCCAATGTTGTTGCTGGAACGAACTAAAAAGTCAGCCAAGCGTTGTGTCACACATGTGGCGGTGTTGCATTTCCGTTTCTCCAGATGGTGACTACCAATATAAGACAAAAAGAGCCAAGATGAAGTCACATGGTGAGCAATAAAATACGCCACTTCTAAAAGGCATTTGAGCTGTGTTAAAGTGGGAGTTCTTTTAATATGAGCACAAATACATGAACATTACAATCTTCCTACCACCTACTTTGTACCTGAAAAAATCTTGTGCTTTATGCTATTATCAGTTTTAATGATGGGGATTATTTAAATGCAAAGACCTTAAGAGTCATATGTCATTTTTATTGATATTCTGCATAGCAGTTTATGACATCTAGAAAACCTGTAATGATAGTATAGTTAAGACAGTAAGTGAAAACAATGACTAAATGTTTAGCTTTCAGCTGAACTTCTAAATCTATTTAGAGCTCTTGGTGATATCATGAGGATTACTAACATAATGACAATCACTATCATTTATTTAGTTCTCTTATTCCCACAGAATCACATCCTGCTCTCATTGAAGTGAACAGTAATCTTCCAAATCACATCAAATAGATGAGCCCAAAGACTCTCTGCAACTCTGCCACCTATCAGGAGAGGTGGCAGGCACTGCCAGCATTTAATGGTTTGAGCCAGTAGACCATTTACAGAATTCTGTACAGAACTTATGTAGCATGAGGATTTTTCAAAATCATAATAAAATGCTCAGCTTGAGAGAACCTGCGTTTTCAAACTTGTGTCTTAGACCGCTATACTGTTCTGTAAGACAGACATACTCTCATTGTTCAGGTTGCTTACTGAGTTGTCAGGGATTTTCCTAGCCTTCTTCATGTTGATGTGGCACGATTGTGTTGATGTGGCCAAATCGAATGACAATTATGAGAGAAACATCTGAATTACACTGTTTCTTTGTCGGCAAACGGGTAGGGATTTCAAAGCAATTAATATTTTAAATATATAACTATATTTAAAGTAAATGGCTGTATAGAGCTTGATATGGTTCTTTGTAGGCTTCCGCTGGTATTTCTGTTGATTAAGAAGAGTGGAATCAAGCCCTTAACATTGGAGGTTCGAACACCAACAGGTTCTCAAGGAATTCTCAGTCTCTTTGAGGGGGCAGAGTACTCCTTCTCTTTAAAGGTACCAAATCATGCCCTGGCACTCCAAGTTAAAAACTCCAGTCTTTATAGTAAGTTACTAGGTTTCTAACTGATGTCTAGTCCAACTGAACTGGTTATAGCTGTAAGCTCCCTGATCTGTAGCCTTTATTTGAATATGGGCTTCAGTGGGACCCAGTAAAAGACTATAAGCAAGGGCCACAGAAAAGCAGGTACGGCATGCCATGCTCATAAAGGCAATGCCTTGCATTTGATTATTGTAATAATTATTATTTTAGTTTTTAAAAGTAACAGCTATAAAAATGCTGCAACTTTGTCTCCACAATCAAATTATTTAGGAAGATAACCAAATTGTCATATAATAATGATTTTTCGAACAGAGAGTGAGAAATACAGATCAGAGGTGACTATACAGAGAGATGTTCACTGAATCTATCCATAACAAAGTTGTCATTAAAGAAAATCACTCATAAGCCTGAAATACTATACAGATTTATCATTCAGCTCTGCCTATCATTTGGTACTAGCTCCAAATACTTTTTGAAATGCTACTTTATTCATCAAAAAGTTACCTATAAATGGCATGTGTGGATTTATAAACTTAAATGCGTTTCATACTAGCTAAATTCAATGAGAGCCAAATTCTTTTTTTTATTTTTCTCATTATTAAATTGATATTTAAATCTGTTATGAAACATACTTTACTTACAGCAAATAGTTACATTTCAAAAGAATTATATTCTAGTAGAGCTTCTGTGTTATTCAGAAAGACATATTTTCTATTTTTTTCCCTTCAGGCTTGGAAATGTCACAAATAAAAAAGTCTTTCAAAATAAACCTTTCTTTGCAAGGTACTGTAGTATTGATAGGCTTTTTCCTTTATGAAAAGATTATAATGGATCTTGTAAACTGATTGATGATCTGTAACTTTTGTCTCTGGATTTCACTTTCTAAACTGATCTTTATGTTTACAGAATGGCTTTATTTCCACCAAAGAAAAAGTATTTTAAGCTCTGTTTGAGAGTTGAACAGCAAGAGTCTGAAGGAACAGAATTTCACTGGCACAGAGTTTACTTCGTAATTTAATCCTAACTAGAAGAACAGAGAGTAAATAAATACCTTTTTGGCTTTGCTGCTGCTTGTTCTGGCATTGCCTCACTAAGTCCTGAGACTGCATTCCTTGACATTACTGGCAATATCCATCCTTGTCTCTTGGAAGTCCCATCAGATAGATCATCAGCCACAGATAATAATCTTTAAACAATCATAAAATATACTGTGAGATTGGATAGCTCTATTTTTGCTCATATCATTTGAGACATGAAAGCAAAAGCAATTCATGCAACAATCTGACTATATTTTCCCTTAAAAATAAATAAATGCAATTATTTATAACTCACTTCTCAACAGGTGTAGCTTCCAGACAGCTCAACGTGACAGAAAGTACAATGAAGACAACTGACAGCTTTAGGTTGTACATCTTTTCTTCCAAAATTTCTGGAAAGAATAAAGAATCAAAACTGAAAGCAATCCCAAATACTCTTGAGCATATCTTATTACCGATGCCCGTTCTGTCCTAAATCAACAGCAGCGAATTGCTTTCATACGTTAGGGTGAGAGCATAATCCCCCTAAGTTTAGTGACACAATGCAGTTTCAGACAGATAGCTCTCAACAGCAAATGCTCATTTTCCATCTAGTAGTCTCAATCCTTTCCCATATCTCTGGGGTATGTCCTGAATCTCAGATTCTGGTCACAGGTGCAATTTATCTTGAAGTTATTTTAGCCTTTTCCTGAAAAATACTGCTGATTAATAACGAGAAAGATTACGCTTTCCTGAAAGCACTGGTGTTGCATGGTATCTTAAATAAGGGAAGAAGGGAAATTGTTTACCTTTTAGTGGTCAGGGAGCTATCGGAAGAGGCACTCCTGCGTTAGCAAGAAGGGTGCATGCAACAATTCCACGCTTGCATCTGGCAGTATCTGGAGTATCCGTTTTCCCCTTCCTTGCTGGCAAGTAATACAGCTCTTATATACCCTTCACACCTTTCTCAGCTCTGACATCAGGCAGCACAGAGAGACTGTCATTAATTCCCATCCCTATAGATAGAAAGTGCCCCAGAGAGAGCAGAGGCAGGCGGGTCATTATTACATTAGCACATCAGTAAATATTAACCTAGTATATGCAGGATGCCCTCATGAAGATACTGTAATAGCATATTGCACATCAGAACTGTAGCCGCAATTTTACAGTTCTGATAAGATGCTGAGGTAATATTCCCTGTGGGTGTTTTCAAGGGCTAAATGAGGTAACAAAAGTTATAAAGAAAGCAAGAGTAAATCAAATGCCAGATCACAAGTAATTGAAATGTAAGAAAACAGATGTATTAGAAAAGATAGGATAGTTAACATTGTTGAGGTTTGTTATAGAAGTGTGTAATGTTCACAACAAAAAAAAATATGTGAAGGGATAAAAGCTGCATGAAGCATGAGAAAAAAAGAGAAAATGGTTCAAGTTGACTGATAGGATGATCATTCAGGGAAATAAGGTAGAAATTGTAAGTTTTTCAGTAAAGTGTAAGTATGAATGAAACTCTTATCATTATTAAGGCAAAATCTTTTGTTTTCTTAACGTGGTAGATTCTTTGTTTCATGCACGAAAATTGTATCAATTAATATTCTTAAGGCAAAGACTAGTATTAAAAAGCTACGAAATGTCAGAGTAAAGGCTGCTTGTGCAAATTCATTTCTCTACTGTGCATAGAATATGGTTGAGGGAAATATAATCAAAACATAGCTTTTCAGAGGCTAAATCCAATGGTAATAAATTTCTTGTTGCAGGTTTTCAGACACAGATTTGGACCCTTTTCCAAGGGTCCTGATTTCAGTGGGGATTAGACAAATTGCGTTTTTTCTTAAGTCTCATTAGTTGCCTGTTTGCATCCTTAGGTGCCCAAATGCCTTTGAAAAACTGGTCTTTCAATTACTTATGGAGGTTAAGATGTTGACACAAAAGCTTAGGCAAAATTTGCTGTGGTAAGAAGTCATCCTATACATCTTTTGCATCCCCATAGGACGTGAATGCATTCATAACTTCTTCAGTACCGAGCACATTGCCCTAGCTGAAAGCCTCCTTCACTGTCAGTTTAGTCTGTAACAGCAGGTTTTGCACTGAAATGGCCACAGTTCAAGTGCTGGTTCTCTTTAGGCATCTCTGCTACTTGGGTTGAAGACAGAAGGAATACCTGACCGGGGACAGTAACCTCTTAAACTGACGCAACAGCTCACTAGAGAACTTGCCTGTCAATACATTTTAGCAAGTAACAAAATCTTTTTGTTTGTTTGTTTTAAGGGATATTGCTTCCGAATATTTTGCTCTCTGTTTTTAATATGCTATACTACACTACTTTTGCCATAGGTTCCCATCTTACTGCCCTGGATTGACAGTCCGAGGATGAAAGAAGTAAGTATAGTTTCCTTTAATCTTCACCATGACATTATGCACTGTACACCACTTTGAAGTAAATTCAACTGTTCATAAGGAAGAGTTTTCTGTTGTTATTGTCATAGTACCATGTGAAGGGTTCCCTGAAATGAAGACATGATTTGCAGAGATAGAATTGTGCCAAAAAGATAATCATGCTAATAATCTGGCAAGTGGTACCTCATAGCCTGAATATTGAACTTGAAAGCTTTGGTGCAATTCTTCGAGGGTAGTAAGATTTGCAGGTCCATTTGACACTCAGAAGAGGTGCGTGTGCTCAGTTCTTGTGAAAAAGCAAGCTCAGGTTTTCTCAGCTTCTGTGAGGCATTGGATAGATAAGCTACAAGTTGGGTTGGAGATGTTAAAAGATCGGACTGAGTATTCAGGAGCAGTTATGTTTTAAGGTAAGCATGCTGTATAGTGCTTGAAGCAAGCTAGGGGCTGACATGAGACAAGTGCGAACAGGTTTTTCTAAGAAATATTGGTCCCAAGTTCTAATTCCAGCACTTCCGAAAGTGGCCTTGGGGAGTTTCATTGCTTTGGGGGAAGAAGAGAAAGGCTGATTCTTGGGTGCGTTATAGAAGTGACACTGGGATCATGATGTCCCAGGGCCATTTGCATTCCCTCCTGGGCCATACAACCTTTTGGTAGACTCAACAAGAAGTCTATCCAGCTATTGAAGTTCAGATGTAATATTGAGAAAATTAAGATATGACTGCTTGTGTTAAAAGTTTCTCTTAAGCAGAAGTGATGGTTTTCCAGAGGCAGAGGATTATGCAATCATAGAAGCTGTCTGACACGAGGAGTATTCACAACTCACCTTTCAAGAACCTGGCACGAAGTACTACGCTGTTACTACCATTCAAAGAAATGGCTAGAAAACAGCGTTTGTCACTAACAAAGCTTGGTCTCAAAAATAATTTAATTATCGTGCATAGCAAATATTATCAGCCCGAAGCTGACAATATGCAGAAATTAAGGATTCCGAGTAAAAAAAAAAAGAAAGACAAATTTTATCCTGAGTAGTTAAAATATGATACATTTACATATTCATAATGTTATTTAAGTCCATGTATGAAGATCTATCTAAAATGTTGTACCTATATGAAGGTGCGGGAACACTAAAATTGAAGTATGCAAAGAATCCAGAGGATACAAAATGCCAATGCCCCAGTTCCTTCTAGAGACTGCCTTCTTAAATATCTTGATTTGCAAGATGATGAACATGCACTGCGCTGTAACATACTGGCAGCAGAGGAAAAGGGACCAGTTTCACCTCGATTGTCAGCTGCTTTTATGTACTGGGGAGTGGTATTCATCTGATTAAATGAGACAAATGGAGAGAGCATTCTTGTGCACGTTTTTAATGTAGGAGTCTAAAATAGCTCAGATATTTTGTGCCTGTTTCTCCTCATTGACTATAAAAGCAGCCTTGGGTGACTAGCTTGGTGTTTACAGAGGAGGTGTCTAAATATACGTGAAATTAATTCCATCATGGGTGCCTTAACTTCTTTTTAGGTCTTCAGTTGCCTAACATGTAAGATGTCTCCGTCTCTTTCTCAGACCTGCCTTTTTCTTAGGCTACTCTTGGCACCTGCTGGACAGCTGTTCCCCCACTCTCCTGGCTGTTTTTTAATTTCTGAATTCCACATTAGCTTGAGAACATTAATGACACACATATGGATATCTCTTTTCCATTTGTGAGAGTCACAAAGAGCTATATTACCTGTTGCATGTACTTTACCAGATGCCATTCTGCAATGCAAGGTAGCTGTCTCCAGTAAATTACACTGTTGCTCAGTTACCAAGAACTAGAAGCACGTGAATAACTCATGGTTTAGTTTGCCTGCTGTGTCAAAATAGAGAAGAAAAACTTTGGGGATTGATCCGAAATGAGCACATTTCAATTTTCTCAGTAAACTAGAAATCATAACAACAGCAGTATTAATATGCATTAATGTAAATATTGCCAGTACTGAAACAGAACGGTGCATGCGCCACTGCTTAAACTTGTTATATCTTGGGCTGAGCATAATGCTTTATAAGAGCTGAACAAATTCCTTCATTTTTATAACATTTTTATTGGCTTTTTATTTTTTAAAAATAGATCTGAACCAATCATCAAAACAAAAGTAAAGGATTAAAAAGACTTCATGAATAGTGTCACCACCTGTGAAAAAACCCAAATGCCTTGTGTTCAAATAGCCAAACCTGAAATTAGAGGAATAAGCCCTGTTCCTAAACATAGTTGTCTACTGTCATTTTCGATGCCCGAGGATATCCAGGACAGAAACGTGCAGGCTTGGCAAATAGGACACAGTCCTAGCAACAGCAGACTGGGTGGGACAGCACCTGGAGTATGAAATTGCACCAGACACCTATGATTAGGAACCTTCGTAGTTCCCTAATTTTTTACATTGGGGTGCCAAAGTCTGAAAATTTTGGCCATAATATACTCTTCACAGTATGCCTTGTTTGGTGCTATGGTGGTGAATACTACAATGTTTGCATTTTCCAGTGAGTCGAGTTGTAATTTGCTACTGGTAACACTTAAGCTGTGGATATCTGTGTTCAAATATTGTTTTATCAAATATGTGTTTGCTACCGTAACTTTGTTTGTTACTCCTACTTGGCATGGATTGTTTCTGCACTGATAAAAACTCAAAAAGCTCTTCCTGTTCACCCCAAAACTGATGTTATCTCTGTTGTGGAAGCAGCAGCAGGAGAGGTAATGGGAACAAGTTAATCATTTCTCTCTTGTGGAAAAAACACTTGCATGATTCAGAAATGGAGGGGGGCAGTCCATGGAACTGACCAGCAAATGGAAAAAAATCATTTGGATAGTTAAGAAAATCTTAATGCCCTTGTTATGATGTATTAAACCGCTCAGCTCACACCACTGGAAAACAATGATGTCGCCGCAAAGGGCTGATGCTAACGACGGTTCTGAGAACAAGCTCAGCAGACTTTGTGCTGAATCCGTTCCTGAAGCTGGGGATCTCCCAGTAAAAATAAGAATGGGAATAAAACCCGTGTTTACGTCGGAAAAGTCAGAATCAGCAGCACAGCGATTTATGAGTTACAGTTCCTAATGCCATTGCTACTTACAGTTTGCAGAGTTGAACTGCGTGGCGCCTACTGGCTTGTGTTCAACAATTCACCCTTGAATACAAAAGGAGTTTTAAATTCATGATAATTTTTTCTTATCTCTTCTGGAATCTGTTTCCAGAAACATAACCGAAAGCAGAATTCTCCTTCAATTGTAAGCAATCAATGTTGCTTACAAGAGCTCTAGACAGTGCTAATGGTAAATAAGTAATATGCAATAGCGCTACTTACGTTCTTCCTTCTTGGTAACCCAAGTCACCCGTTGCTTCCTGCTATGATCATTCTCTAAAGTAACTGGCTATAAGAAGTCACCTACGAAAAGGTATTCAGCTCTCAAATATATTGCTGAGAGGTATACATACCACCATCACCACCAGAATAATGTGTGGACTCATTCTTCCTCACAGCAGAACAAAAAATTTTGCTGAAAGGAAAGCTGTGGTGCTTACTTGGAGTGTCTCTTTGCGCTGTAAATTCGTATCCTGTCTTACTGCATATGACTCCTTACAGACAGGTCCTGAGTACACTGCTACTGCAAGTGCAACATGAGGCCTCGCTGCATGCTGCTGTGAGGGAAAAAGATTAAAGAATTAGATTGGTGTAGAAATGCTGTTTCTGATTTACTAAATGTTGCTGTGAGAGTACAGAAATCATCTCTCCACCCATCTTCCCCACCCTAACATTTTATAAAAAGCACAGACATCTGTTTGTAGAAGATACTGTGCGACCAGGAACAACTCTCAGATTTATTTCAGTAGAGATGAATCGCTAATAAGTGCAGAGCAAATGGAGCCACTCACCAGTACAAGAAACTGTTGCTTTTCAAAATAAATCTCCACAAAATCACATCAGCCCTTCTTACCTGATGCAGTGTATAAGTTTTAAGTAAGTTTTCTTTTAAACTATCTCACTTTCAATAATCAGACTTTTTTCCCCCTCTGCAAGCTGCAGTAAGAGAATGACAATCTGGCTTTGTCTTGAAACACTCTGAGTCTTTCAGATGATGCAGTCTTGACAGCTCTGCTATTAATAGTGGCATTTTCTCTCCTATTTAAAAAGGAGAGTTGTGCTGAACTAAGAATCAGTCATGTTAGTGATGATTTTTCACTAGGGCAAATGCAGAGTACTAGCTTACGTAGGAGGATTTACGTTAGCAATGCCATGAAACATAAATTAACTTATTTATGGTATGTCGGCACACCGGGGTAGGCTGCAAAGTAAGACAGTCCCCCCTTGAAAGAGGAGTGCACATTTACTGCATACTTGGATTATTGTATGTGCGAGTGGAAGACCTGACCTTTCCATTCCACTTGGAGATGAGAAAAAATCGTCATAAGCACAAGCAGCATGAATCAGTACATGAAATTGTCTCTCTACTGTACGAAGTCATTAAAAATTCATTAGAAGTTCAGCATAACTATGTGAAAAAAAATCAGTGAACTTCTGCTCTATTATGATCATGTAATTTCCACCAAATATTGATTAGCCACTGCTCCACTTTTGGTTGAGATCTACCCTGATTACAGAAGGCATGAATGGTGTGGAAAAGTCAGCATTTAAGTATGAGATCTCATAAATACTTCAGGTGCTACAAATGGCATGGATGATTCAGCAGGTGGTGTTTTCTGCAACAAACTGGCATTGAACCAGATTTCCAGTGGAAGGTTTAAGGTACTTTATTATTGCAAGACAAGAAACTGAGGCTCTGAAAACTTTCAGTCATTAACATTTTATATTAATTTTACCACCAGCACATATTGTGCCTATGCATGCTACAGTTTCAATGGGACAAAACTGAAAATCCATCTTATCACAGCAATTGAGTCAGGAAAGAACCCTATGCAGAGCAGCACAGAAACACAAACTGCAGGACAAGTTTAAGTCTCTTTAAAATCAGTGCACACTGAGTACATACTAAGCATTTCTTTGGAATGGGTAGCTTAAGCTATGCTTTTGGGATCAGAGCGTTTGTTTATAGTCTAAGCTACTCTCTAGATTGGTGGTTTTCAACTTTTTTTCTTAATTTACAGGATCTCTAAGCATTTCCACATAGAGGGGTGGACCTATGGCTAATAACTATAGCTATAACTATAATTCTAATTACTATAGGCTTGCTTTTGTTACTCACTTTTCACAGAAATCCTATACCCCCTACTGATGGGTTCCCATGGGCTGAAACAACAAGTTTCATTTTAAAGAACTGTCAGATAGTCACACTATTCACACTTACAGGTATTATGGGAAAAAGCTGATAACTTTGGCAGTGTAATATATAATTTCACATCAGCATAACTTAACATTTCATATAATTTCAAATCAACAGAAGAGTAACACATTCTTAAAGTATTTTGTAAGCTGTTGTCATAAATGGTCATATTCATCTCTGTGGTGTTACAGATGGTTACAGGCCACTAATCTAGGTGATATAGTCTACAGCATTGATTAAACAGCTGTTAAAAGAACCATAAAATTTGTCACCCATGGAGGTAAAATATTTTTTATCAGAAAATGTTAAATGTACACTGTTACCTGAAGTCTGTTCTTTAATTTCCATTGTCAAAAGAGAATGTATGCAACTTAAACCTTTCCGAGCAACAATTCCCCCTGTTTGGGGGAATCCTATGAAAAGTGTCCATGTTTTTAAAAAATAAGGTGCCTGTAGTTAGAGAGCCAGGATCACATGTAGATGCCTAGCTGCGTGCCTGATTTCCAAGAGTTTTTCCATATTCCTGAAGCTTCCACTTTTAGGTGAGATGTTTCACACGTTTTAGGATTGAGATCTTTTAGAAGAGGTCCCTATGTAAATTGTACTTAGAAATGTGGAGAGTATCACCTTTAAGTATTTCTAGTAGCCAGTATCTAGCCAGTTGTGGGATGATAGCTCTGAACACAAAGCATATTATCATCCACTAAAAGATTTTGGGACTTGATGGATAGCGAAAGTGAAATGCTATCAGGTTACATAAACCGCTGATTGATGAATCATAGTTAATGTCATTTCTTTAGAGGAAAAGACTCCAGAGAGACTTGGAAGCCTTTGAACTGCCAGTCAACCTACAGCACATTAGCTCCTTTAACTTTTCTTGAAGTGCGTTCAAGAGACAGTATGCCTCGTTAGTGGAAAGCTGACGACCTGAACACACAACAGATCTCTTTGTATCTTAAAAAGGAGGTACTGCCCAAAACTGTATTGTTAGGTATTCGACATCTTTTTTTCACAAGTATTTTAATTTGAAAAGCTGCTTTGACAACTGGAACATTTGTGTTTTCTAACATTTAAAAATAGAAGTTTGTGTAACGGAATATCTTGGTAAAATTTGCCACAAGGTTAGAAGACATGAACCTGTTTCGCTGAAACAAAAACAAGCCTCCCAAATCCAGACATGCGGAAAGCAGTGTGCTAAACTGCTTTCTTAAGAGAGAAAGTGTGTTGTGACAGTCTCACTAGTTTAAATAAATAAATGTAGATCGTAATGAGAACAAACAACAGTTAATGTTTTGCAAACAGACAATATTATCTCCTATGTATGGATCTGAATGTACGGCATAAATGACTGTTTATTATTCTTGCGTTTCGGGGGAAGAAACTGAGACAATGGTGAGTTTAGTGAGAATGCACAGAGTCAATGGCAGAGCTGAGCATGGAAGACAAATCTAAGTCTTGATCTGGTGCGCAGCTGACAAATACTCTCTGTCAAGGTAAGAGACGCTAGAAATGTACTGCACGTTCAAACTAAATCTGCATTCAGGCTTACAACAGACAGAAGGTTTTATGCCTCTCTGTGTTTCTGCATATACAGGGATGAACAATGACCCATCTTCTTTGTTAAACGTGGATGGGTGCTTCCTCACCTGTTATGGATAAATCAAGCTCTTACCAGTATAGTACAATGAGGTATTATGACACCCCACAACATACCTCTGTCTAGTATAATCACTATCCGAATAAGTATATTTTTGATTAAAGAAAGTTCAGTCAAATTATTATAACTCTCTTCATTTTGCATCATTGTCCTCTGTTTTCTGAGAGAGCAAATTCTTAAAATATCTTGAGAAGATTTCTCTTTCTTTTTTGCCCTTTGCAGATGTTGTGAAAGTAGAGAAAACATTATGACATTTCCAGACTCAGTTTTGCTGGTCAATTTAAAGATGTAAGTTTGCAGTGAAGCTTTTGGAGTGCATATCCAAACTAGAGAATAATTCTGAGAAGAAAATTCTGTATTATCCTTGTTAGAAATCATCTGTTAGTCTCCATTTGCTGGGGCTTGCACAGCTATGTAGTTACGACAGCACTGGATGGTGTGGAGCGTGCCAGCATCCCTATTAGTACTAGAAAGGGGTAAAATTTTAAGCTCCCTTATGTTTCCTAGTAAGCATGCACTAGGGAGGCAAATCTCAGGAGATGCAACTAAGAAAAAAATGGTTTTAAGCGTTGCTGGGATTGTGGGCCTGCTCTGAACTGATGGAGAGCTGCAAGGGAACATAAACTGTGTCACAAAATCCTTACCTGGGTTGCCATGGGATGTACAACCCGTGACTGCTGTAGAGCTCAGTTCTGTGGAGACACATCTCCTATTTCTAGCTTTTCCAAAGTAAGGTACATTTGTGGTTGCACACTATTGCAGTGCTGGAAAAAACTGTGTAGTTCTCTATGTTTCCAAAATGATGTATGGTGTTCAGGGTGGGGCCAGAAGTAACTCCTGTGTATTTGGTAGGTTACCCATCCTTTCACATAACATTTATATGAGAACCAAAAGCTGTTTTGGCTTTTTAATTGAGATTTTACATTAACTCTGCATTTCTTACTGAAAACTCCACTGACTTCAGTAAGAACCCCATTTATCCAGTTGAATTTCCTGTGAACTTGCATAAGCAGTCGTAAGTGCGGTCCTGACCTTTATGCTTTGGGCTACAGCCTTTTTGTTCCATGGCCAAGTCAACTAGATCTAGAGTGGCATAAAGAGGAGAGATACCCAGAACAGGTGTCATCTGACCTGATTTTATCTGTCTAAAAGTTAGCTATCTAGACTAAACTAGATAGCTAGACTTTTACAAATCAAAGGAAAGAGAGAAATACCTCCAGAGACCATTTCCTCCTGCTGTTTTTGACAGCTGTCTTAAGGTGGGATAAATTGCCCTTTGGAAATGTCTCTCTCTCTTGAATGAATACCTATTGAGAGAGTCTAGATGAGTGTCTTAAAACTATTTGCTGAGAATAGGATATACCTGGTTCTATACAAATACTAGACTCTCTCAAGGTGTTTTCCACATATTGGAGCATTCAAATTGTTCAGGCAAAAACTATCCAGATAGAAAAAATAAATATGTGGAATCTCAGTTTTTCAAATGGTGGGCAAGTAATGCAGGAAGCAGTGATCTTGCTGCATATATGGTCGTTTATGAGCAATCCTATCAAGCTGAGGCGAAATATTTCTCCAATACTCTAAGACATCATAGACTCTCTGTAACAATATATTATGTTTGCATTAATCACAAGAGACATTTGCTTGAAGGTAGAAATGATTATCAAAATCAAATAGTATACTTAATGATTTTTATATGTGATAATGGCAGTAACTGACACTTAGAATATGCATGGGTAGAAGACACCACTCTGGAGCAAGGTTATTAGATGTTTATTACCTTGAAATCCCTGAACCGCAAGGGGAACTCCAGGAACCTTGCAGGGAAGTGACCGGGCTGTCCCAGGCACCACAGAGCATTGGCCTATGGTGAAATTCGGGGGCGATGTGGGTTTAAGGTGAATTAATAGGCTGCAATATGGGGTACTACGCATGTGCTACAGATAACAAGGGAAGCAGTAATTCTTTAGGAGTGCACAAGTCCAGATTGACACCTATGTGGTGCAAGTCTAAGGGTCGCGACCTGCTGTTACTCATGGATTCTGCACACCAAGTGTTTTGGCAGCTGAAATAATTGATCCATCAGCACGCCCCTATCTCCTTGCCAGTGTTCTGCTGTTTACCCATCACCAGACAGAAAGCTTATGTTACTCTGTCTTGAACAAAGACACTCCTTGGGATAACTCTTGTTAGTATGTGTGTGTGTGTGTGTGTGTGTGTTTGTGTGTGTGTGTGTGTGTGTGTGTGTGTGTGTGTGATTGTGTCTGAAGGAATATGCCCTTCAACCATCACTTTCTTCATTTTACTTTTAAAGATAAAATCCTTAGTTCATACTTAGGCCCGTCAATAAGTAACATCCCTTTGACTTTTGTGATTGTGCAGCACATAGGTGCCTACTTTAAAGGCACTTTGCAGATATGTTAATATGAACTGATCAAATAGAGTGGCATATGCAGGAATAAATCTTTTATAATGAGCAATGCAAATTTTTGCAAACAGGCATTTAAACCTCAAATCTCAGTTGAGATAAAGCAGCGTATGCAGTAACTAAAGCTATCATCTTGAAGAGGCACTTCAGCTTTTAAAAAGAAAGTATATTCTTTTCTTCTTCTTCCTCTTCCTTACTATTTCTTATTTTTAAGAAGAAAGAGGGCACTCATTTTATTCAGTTCCTAAAATGCAGATTACTAATGATGCATTCTAGGGAAAATTTTAAAAGCACAGCGGAGCTAGAAAATCATATGATCATAGACACAAGTTATAAATCACTAAAACTGCCACCTAGGTTGTTTTTCCTCTGATACGGAATATTTAAAGCAAATTGTCAAGTGCCTGCTATAAAGAGGGATTAGTCTGACTGGAATTTTTGCTTTCCATTTCTTGTAATTCCTTTGTTGGGTCTGAATTTTCAGCCTTACTCACACTAAGCCTAATCCTACAGAGATCTGTATGTGATGATTCTACGTCTTCTGTTTTATCAAAGTTTAATTACTGTCTATTTATTTAATAATTAATTTAAAGCTTACACAAGGGTTCTTATGTCACTGGTTTGCTTATTTTCCATAGATTAAAAAAAACTTGGAGGCATCTCAGAAGCTCACATAAGTGCTTTTGAATAAGTATGATGGATAAGGACCTTTGAAAATACAGATTTCTGTAGTCAAAATCACGACTTTTTCAAAGAATAAAAAAGCATGAATTAAAATATATTCTACAAGTAGTTATGAGTTGGAACATTACAAAATGGATGGGGTGAGAGACAGAAAGAAGAAAGGAATAGTATACCTTTGTAGTAGCTAAGCAGAGTGAAAAACATAAATAGATGGAGGTCCACAGTTCCAGTTTCTAATCAATTAAGGTAAATATATCGTATACCCTGCCCCATCTCTTAACCCAATTTCTTACTCAGGTACTTGCAGTCAGATTTCTGCAGTGGGCTGTTAATTAGAGTACTAAATTTGATGGGAGGGTTGGGCTGTTGGGCTTATTTTTAATGCAAAAGCAAAGGGTAATGCTCTAAAGGCGCTGAGATTTCTCTCCTTCATAGAATCAGGCATAGCTACACACAGAGGGCTACTGCACCTAGTATTTGGTCATGGGAGAAGTCACTTTACATCTGAATGAATGCTACATTGCTGTTGACATACACTACTGAGCGAATGCCATTTTGGTGGGTAGCATCCTCTTCCCTCGTTACCTTTAACTTTTTTTTAAGAGTAGCAGGGATGGGTGCGAGGAGTTAAGGCAGCTTTATATTCAACCATTTTCGACCTCTGTTGACTGTTACTTTTTCATTGTATCGTGTTCTGTGTACACAAGGCACTATGTGGCAGATAGTGGACCACTGTCTTTATGTTTCCTTCTTATTCTGTCAGAAGATTTTTTAATTCTCCAAAAGCTGTAATGGGAAAGCAGGGAAAAGTGACAATGCAAGAACCTTCAACATACCGTAATGCAAATAACGCTTCACCTCAGATTTTATTTCAAGGAAACCAAACGTTAATGTGGAAACAGAATTTCTACTTCTAGTTAAACTTAATAAACAAAATCCCAGTACAGACAGTCATCAGATGGGATTTAGGGGCCACCATGAAGAGGGAATAGAAAGCAGGGCTATAGCTCTTATGAGACACATATATTCTGAGGGAGAATGAGATTTTTCACATATTGGAGGAATGCTAATGGCTTTTACATGTGAAATCTGCTTGTAAGAACTGAGAAGATAAGCTCTCAGAAATTTACCGTTGTGAACTTCCATTTTACAAAATGACAGGGAAAAATGCATCACCTCAAGCTCTGGTGCAGTGCTGAGGAGCCCAGGGTCTGCAGGCACCAATTGTCAATAAGACATCAACAAAGGGTCTGCAAAATGATCATAAAAAATTAAGTGCCTAAAGGCATAGTTGCGAATAGCAGTGCAGTGAGCCTAAAGGCTGGTTATATAACTGATATTTTAAATTAAAATGATTTCAGTGCAGCAGTGGAGTCATATGTTTGTGAGACAATATTCTGTGTAGCAAAAATGCTGAGCACCTTGCTGATCTATTATTTCCCACTCCCACCTGCCTAACCACAGTGGGTCTGAGATAGTCCAGGGAGACTTTTCAGGAAGGTTAGGTGCTCCCTCAGCTGGAAGTAAGCTAGAGACTAGGAGACTGTGAGCAGGGCCAGGAGTCTACTAATTGCAGTCCCACCCAAACCACACTTTGTAGACCTGGCATTTAGGCTTCTCATGTGTATTAATAATTATTCTGGTGAGAGATACAAACATCAGGATCATCAAATGGCTTAAGGTCACAGATGGAACCTGCTCAGCATCAGTAATTGCAGATGTGTCTCCTGATTCCCAAATCTGATGTCAAACTGATTTAGTCACAGTCACATAACCTCTTCCTGTCACAGTGGCTAGAACTATTTATACTTGGTCAAACTACTTTCTGGTTTTGTAACATCCAAGCGTGAGTGATTAGCACTACCCAGATTGTACAACAACACGACAGCCAATGTGTGACCAGGGGCAGCCTTCTGATCTCTCTCTTTTGTGTGGTGAATGGTCATCACTCAGCAAAAGACCCGTGGGAAAGGGTGCATCGACCGAATGGTGCAGTAGCTCAGGGTTAGGATCTTTGACCCCCTCTAGAAGTAACAGCACCCAAGTTATACAGCAGGTAAAGAGAGTTAGGTGCTTAGAAAGTGGATCTAGAAAGGCAATTGCACTGAGCAGGAACACTGAAGGCCAGGAGCTGGAGATGCTGAGAAGAGCGATTTTTATGCCACCCTGCTTCAGAGGCTGAGATCCCTTTCTCTGCTTTTGATCCTGACTCACCTCTCCTAGAGCTGAGCTCTTAAGTGCTTTGTGCTGGGGAGCACTGCCCTTGCTTTCAGATCATTCTGCGGCAGGAAAAGGAGCACAACCGTTGTGCCTGTGCTCCTTTCCATCAGCTAACCCAGGCCTTAAGCATCCCCGCAGGATGTGAGAAACGAACTCATACACTTTCCAGTCTTTGCATCACCCTCTGCTAGGAGATTGGCTAAACCTGTAAACCTTCACAGCTATGTACACTCTCACAGTTTCTTTCCTGCCTGTGAGCTCTCGCTAGACGTCTTCAGCGGGCGCACGTCTCAGCTCTTCGTCCTCAAGGATCCATTGTAGCTGTAGTTCTTCAGCACTCTTTTGGGAGGAGAAAGAGATGGGATTTTTTTTTTCAGATGAAGATAGAGTTCAGCCTGGTTCTTTCACATCTGAATGAGTATTCTAAAATGTGTAACTGAAACTGTCTGGCAAGAACACAGATCCTGCAGTAATTATACTTTAGTTAATTTTCAACAATTCAGAATAAAGCTCAAAGTTTAATTGCACGTTATCAGCCACTTCCTCTGATAACTTTATGAAAACTGTAAGTACCTAATTGTTTTTCTCTTAGAATCTTTTCTTTTGTCTCAGCCTAACACTAGTGTAATTGCATTTGAGTAACAGTTTGAACTGTGCTTAGCAAAACAAGATTTTAAAATGCTTTTGGCAATCAAGAAAATTAATTAATTAAAAATTCTGACTGATGCTGCAAATTACTTTTGTGAATAATCGGTAACTACATGTGATTTTTAATTGTGTTTGTAAAGAAAAGATGGGCTTATCAAATTATCCATATGAATAAGCTGAGACAATTGAAAGGTGCATTTCACATTGAAACTAGGATGTCCCCTTGGGACTCAGGAAAGGCAGCTGGCAGAATATTGCTTCCTAGACCTTTAAATACAGATATTTTTGTGTGGTTTTGCTTCCCTTTTTGTTGATTGATAAAGGTGAAATGTTCAAATGTTTAAACGTTTAAACTACAGAACATATTTAAGGATTAGTGTCTAGCAGATATGTGCAAACTCAGACCTCACAACTTTAGCCTGTCTGCTTTTGTCACCCACACAGGATATGCCTGCTTTAATATTTTAAGCCAATCCCATTCAGCCTAAGCCATGGCAGCTGCCTTTCATGCCATCTACTCTGTAACTGTCACCCGTGCCCATTGTGCTTTTTTGTTCTTTTTGCATGGTGTAAAGTGGGTTTTTTCTTGAGATGAGTCTTATGTTCACTTGTGGTTGCCTCTGTTAAGGGAAAGGCAATTGAGTCCAGTAGTGGAGAAGGTTGGAAGAGGCAGCTGGGGACTTACAGCTCTACTAATGTTTTAGCCTGCCGTAAATACTTTCCCACCCTGTGCAGAAGTGGAAGGACTAATGCTGATAAAGAGGAGTTTTATTGACCTCTTCTCTGATATTTCAGCAGATGTTGCAGGCTTGTGGGTAGGAGTCAAGCGTGCTTAGACTACGCCTGGTAGGTGAATCACGACCTGAGCACAAACTGGGGCAGAGACACAGCCTCACCTGGCCTGTGCACATTCCTCAAGTGGCTTGTCACAAAGCTTAGTCACAATGTGAATATCCCGGTAGCGTAAGATGTCTCCTCTCAGCTTGCGGCTGGCTGTGATACTCACTGGCTGTGAGCAGCTTGCGGTACTGGCTGATGTTCACTGGAGATATTCCTCACAAGGGATTTTGGTTGTGTCAGGGTGTCGCAAGGGCTGGGAGCGCCCGCAGGGCCCTGACAGGTAGTTTTAAGCACTACGAGGCTCCCCCCCTCCCTCCCCAAATTGCACTGCTTATACTTATCCAATACTTCATTTCCTTTCCCAGCGCTCTCTTCAGGGTAACCGTCTTAGCGGTTTGGCAGCTAACCCTGCTGTTGGCAAATCTGGCACGTTTATCCCCTTTGCTGTTCTTGGAGGCCCTCACTGGAATTGTAAATAAGCTGGAATGAAGTTTTATTTAATGAATTTGAATGGACGGTCATCCTCTGAACAGTTCGATCTTGCGGGGAGGTGAAATAACCTTAATGAAAATACACTTACTCTTTTTTATTTGTCTTTTTGTCACTAGCCGTATCATTGTGATACAATTAAGCAAATAAGATTTTTGATAAAAAAAACTTTTTTGTCACTGTTGTTACAGACCTAGTTTTCCCAGGTCTTCAGCAGGCCTCTTAGTTATGGCTCTACGGGCGTTTTTTCAAAGGCTGTCCTGTTTCAAGCAGTCTCAGTTCTTTTTCTTTCGCTTGTGGTTGCTCATTCCTTCTCCTGAGCCAGCTGCTCCATCATGCCAGAGCAGTTGCCTGGCTGGACACAAGCTGAACAGGATGAGGGGTTGATCCAACAGAAAATAACCAGTTTCCTGTGGGGTTGCAGAGGAGGAGCTGGGGACAAGCAACCTGGCCAAACACTGCCTGAGCCAGCACAGGCAGCATTGTCATTTCCTCAGCAGGCCTCTTTTCCTGTGTACACTGTAAATAAGCAGCAAAGAGCACAAAGCACATTTCAAAACAAGTTTTGTGCATCGGTTTTAAGCATTTTAGGCTGACAGTCAGTAGTTTATCTGCTCTTCGCATCCCCTGGTATCTCCAGGGCTAAGCTGGTGCAGCAGGAAATGTTAGCAGCAGCTGAGAAAACAGGAGGAAAAGTCATCTGTAATCAGTCCTTCAAATGCAAAATCAAATTTCCGTAGGCTCTAAAGGGGAACCTCATACTGTGCACAAGACTGTGAATTTTGTGTTCATACTTATTGTTAATATTATGGGTCACCCATAAGGGAGTGGAACAGGGAGCACTGTGACGATCAGGCCAATCTGATGTTGGACCCCATTGCTACAGCTGGAGGAGAGTAGCCTTTCCTCTGCGCGCAGCTGGGCATTGCTGCCCCCTCCCTCATCCCCCCACTCAGTGCTTGTCACTGTGTGGTTCAGTTCACTGATCTGGCTGAAAACTAACCTAGCGAAATAGAAGAGCAGCTCTATGGCTTCCGGCAGATGTGAGGGTTTAGGGATAGATGAGGCTACTATTACACTCTAATTTTGGCTTAAGTGAATCATGAAACCTTTGAACTTTTGACAGTTGTCTTCATGTCAGAAACCATAGAGATGTCTCTATGATATAGTTCCTCAATAGTGTCTAGGCATCGATGAGGCGTACGCTGTATGTATAGCAGTGACCTGAGTCACAACCTTGCCAGATCCACTGATATCCTCTGCACTCAAATGAAAGGCATACAGCAAAACACTGTGGACAGCTACAAAACAATTTACAGATACTTGGTTAGTGCTGTTAATATCCTAAGCATTTTAGCTGTCAGAGCTCAAAATATCCGTGATTATATAAACAGTGGTGAAGGAGAAGGGGAATCTAGAAAACTACACTAATGTCACCAAAGAATAGGAAAAACAAGAACCTAGGATCATTTCCTAGTACAGTGTTTTTTAATTAGTATTGTCAGGGTTTTTGGCAACCAGAAGGTCTTTTGCATCTTTATGAGCAGACTGATTTTAAACTACCTATTATGATACATACGTTACGATAAATAACAAAAACTTCAGCACAGTCTCAACTCTTCTTTCACTGCCTGAGCAATTGCTCACGAGTCTGGGAGGTGGGATCTGTTACTGGAGAGGCTAAGAAATCCTGTGGCAGCAGCGGGGAGTCAGGGGAGGTTCAAAGGCTTAGAACAACCCTTGAACGCAAACACACCTAATAAATAAACAAACTTATTTGAGTACATTTATGTGACATATAACTCTGCTGATCCTAGGAGGTCAACTATGTTCAGGACTGGCCTCGGCAAGTTAGGTTGGGGCTTGGGAGTGTAATTCCATAGACAGTTTGGATAACATAATACATCACTGATGTCAAGATGAGCAGATTTCACGCCTTTCTTCATCTTTTCCTACCTTGCTTTCACCCCCACTTTCCCCTCCTTTCCCCTGTTCTTGGCCCCACTGTCCTTCTCTTTCCCTTATGTGGGTTTAACACTTGTTGATCTGTTTCATGGGCCAAATCAGTTCACTGCCCACAATGCAGTTCTTTTGCTGTGTTATTTTTCTGCCTGGTTAACAATTTAAAGAGGTTTGCAGAAGAGTCTAAAGAACTCAAGACTGGGAGCAAGGTAAGCAGCAGCACAGCTGAGAGCGGGGAGGTAGGAGAAGGGAGAGGGAATGGCATTGGTTCATTTTGTGGCACAGAAATTGTAGTCTGAGTTCTAACCTGCATTTAAAATGTGGTGTAAATGCACCTGAACTGAATGAGTTACATACCTACATCTCTTTGAGATCTACACTGTACCTCTGCGTTGGCTTCAGTTCCATTCAGTAAAGTGTGACCGCAACAACATTTCAAAGCTAGAGAAAGCAACTTCAGGGACGTAGCTGGAAATCATCATACTGTCTATTTCGCTATTCATTTAATAATCTTCCCAGTCAAAAACTGATAGAAGCATAGCTTTCTACAAAAATGTATGCTTTGAGGGAAGTTAATAATAAGCAAAGGCAAACATTGCCATTTTGTCATCTGTAATTGTATGAGGGGCACTGTGGTGTTTTGGTGCCCCAAGGGACTCAGGAGCACAGGTTACTGGCTGGTTTCTTTTTGCATCAGAAAAGAAAGCCTGTAATTAGCTAGATGATGTTCGTCATAGGTGTTAGTGCAACGCAGGGATTGGTATAGTAAGGGGCAGAATCCCATTACCTACTTCTAGGAGTAGGATAGGAGAGTTAAAAGGACTTTCAGTCTTTGTTCTGCTGCTCATCTTTTGGCATTGTGGATGGACTAAAAGCTTGATAAGGCAGTATAAAGATAAGGCATAAAATATTCCCTAGGATGCAAACTTTTATGCCAGTTTTCAGAGAAAGCATAAAGCTGTATAAGCAAAATTTAGTACAGATGGGTTAATACAGTTTGTGTGCAGATCCTTAAACAAAACAGAAAAGCAAACTATTTATTTATCATAGTAATTGCCCAAGATACTGATCATCTACACTTAATTATAAATTAGGTATTTCCAGGAATGTTATAATAACGTGCTATGCTTTTAGAGACTGAAAATGGGGAGGTGACAATAGAAGGAGTTAATGCCCATGAATTCTCCAGGAATCAAGCTGATGAAGAAATACATGTGAGAGGATTAACATTGTTGTGGAAATCAGCATTTGTAGAGATTGACCAGGGGTGTTTCTGGAAGAATATGAAAGGGCAGTTCGGTCCTGTTGAGGGCTGAAGGGATTGTTTGCTTCCCAGCCCTGGCACCACGAAGTGGCTCTCCTACATTGAGGAGAGCAGGTGCTGCAAGGTAGCACTTGGACACTATATTCAAGACGAAAAAGAGGAAATTAACCTGTATCCATTCCAGCCATAAGGTAGGGCTCTGACTTGCTCTGGTTTTCTTCAGCTTCCCCCACTATTAGACAGCGGGGAACTGTATTGTTTAACCTGATTAAATGGAGCCTTTTCAGCAGTCCTTAGAGATAAATCCCCTTTAAGCTGCTGTTCCCCCGACTCACTCTGCCTGGCAATTCTTGTTAAACCTCAGATGTGCAGGGGCTTTTGCAGGTCAGTATATTCCAGGTCCCTTGAATATATTGCCCATTGTTTGAATACCTTTTGGGGAAAGGTGTAAGATGTGTTAAGAAAGCGGATGGCTTAGCAGTATCAGAAGATCTAACCTAGATGAAGATTGCTAGAAGTTGGTAGATGTTTGCTTAGAAGACAAATAAAGAGGGATGTTCTTGCAAAGTTTGGGAGGGGAAGCACTGAGACTGTTTTATTTCTGTTTCAAACTTAAGTTGGTCTAGTGGCTTTGGTTTCATTTTTTCTCCTAATGTAATGCCAAGAAACTAGGCGTCGATCCTGTTTTGATTAAAACGAACAAAGAAACTTACATTGATTCCATCGGAAGAGGGCCAACAGAGCATTCAGAACAGAACTAAATGTCCTCTTTATATCTTACAAGGACAAACATAGTAAATAAACAGCATAGACAGGTACATCAGCCAGACCTAATAGTCTTCGTAGTCCAGTCGCCCCCAATGGTTAGTACCAAATGATCGTGAAGAAGACTGAAAAGCTGTATTACAGGCAGTTACAAACCAGCTTGCCTACAGAACGTCTTCTTTCATCATTTGTTGCTTACTGGTTGGGTTGTGACCTACATGAATATTTTTATTCCCATTTTTATCTAGGGTGATGTATCTGTCTCAGTGCTTTTTATGTGTACTTCCCACTTCCTTCAGGTTTCATTCTGCCATAGACTGAGTTCCTCACTACTGGCAGCTGGACACTGCCAGGGGAGTGAATGTCTGTTGACAGCTTTCAGTATCTGATGAGAAATAGCTAGCTGTTAAACTGTTGACACTCACATGCCAAATTGTCTTGATTAGAAAATGTTGTTCTGACTTGTACATTTGTTGGAATTCAGTTTGCAGTTATTTAGGCAAGATACTCAAATAACTGGTCTCAGAAGGAATCTGATTTTTTGCAAGCACGGGACAAATGTGTTTCTTTTTTTCTTCTATCTTTTTAAACACTGTAATGGGATCACTGGAAAGATTCAGAAACAGACATTGGAGTCACTTTAAAAAGGCAACATGAAAGAAGCTGAGAAACCTCGAGCAGGGGAGAAATTCTGCTGCATTTCCAAGCTTAAGGTACAGAAATGTTTCAGCAATTTTATACGAATGCACAATGATAATTGCTTGCACTACAGTCAAAGTCCAAAGTCTTCAACTTAAAGTTAGAATCTGAAGTGAATCAACAATTTCTGGAGTGTTTTTGTATCCTTAATGCCTTAATCATCCAGGTCAAGCAGGTTTGCAACCAAATGTGCTGCTTTCTATGTCCCTGAACTTTATGCTCTGTGAAGTGTTAGCAGGTGTGCTTGATTGCTCCTTTGAAGCTCCACCTCTACACTTGTGTAATCCCCCTAGTTTGACAGTTACTCTTCCTTCTTTAACCTTTGAAATGAGCCTTACCAATTATGGCATGGCACATGGCAGTAAAAATTGGCTACCGATGTACCCCAAACTATGCAAATTGTCAAGAAACGCTATAAAAATTATATAACAGTTTGTTTTTCATAGTAATTCAAAGCCCTAATACATTACTCATGCTTTTTAGGATTTGCAGCAGATGTGTTTCAAAATGCGATTTATTTTCTCTCATAAATACTATTTAATAAGTATCCTAAAATGAAAAGGATTGGATACAAATGCATATATTTGTATTTATTTTATTGTTATCAATCAAAAGTTTCTTGTAAAAAGGACATGCTATTTACTACTCCAGTTCAAAAGGACTCATTCTGGGCTCATGACCTCTATTGAGAATGGAGAGCAGCTACTCAAACAAGTAATTCTCTCGAAGACAACGATCTTACTCCCGCAAGGAATTTATCATCTAGATGAGCAAAGGGTGCAAAGATCTGGTCTTTCTTCCACTTGGCACAGTCTGTGTTTTTTTTTTCTTCTGGCTGCAGATGTTACGCAGTCCTGCAGATGGCAATCTTGCAGCAGGCACACGGTGGGAGAGTGTACCGTGCCTGTATCTTGGCTGGGGAAATGGGGCTTGAGGTTTCTGATGATAGTCTTGATGACTGGGAACGGGCAAGAGTAAATTCTCACTTCCTTTTTTCGTTCACTGAAGCCATAGCTCTGTGGGCAAGGACAGCTGATGGGATTTGAACTTGTATTTACAGGCATGTCAGTATGTCAGGACTATTCACTTGTTTTACTTGGAAGCACATCTTTGATCAATAAAATAGTCTGGAAATAATCCTAAATATAAAATCTTGGATTCTTTATACATTCTCCTTTTTCTTTCCCAGGTATTTCTGCTGGCGCTATCATTTGCATATGTTGGTAAAACGATGTCTGGTGCTTACATGAACAGCATGTACACACAGATAGAGAAGCAGTTTAATATTCCGGCTTCTTTAGTGGGGATCATTAATGGAAGTTTTGAAATTGGTAATCACTCATTTTAATATTTTTTACTCCTTCAGAAAATAATATGTTGGCTGAGCATGTCTTAGTGACTCTCCTGTCAATAGTAATCTGTCATTCGCTGTATGCGACAGAATAGTGACCAACGCTATCCTACCCTCTGAACTTGTACTTATCTACTTAGTGTCTTGGAAAGCAATGGGGAAACTTACTCAAATAAGGAAGTTTAGGACTACAAGCTGGTTCAGCTAATTTAAGCGCTATCTTTGGATAGTTTGTATTAAATATAAGGTCATATTTAGCATTTTCACAGTTCTTTTCATTGGTGACCTCAAAGCTGGTTGGAGTGATTTGTCTCCTCACTCAAATCCAACAGTGATTCACGTTTTCATACTTGTATAACTATAACAAAGCTTCTAGTTCCACTGATAGTGACCCCCAGCTCCCCTGTCAGTGACTTTTACTGCCAAATGACAGGGTCAGGTTTTGAGATTGCCACCAAAGCCAACGAAAAGGCTCGATAGCTTCAAAAACTATCTGGGTAGAGATCTTCAGAGGATGCATTTTATACCCTGAAGGCCACAGTCTGGATCCTTTGTCACCTCTGTCTGGCTCGGTGGAGGATATGGTCTACACAGACTCATATGCACTGGTGGGGAGGGGAGTCAAGGCTCCATCCATACCTTGTCCTGGTCTCCTCTATTTATACATGCACAGAGAAGAGACTGCTTATTACTCCATGGTGCTGCCTGCAAAGCAGTTTGATGAGGCCATTCAAAGTCATGAGACAGAATGAATACCCAGAATATATTCATGCTTATGAAAGGTTTGAGACTTTAAAAAAGTGTGAAATTGTCAAGATTAGTGAGGAGGTATGTAGAAAGGTTAGGTTATTATCTTATATAAATTGTCCTCTCATATGCACTTTTTTAAAAGAGCAGCTTGTAGCATTCCTATCTCCAAGGATGTAAAATAATTGTGAATAATCACATTAAGATATAAACGATTTAGAATCAGTGTATGTGCCAGATGTAATGAATTTACTGGGATTGAACAAGTGTACATCTTTTAGCGTAATTCAAGCCACTGATTCAATGCAGTCTATCTAGCAATTATATGCAAGAAAAGATGTAAACTTCATTCAAAGCATGAAGTAAGAGATATGGTTTTGTTCTTTTGACAAAAATATGACAAAATTAGTAAGTGTACTAACAATTGTTATTCGTAACGGGACCTGATTCGTAACATGAGGTTTGATTCTTAGCTGCATCAGCAATAAATGAGGAGTATAGCAAATCAACTGATTTTGAAGCGAAAGTAGAGGGAGAATAGATTCACGTTTTTAAGCCCATTTGTACTTTTAAAAGTCACTAAGGAAAAAAATCTTTTAAAAAAATTCCTCTTAAATGATTTTTGAAATACTATCAATTTATTGTTCCTCTTTTCTCTGTGTGACACCTCACTTTTATTCTTTTCAATACAGAAACACTTGTATAGCTACTTCTCTATTTTCCCACATGCTGCAAAATAGAGTATCCCAGGAGAATAATTTCCTGAAAGAGGTATTATTCTGCCTAGTTTCTACATAAAGTAGTAGGAAATTTCTTCTGTATATAGGTACAGTCAAAAACCTCCTCTTTCACTATGATATCTGTTCCATTTTAGCCTGTGTTCTCATGTTAATTCCTGCCTAATGTAACTCTTCCAGAAAAAAAGGCATCACAGGAGAGATTACTGCATCTTTAGCCAGTTTCCTGTCTAGTTAAAGTGCTAGAGAAATAACAGATGGTGAGCTAACAAGGTTTACTCAAAATTGTGTTGGACTTTAAAAGATACAAGGATGTCTTAGTTTGTAAATATGAACCACTTTCTTTTTGCAGGCAACTTGCTGCTGATTGCGTTTGTGAGTTACTTTGGAGCAAAGCTTCACAGACCCAGAATAATTGCTTTGGGCTGCACAATTCTGTCATTTGGCTGTCTTTTGATATCACTTCCGCATTTCCTAATGGGACGGTGAGTATTTTGCTTAAGTCAGTAATCGCTTCCTGAGGAGAGTCACCTCCAGTGCCCAGTCTGCTGGGCAGCTGACATGACTTCCCCTTCCCTGTCCCCATCACCATCCTCTTCCCTGTCCTCTACCCCTTCCTCTCACTACCTCTCACATGGACTCTCTGAAGAAACAGAGGTCTATATGCTACTGTTGCATTACACAATTAACTCTTATCTACTTGGATGTGCAATAGAAGATGATTTTTCAGATGTCTTTGGTCTGGAGCCTGGATTAGAAACTGTATCTGATCGTTGTTCTGATAAATCCTTTAGATATGATTCTTTATCCATTTTTTCACTATTTTTGTTTGGGTTAACAAAATAAGCATTTAGGCTTCTCTGCATTTTAATCTGTGAGATGTTTTTTGAGAAAAGAAGATCCTTTGGGATTTTAATCTTGTTATACCCAATGTGGTATAACACCACAGGCACACAGGCTTGGTGGCACCCTCTGCTCAGGGTGTAAATTGGATTAAAGTGCATGAAGAATAGGAGAGAAGATAATATGGGGTCTTCTTTAGGGTGTTTCATCATCTTCTCCTGAAGCATTTGCTACAAGGTTATGTTAGAGACGAGATACCAGTTTAGATAAAGCACTGGCTTCGTGCCTTCCTTTAGTTCTTTCGGTCCTACCTCGCTTTGTTACGAAGGCTCAGTTGACTTGACATGGGTTTACTTTTTGCTGTAGCTACCTACATCTGTTCTAGGTAGCTTCATTACTGAAGAACATTTATGAGGTGGTTCTAATGTATTTCTTAATCTGTAAATGCTTTATTTTGATTCAAACAGATATCATATTGAAAGCAGCATTTCACCATCAGAGAATTCTTCACTCATGCCTCTGTGCTTTGTTAATCAAAGCTCTTTCTCTTTACCTACAGAGAAACCATCAACAGGTATGGCTCTTCTGATACCTACTGTTGCTTTCTGCTCAGTTGTTTTATAGTGTTTAAGCAAACAGGATTTTTTTGATTAGTGCTGTTTTCAGAGCTCTACTTTGGAGCAGTACTTTTTCCAGGCTTGAAAACTAGAGGTCAGGCAATTTCTTAGATTTGCTTGGTTTTTTTTTAGTCTGTGACTCCAAAGCTGTAACTCCTTTTCATGCAGTTTTTACAGTATCCATTAATATCCCTGTCATTCCACTTTGTTGGGGAAATAAAAAAAAGTGCTTTTTTCAGAAATCTTCCTCTTTTTGACTTGAAATACCATAGCACTGTGAGGAAATGGGAAACTGTGATTTGGAAAATAGGTAAAAGGCATCAAGATTCTTTTTTTGTTGTATCACACATGAAAGAAAAGAATAAGAAGCAGAGCAAAAAAGTAGCCCCTGCTTTCTTTTAGAGAAAAGAGAAAACTTATATGAAATATACATACCCATTATCAGTAGCATATGCATATAAAGCAACTATTTTGAAGTCAAAAGAGACAGAGGCAACTATATTATATAACTATATTATATTATATTAAATAATAACATATAAAATTCTCACTCTGAGGATGGGATTAATCTCCCTGGTCTTTAGCCACCTTAAAGAGAAAGAGACATTTAGACTGAACTCTGTGGGGTACCTTGATAGATAGTGAAAGGAGACTGCAGAGGACTTTCAGAGTCCCTTGCTCTAGGGATGTTCATGCTCTTTGCTGTAGTGTGCAACAGATTAGGTCCTGGATGTGCCTATTGATTTTTGAAAACTTAAATGATCAGTGAACGGCAAAAGTTAGGTGAGAGGAACCCCACAATTAATTGTTATGTTTGATGATGATGTTCCATAAATGTGTGCTAAAGCTGAATCACACTGCTTTAATATCATTATATGTACACTGTGACATCAAACTTGAATGTTGTTATACTGTTGTTTCCTGTGTCTCTGTTTAATAAAGAACATAGAGTCCAAGCTTTCCAAGACTGCGTATCACTTTATGAATTAGCGCTTAGTAGCGCTTCTTATTAATCTTTCCTGTGAAGATTTCAGGTATTGTTTTTCTTTGTTTATCTGTAACAAAAATGTCCAGATAGGTAGAGCAATTTTCCTTAAATTAAACAGCCATTTGGAGGCCCTGCAGGCAATAGAACCCAGAGGTCCTCATTCCCATGCCTTTACTTGGGCAACTTAGCTTTCCCTATTAGCTTACAGACAAGCAAAACTGTGACATTTTTGTCACGCTTATGAGCCTATCTATCTATCTCCTCTGTGATATGAAAAATCCTTTGAATTTGACCGCACCTGCATTTGGATTGTTTAACTTCTGTTTGCTGGCAAGAATCTGACATTGACAGAGTAGATCTGAGCTTGGTCTCTGAACAGTAATGTTTTCAGTTAGAGTGTTCATAGACTTAATAACCTGATGTTGAATATTGAAAGCTGAAAAACCTTTCTTTGAGACATTGTAGAAAAATCTGAAATAAAATATATTCTTTCTGAAAAGCAATTTTTTCTTGAAGTAAACTTTTCCCATTAAAAAATCAAAACAAAATGTTTCATTTAAGTATCCAAAACAAGTCCCATGAGGGATCACAGCAGCTTTGTCATAGTAAATTGGTAAGTGCAGGGACATGTTGCCACCTGACAGGAAAACCTTGTAAAAGGAGCTGTTTTCTGGTTGAGAAGTGTAGATGATTCAACATTTCTGTTTGATTTGAAATGGAAATGCATAGCATCATATTGGTGGGAGATAAAAATGGCAATTTTAACTAGCTCTTAGTATCAGTTAGCAAACATAAATTATGATTGTCATTCTAAGGATTTACTTGCATCACATTAACAGCTAGGAGAGCCACCAAGCTCTGAGGCAGGTCAGCCTCAGTCTTGAAGCAGGAAGAGGTGTTGGAAGGACCTTCATCTACAAGCCAAGAGGATCTTATCCCTCTGGCTCACATATTTCAGGGGCTGTCCTCTATCCACTGACATGAAAATAACAATTCTGCTGGTGGGAATGAGTAAAGAGAAAAGCCTAGGTGATCAGCACTGCCAGCTGGTTGGGCAAGGTGTGATCTGGGCAGCAAAGGGGTTTAAACTCTGCTCCAGCAAATGCAGAGGCTTCTTCCAGTTCTGGAGCCTTTCGAGCACCACGACTACTTCTTTCCCTGTTTTACAGGACAGACCTACCCATCAAAAGCTAAGCTGTTTGTTAGTTAATTCTTCATCTTCATCTCTAGAATGTAATTAATAGTTAAAATGAAAACATTAATCCTAGCTTCTTATTTTATTCATAGATTGTGAAAAAGAGCCTGGATCCTTGCTGTGGATATTTGTGATGATTGGAAACATAGTACGAGGAATGGGTGAAACTCCCATCATGCCTTTAGGCATTTCATATTTGGAAGATTTTGCCAAAGCAGAGAATTCACCTTTCTACTTAGGTAAATCTCTAAGTACTCCATCTTATTATGCCAACTCTCATCCCTAAAACAAACATGCAAATAAGCAAAAGCAAAAGGGGGGGCTCTTGTGACTCCACTAGTCCAATAAAGAAAGAATAAAGAAGGACTTTGCTGCCCTGTCTGAATAATCATATTGCATAGCATTTAATTCAACTATTTGTTATGAATTTGTTGAAATGAGGTTGGTTTTAGGCCTAAGTATCTATTTAGTAAAGCTATTCTGAACATCTATAATACTTCTAAGAAAAAAGTTATGTGCAGGTTCTGATTTTGTATGTTTTCACCTTTTCATATGTCAGGATGCCTACATACAGCAACTGTGATCGGCCCCTTCCTTGGTTTCTTGTTGGGCTCATTCTGTGCGAAACTGTTTGTTGATCTGGGATCAGTAAATGCAGGTAATGGATGAGTATATAAAAACTTTCATATAAATCAGTAGGCATGAGGGGTGTATTTATCAGCACTAAAAGCTAATATGTGAGCTAATATGTGTTGTATTCATTTTATCTAAGCTTGCTAGTGTTTCTTTTAGGATGGAAAATCTATTTGTAATATTCAGTTCAATAAAAGCCCTGAGTTCACACATGAGCAAATGAATCTGCATATATATTATTTGATGAATTATTGTATCATCTGACAACTTAGAAAAAAAATTAGAATTAATTTAATATAAAGCACTAAAATTTGCCAGAAAAGTTAGCAGCATAAGAAAAGATGACTGGAGACTATCTATTCTTTCTCATCAGCCTCCTTTTAAGATCTTTAGAATGTTTTCAATCTATTACATATGTCAAAGATAACAAAGAAAACAAACAATTACAGCACAATATGTTTCTGAACTAATACGAGATGTGTTACTTGTTTTTAGAGGACATAACTATAACAGTTACTGATGCCCGTTGGGTTGGAGCATGGTGGCTGGGCATTCTGATTTGTGCATCACTGAATCTTCTTGCCGGAATACCTTTTTGGTTTTTGCCCAAGTCCCTTGTGAAGGAAGGAGAAACCAATGAACCTGAGGAGTTCAGTAAAAAGAGTGCAATACTATTGCAAGAAAACGATAAAAATGAAGCCAAGCAGACCATGTATGAAATTGCTAAAGGCAAGTTATATTTTATCTTATTTCCATCTTAATTTTGTCCTTAAGATGTAAACTATGTCTGT